>NC_058412.1:106218555-106574831 GCF_002201575.2 Neomonachus schauinslandi
CTTCTTCTTCTTCTTCTTCTTCTTCTTCTTCTTCTTCTTCTTCTTCTTCTTCTTTTTTCATGCTCCAGATACATCTGGAGCAATTCCATCATTTGCCCTTATTTTTCCTAAACCCGAGAAACTGAACATGGCTAGAGAAATCACCCGGTATGCCAACTGGTGCCATGCAAACACATTGTCTTAGCCTCCAAGGGGCCCTTGGCACAACTCTATGATTGATTCATTCACAGGTACTTAGTTCCTTGAGCTACTCTTCCAGACTTCCTCCTCCTCAAATCTCCAATCAGCCCAAGGCCACGCTCTTAATCTCACTGAGTAGCCTTGTTTCTGTTACATTAAAATTAGAGAAGCTCTCCTGGTGAACTGCTATCTTCCACTATCTATAAACTTATCTTCACCCACACCCATCTTTACTTCCTTCTTCATCCACATTCTCAGATGATGAGGTGTCTCTCCTTCTGTTCAGGACAGAACCAATCACCTCTGCACTGACCACTCCTAATGTCTCATCCTATTTCTTTCAGGCTTGCATGGGTTATTCCCGCCAGCTTCATCTTCAAACTCTGCCTCCCTCCTGCCTCCTTTCCCACTGCTGAAACTTGTTGTATGAAATTCTGTAATTCTTATGTAATTCTATCTTTATCTTTATCTCCCACAATTCCCTGACCCACACATTCTGGTGATGATGTCTCTCTTCGACACATTATGCTGTTTCGTGCCTTGTTAATTTTGTTGAAACTGTCCCAATAACTGGAATATTCTTTTTCTCTGTTTCACAGTCTGGAAAACCTCTACCTTAACCTCTACCTACCTGTCTCCAGGTAGGCTGTCATGACTTTCCAATCTGAATTAGTCACCTTGCCTCCAGGTTGCCATTCATACCTTAAGATTATCATAGCAACCTTATTTTACTTCCTATATTTTATCATAATTATTTATGCAGCTGTCTCCCTTTCAGACTAGGTGCTCCTTGAGGGCAGGAACTCTTGTTTTATTCATTTTTGTATTCTAAATGACTGGAACAGTTCCTGGAATAATGGGGTTGATAAATGTGGTTAAATGAGTGAATTAATGAATTGGAGTTCCTCATAAAGTAAACATATTAATTAGCATACATGTTACCTTAGTTCCAAATGGCTTCATTTCATAGACCTTTTTTTGAGCATGTACACATTTTATGGCAGGAACTTTTAAAGCTCACACTAATAATAATAGTAATAATAATAATAATACAATTTTTGACACAACACCAACTGTGTATTTTGTTTTGGGAACTATGTTAAATGATTCACATACATTATGCCATTAAATCCTTATGACTGCACTCTGAAGGTAATACTATTAGCATAATTCTAGAGGTGAGGAGCTGAGAATCAGAGAGGTTAAGTAACATACCCAATGTCACATAACCAGGAGGATGCAGAGCTAGTTTGTGAAACTCGGTCAGGCTGGTGGAAAGATTCATGCCCTAAACACCACATATTACTTCCCTTCTAGCCCCTGGCTGCTTTCCTTGTGCCTGGTCTCTCTTCTTCCCTTGTCACATGCATTGCTTTTCCTTGGCCTGACTTGCCTCTGTCATTTGAGCACCCTCCTCCCTCCACCCATCTCAGAGCACCAAGACTGTGACGTCTGTGACGTTCTGTTCTATAGCCATCCATCTGATCTACACATGTAATAATTGCTTCAAAGAAGCCCAAGGGTTGAGAGAATTCATGTCTTAATAATCACTAAGCAATGAAGTGCTATTTAACATTATTTGCCTTAGATAATTAGGAGCAAGGCATTCTGTGGGTTGTTTTCACCATAATGCAGTTTTGGATCAGTGGAAACACTGAACTTAAACTGGTCATTTCTTTTCTTCCTTTATCACGACCAACACTCTAGTGCAGAACAAGTTCTGTATATTCACCTTTAACAGGGAATGAATGAAAACCCAGGAGTAGGGCTGATTAGAAATCCCAGGAGATCAGAAGCCCCACTTACAACACCCTATTGGAAAGTCCTCCAGGCATGTATAAGGCAAGGAGAATCAAAGTCTTCTTTACCTGGTGACAAGTGGATGGCCTACTTTATCCATATATCTGCAGAGGTTGTCTTATATATAACCTGCTTCTAGACTCTGAAACTAGGAGGATTTAACCCCATGGGTTAAAAAAAACCTAAGGGATTACTGGATGAGTCTCATTTGTCTGTCAGTTAAATTGAGTAATATTACTTAATGCACAGAATTATAATACAATTCTTACTAGAGTCTACATGACTTGATGCTAGGGTTAGGGTTTTGTTGTTTTTTTTTTCCTTTTTTAGGACCACCACTCTTTCCAAACTCTGTCCTTCTCTGGTCTTCAAAGTTGAGGCATTATTGTGCCTGTTGTAATGTTAACAACATAATGCTTCAGGTGATAATACTTAAATCTGAATTTTACTTCCCACTCAACCCACATGTGAAGCCTACACTCCTCACAAGTATATCACCCATTTAAATTGAAAAAAAAAATCTGTGTACTTAATAAATAAGTAAAAGCATGGATGTACATGTGTGATTTAATAGTGACAAAAACCTTAGCAGAGAAGATGAACTATAGATTATTTTGGAAATGTCTGAACATTTACTGGGGATCTAGGTTAAATTACTCTCAAATGTATCTTCTGTATGTACTAGGATAAATATTTATATCTTATTATTGGTACAATTTTTTTTAATCTCTGAGATCGAATCATATTATGGAATTGTATGTGAACTCCCAAAGTTTAAAAAAGATTTTATTTACTTGAGAGAGAGAGCACAAGAGAGAGCAGAAAGCACAAGTGGGGAGAGAGGGTGAGTGGCAGAGGGAGAGGGAAAAGCAGACTCCCTGTTAAGCAGGGAGCTCCATCCTAGGACCCGGAGATCATGACCTGAGCCCAAGGCAGATGCTTAACCCACTGAGCCACCCAGGCGCCCCACCAAAGGGCTATTTAATCATTTAGAAATATGCTTTGGTTTGTTAAATGCCAAGTACTTCTAGGATGCAGCTGAGATAATCTCAATTTATAATTCACTTTTAAACCTTTTGACTTTAACCTTCTCCTGTCCTGAGATAAAGGTGTATAAAACAACAACTTTTATTAGCTCATTTCAGAGAGTTATCACCTTCTCAGGAATACATATAAAAAGGCTCCTCAGACCATGCCAAGCAAATAATTCATAAACGTCTGCAGGCAAAGGGTAGGTCCAGCTAGCTGCTCTTTGGAGATGACCCCTAGATCTGGGGCTCTAGGATCCAGTGGAGGTGATGGTTGCAAAATGGGGACACAAGGGAAAAGCAACTGCTTAGGTCACAAGAGCCCTAGATGTTTGTCTCTGGGATGACACTCTGTTAACACTTGGTGTTTGAATTAAATCTAGAATGCCTCTTTACCCCTATTGCTAGACCCTATTCTCAATGTAAACAGGGTCTATCTGCCAGCGTGCTTTTTCTATCTGAAGTAAAAATATTCCAATTGTGACATCACCATTGATTGTTGAGGAAAAGATTAGATTATCACAAATGAAGCCTTATTGCCCTGGAATGAAATGATGGAGCAGATGGAAGCACAAGGAACAAAATGCTTGTTTCCTTCATAAATTCTTAGCTTTCAGGTGGAGTGCAATAAGGATGATCTATGGAAATGGAGGCTTTGGTTCAAGTTCTCTGGGAGAGGTTAAAAAAGTAGCAAATTAACCTGTCTGATACCTTATCAGCCCGTTTTGAGTAATCAACTAAGTTAACATTCTTGCCTTCCACAAATCATTAAATCATACACCATGGACCCGGAAATCTCGCTCCTCCAGCATAAGGTATGGCTGGAATGTGAGGAAACGTCAGATTAGGAGGATTTTTCCCAACAAAAGGGAGTTAGTGATTCCTTCAGAACTTTAACCCTTTTTAATCTAAGTAAAGTCTGTCCCAGTTAGACGAGACAGGCAAATTGTTCCAAATCTATGGCACTGTTTGCTGGGCTAAATCGGGGCCTAATGGAATTGCACTAGGGCTCTAAAAGGAACAATGGGGCATGCAATGCCAACCCCTTTATAACTCATGCACACGAACACACAATACAGGACACGAAAGTGTGTTAAGCTTGGGTTCATTCTTCATGGTTTCAGTTAAAGAGTAGCAGGAGGGATTAGTTTGTAGATAATCTATCCCCCCAGCCAACTTTCCTCTCCTCTCTTACCAAACTCCTGTATTTGAGGGATTGAACTGATGATATAAATGTTAACCCTTGCCTCAATTTCTCCCTACTTCTGAGAAATTCAATACAAAACATGGAGATACCAAAACCCTTGAGATATAGCACAAACACCGGCAACAGCAAATGAAGAACTACCATACTATGGCCCAGGCAAATATGCCAAGAAGACTTCTCTATTTGGCTCGGCTAGTAGCTCATATAAAATAGACTCAATACTCTCTCGCTGAATAGTTAAGTATTTCCTTATCCACTGAGTCACTGAGAATAAACCTGCCTGTAAAAAAAAAAAAAAAAAAAAGTGTGGATCTCAGAATTACATACAAAACCGTGCAGCTCTGTGCCCTCTTGTGCCTAGAAGCAGAGCTGTAGAGTCTGTACTCGGGCTTGAGTTCCTGTCCCAGAGGCCAGCAGAGATTGCTCTCCTAGGAGATTTCTATCTCCCCCACATGCTTTGGCTAGGGGAGATCCGATTAAAATTAATACCAAGGGCAGATTTGAAAGGAAGACAAATAATGAAGTACAACCAAGATGGAGGCCTTTTTGCAAATAGAAACTATGTCTTATTTAACTTTTTGTCTCTTTTGAGGTGAGAACCAAATGTCTGACACAAAACATCCCTCAGTGTCTGGTTGGCAGGGATGGGCTCCTCTGCTGCTTTCCCCGGGGCCGTGGGCACATGAGCTGGAGATGCAGGAGACACTCCAGCATCCAGTACACAGAGCCACCCACACCAGTACCAACCAAGACAGCCAACCCATCAGAAGTCTCAGCAGCAGCAGAGTGGGGGCCGGATGAATGGACTGGCCTCCTGGAGCACTATGCAGTCTCCACTGAGGGCTGCTGACGGGATGCTCTTAATTTCGCCACTCTTCTCCCCAGAGGGCTGTGCTGTGGGAACTCTGGAGTTTCCTTCTAAACCAGAAAGATCACAATGCTGGCACTTTTCTGCCTAAATCTCCTACTTCCAAACCTCACTTAGCACATCTGAGAGGATCCGATCTTGAAGCCGGCCTGAGTTTCCCAGGACCATTTAGGCACCATCGCAATTATCTATAGCTGTGTGTTACATATCACCTTGGTACATAGTGGCTTAAAAGAACCATCTTTTTATTGCCATGATTCTGTGGGTCAGGAATTTGGGCAGGGCTGAGTGGTACAGCTTATCTCTCGGTTTCACCTGGGGTTGGCGGGACTCATTCATGTGGCTTCACCCGGCTGTCGGCTGGGCTGGGCTGAGCTGGAGGATCCAAGATGGCCCCTGTGCTGACTGTCTGCTGGAACACATTCGTTCTCCTCCTCATGGCCTCTCCTCAAGAGACCACCAAATGGTCTCTCATCTTCCAGGGCCTCTCTGTCCAGCAGGATAGCCTGGGCTTTTTCATGTGGTGTTACAGAGTTACAAGGGTTAAAAAGCAGAAGTTGTAAGGTCTCTTAAGTCCTGAGTTTGGAAATCCCAGAATGTCTCCTTTCTGAGCATTCAAGAGGTCAGAGCAAATCCCCAGGTCAGCCCATATTCAAGAGGTAAGGAAACAGATTCTCCCTCTTGATGGGAGGAGCAGCATACATGTGCTGACGTTGGAAGTTGTGAGATGTCATCCCTGTAAGCAATCTCTCATAGACCCTGTGGTTTAGGCTGCTGGGAACCTCTGCTCTCTGTAGCCAGACTGATATATAAAGTAGGCCCTAAATTCTTGCCCTGTACAAACTCAGTTTCACTCTTCACCAGACCAGGTACCTAATATGCCCTAGCTAACCCTAGCCCACTCCAGACAGGAGCTGGGGCATGCCCTGGATGTACTTGGCACATTCACTGTTCCTGTGGTGGAAGGGGAGCTTAGAGCTTATACCATTCAAAGACATCCATTTTTTGAGAGAACTATGTTGGGGAGTGATCCCCTTTCTCTCTCCCTGATCTTCAGTCTCAGTAACCTGTAGACATTTGAATGATATGGGCCTCAAGATATTCCCCAAACTTCCTCTCTCAACTCAGAATTTAATATCCTTTTTTCCTTCTTGGTATGTCCTTGCCCTGTTCCGGGATCCACAGTTAGCCTGTACGACCCGTCCTTTCCCTGAAGTCTGTCTCTTGCTTAAAACACCTATGTGGCATGTTGCATGGGGTGGAGAAAGGGAAATGGAAACTGATTAGAATGTATGGGTTCAGCCCCACCTTGACACTGACCCTTTGTCCCACCCTCCTCCCCCTTCAACCTCAGGCTAAATTCCAAGAGATGATCTTTGCTCTCTGTTGAGAAGGGCTGTGACTGACACACCCCTAGGATGCTCTTTTGTACATATGAGTGGATAAAAGGTCACATACTTTGTATGCAACTTCAGACTTTGGTTGAGCAGTTGCGACAGTACAATAAAAGATAGGATGTGGCATCAAGGAAAATACAATTAAATATTGTCTAAAAAAAATGTGCCTAATCTGCATGTAGAGAAAAATCTATCCTGCATTTAAATTTCACCCACATTTTTGCTCAAATACACATGATTCCTCTGTACTAGTTCGCATGGCACAGTGGTTCCTAAGGGTCACAGACCATGTTAGAAATAATGTAAAAGGTGGATAAATTATCTTACCAGAAAAAAAAATTGCACAAGTGGATAACATTTGCATTCATTTCAAGACATCTGACAATCCCCTGAGTTTCATCATCCATGAACTTCTTGTAAATAAGATGGAATGGGATGTGGTCCTTTGGAAAAATCTTAAGGAAAATGAAGATCAACTTAGAGTAATTTTATTGGGAATTATGTGGTCAGGACACAAGTATCCTCCTTCAGCATTCCATTTTAATTAATGTCTCACGTGGATCTTATTACGTAGGTGACCTCCTGCCCTTTGGTCATCTCCACCTTTCTTTCGAAAGATCTGATGGAAGTATCCTGTAATAACCATGCAAGCTTTCAGGCCAGTGCTCCTTCCTTGAGGAGAAAAAAAAAAAAAAGAAGCCCTCTTAATTTGTGCCTCACATGCATCATAGTTCTGAGTTTTGTAAGAGGAGGATCCTATCCTGAAGGGTTTGGTGACTATCCGATTTTCACATGAGCATAATAAACTGAAATTACCAGTTAGTATACATCCTGTCTATTGTCCAAAGAGATACACAATCTTCTAGAGAAACAGAAACAAATCCGCAAAAGATCATGTGTAGTTTGGGCATTTCTGAAGCCAGGTACTAAGTCTGTTTTGATGGGTAATGTGTGCAGATGCTCTGTTCTTAATAATTTATCATGTCTAAGGAACTCTAAGTAGAGTCATGAAATGTAACCTGACAGTCAAAATCTGAAAGCAATTGAGATTTCCCAAGCATAGCCTAGCACCTCTTCTTATGTACATAGTTCAAGTGCAATGCCCAGTCCAATCCAATTGGTAAGGTGGCCTTCACTCTACACCTTTGACAAATTTGTCCCATTTCTAAATTATCACTGGCTTGATCCTGTCTATAAGGAGGAAAATAAAATAATGTAATGACACCCTGGGCAGGTAGAGTGTCTTTTATCAGTGATCTCGAAACACCTCATAAGCATTAATTACTTCTCTAAACATGCTGGGAGGGAGATGTGGTTATGACCATCGTGCTGATGAGGAAGCAGATGCTGGGTCAGGGATGGGTGACTTATGATAAACCGCCCAATCTTGACCAGGTCTAGATTAGGAAGGAGGAAAAATGGCCTAAGACAGAGCATTCAAGCTATTTGCCCAATGTCACCCATCACTTGCCAGTCAAGCCTGCCCTGCCCCCTCCCTCATCACTACTCCCTGTTTCTTCCTCATCTGGTCATCTCTAATCCTCATCACCAGGTATTATAAGCACTCCACTGAAGCAGGGACTGTCCAAGCTGAGCGCTGGGCTTACTGCAAGCCAAATAAAAAAGAATCAAGGGGAAACTGAGTATAACCCATTTCTCAGGCCTTCCAGAGGATTCAATTTAAGGACAGTCTGAACTATAAGTATCAGACTGAAATCAAACCCTCTGGAGCCCTTGAAGACTCCATTTTGAATGAGTTGCTCCTCCTGTGGGCACTAATGATAAGATGTTATCTGTCTCCATGATGTTCCAATACATCGGATAAAGTGCAGCTAATTTTAGCCTTTATTGTTGCACATTCCACACCATCAACTGAGTAGGGCGCTATGTTAAGAAAGTAACATCCATTCAGAGAGTGTGCATCCTACACTTTGCCCTTTTTTCCTCCTATATCTTCACTAATTCTCTAGTTCCCCAAACTTTCCCAGTAAAACACACTCAAGCTTCAGTCCAGAATTAACATCAGAGCCAGAACAAAGCCACATCAATGCTCACACAGACTATCTTGCCAAGGAAAATTCCAGAAGTTCCCGACCTGTCAAAGCCACTCAGTGGACAACATCCCCCCCCCCCCCGCTTTTGGTATTAATATATCAAACCTCAGATGAAACAAAAAATATATGTCATTCTGGATATTTCTATTTCCTGTACCTCTTCCTTGCCTTCCCCAAAATAGGCAACAGGCAAGAGATGAGGACTTAAGCAGTGACAGCCACTGTGGAAAGAAGCGTGCATTACAAAATAAAAGCACAATAAGTTAGTTCCATGTCACGTCACTAGAGAGAAAGCTTACACACAACTGGGAGGAAAAAAAAAATCTCTTTTTCCATTGACCCACTCAAAATAAGCCATGACTTCATCAGGCCTGGATATCTGGTAAGTTCCACTAGAATATCATGCTCTGGAATTTAGGAATTAGAGGAAGGGGCCAGAGGAAATTTTTAAAATAGCCCTAGAGGGTGGTCAGGCCTGGTTCACAGATCTGCTGCACTGTGTAACCCACAGCTCTCTGGGAGCTGTAGCAGGGATGTGTTTTACTTTTCTATTTTGAGCCTGTGACTCACATTTCAAATATTGACTTCTATTTCTCTATTAGCATCAGATTTTTTCTTGAATCCTCCAAATTGACTTTGACTATAACTTTGGTTAATATTAAACCTCCTGGGTCAACACATTTTTATAGCTGTGAGCTGCTCCAACCACTGGAGTGGGGATTGGCAAAGAAGTATTACAACCAGGAGCAAGACACAGAGAAGGATCCTTGCAGGCCCCCCCCCACCCCATCCCCCAACTCCTCCAAACACTCCTGCCAGATTTATCTTCCCAAAGCACAGTGGGATCATGGTTTCCTGATGTAAAAGCCTTCCACAACAACCCACTGCCAAGAGAGGAAGGTTTGAATTCCATACCTGAGCACCCTGTCACACCCCAAAGATTTTGCCAAACACATTTCCCCCCCACCCCGCCCCCAACAAACATATGTAATCTCTTCCTTGCTTTAATCCTCTAAGCACTTTGGGTCTTTCTTAGGATACACAAGTAAACTCACACATGAGTAAATTCTCACTCAGCTTTTCTTGCCTCCTTTATCATAGGCTTGGACACACTCATCTTTGTACCCACTATATGCCTAGCTCCTGAGCCAGGCACATGGGAGATGATGAATAAACATTTGCTGAGCTGAACTGTATCTCAAGGTTTATCTATTTACTTTAGGCACATGATTAATCATCACATGAAGTATTTAAAATAGCCACACTGCCAGGTGGCTGGAGCAAGACGTCTCAGGAAAATTGGGTGGTTTTTGCTAGTGCCCAGCTACAAGAACATGTATTAGTATTATTCTTCACCTTATCTGGGAGAGAAATTATAGCCAAAGGTGCAATAAACAGGAAAATATAAGTCAGAGAGAACAATAAAAATAGAAACTCACAGGGAACACAGCATCCCAACAGCGTTTCTATGATGAGGTCTTTTGGGGGATATACTAGGGAATGGAATTAGGGCATGAGATGTGTTTTCCCCTGCCTTTGCATATTTCCTGGTAGGTGATTGTAAGGAGAAAATACTGGGAAAGCAGGAGGAGAAAGCAGAAAGTAGAAAGAACAGGAGAAAAATTAAAAAGAAGGGAAAGGAACCTAAAAACCAGGTATCTCACATGGAACCAATGAAATCCCTTGACTACATACAGTGAATGTGACCTCTTTCCTTCACGAAGTTGGAAATAACCAGATAAAGTCCAATCCTGTTGTTTGCAGAGGGGGAAATAGAGGGTCAGGGAGGCCAAATTATTTCACTTCCTTGGGGTACAAGTACTTTAACTGAAAGCAGGCATCTTGGCCATGATGGTTGAACATCTTAATCAGGGTCATTAAACAATTAACTGGATGCCTGTGTTGCTGATGGAGTCCTTCCAGCCCACAAGTGTTTGCCACGTCCTCCCCTACTCGACATCAGGCGACGCTACAGGGGCTGAGAATACAGGAAGGAATATCTGGTTTTGTCAAAATACATCCAGAGGTTTAGATATGCCCTTTCTGTGCTACAAAGCTGAAGAGAAAGCTGACTGATTCTAAAAATGAGTCCCTACTGAGCATTCTCGGCCATGTCGGGCAAGTCCCCTACTTTTCCAAAGCTTTGAGAAATATCTTTAACTCATATGTTATTGTTGATGCCTGATCCTTCATTTGCATTTGCCCAAATGTGGCCATGGCTGAAGAAAAGGCAAGGAGCGGTCCTCAATCACAGGCTGGCACACTGGCCTCTTCGGCAGTAAGGCCAAGAAGTGTGTGCAGGTGCGGGCAGCCTTCCGTGCACACGGCTTCATCTCTCAGCCACTCTCTAGTGTTTCCGCAATAAAAATAACTGACCCGCATGCAATTTGGGACTTCCATCAGCTGCTCTTTATCAACTCCGCTTTTTGGTTTTAGAAAAATAAAGGGGGCAGGAGGCTATTTGACAATCAGCCTTTCTTGAAAGTCTAGGAGTGATTTGTGAGTTTTCTCACGGTTTGTCGTAATGCACAAGCAAGGGACGTATGTTTCCATTTTATCATATCCCTGTGGATGCTGAAAGTCCATATTTTCCTGTGGCTGAAACTTAATGGAAAAAGAACTAAAAAATCCCTCAAAAGGAAAGCAGCAACACTTCTTTTATGACTCATTTTCAATGTCAATAGAAAGATTTGTTTCCTCAGAAGGTGCACTTTAAAAAGAAAAAAAAAAACAAAAACTGAAAATTCTAGAACAAAATACACTTGACCCTTGAACAACACAGATTTGAATTGAGTGGGTCCATGTATGTGAAGACTTTTTCCAGTAAATACAGTACAGTAGTATAAATGTGTTTTCTTCTCCTTGTGATTTTCTTAATAAGATTCTTTTCTCTAGCTTCCTTTATTGTGGAATATGGTATATTATATACACAATATACCAAATACATGTTATCGATGGTTTATGTCATTGGTAAGGCTTCTGGTCAACAGCAGGCTATTAGTAGTTAAGTTTCTGGGAAGTCAAAAGTTATACATGGATTTTTGGCTGTGTGGGGTCGGTGCCCCAACCTCTGTGTTGTTCAAGGGTCAACCATGAAAATCTTGCCAGGTATCTTAAGGCCAAGAGAAAATGCCACTCACCAAAATAAATCCATTTATTTGTACATTTTAAATAATACTGACGCCACCACCAACACTAAGCATCAAGCACTATATGAGTCCTTTATATTCATCATTTCATTGATTCCTCACATGCTCTCACTGGGCATGAACCATGCCCAGTGTTTTCATCATTTTACAGATAATGTTTCTGGGGTGTTGATTCAAAGTGGAATGGGTGATAGGCCAAATTTAGAGACCAAAAAGTAATGTTTGAATCCTTAGAAAAGAAACTCCTACACTCTGCACCTTGGATTTGAATTTACTTTGCTTCCCAGAGTGCAAGCGAAAAAGACAAGACGGTGAGTCCTGAGAGTTGAGATGACCAGCTCTGAAGCCTCCTGATAAGGCCAGACAAATGGTAATACAGAAAGAACGACAAGGAATGCCTCTGGGCCTCACCCCTCACTCTTACATCCCAGTGTGAGGCATATGTCTGGCATTTAGTGTGTTCAATATATATTGACTGGGGCGCCTGGGTGGCTCAGTCGTTAAGCGTCTGCCTTCGGCTCAGGTCATGATCCCAGGGTCCTGGGATCGGGCTCCCTGCTCCGCGGGAAGCCTGCTTCTCCCTCTCCCACTCCCCCTGCTTGTGTTCCTGCTCTCGCTGTCTCTGTCAAATAAATAAAATCTTTAAAAAAAAAAAATATGGGGCGCCTGGGTGGCTCAGTTGGTTAAGCGACTGCCTTCGGCTCAGGTCATGATCCTGGAGTCCCGGGATCGAGTCCCGCATCGGGCTCCCTGCTCGGCAGGGAGTCTGCTTCTCCCTCTGACCCTCCTCCCTCTCATGCTCTCTGTCTCTCATTCTCTCTCTCTCAAAATAAATAAATAAAATCTTTAAAAAAAAAAAAAATATATATATATATATATATATATTGACTGGATGGAGGAAAGACTGTCTCTCTCCTGCATGCTCAACTGATTTCTGGAAAATTCAAAACCTCTGCTCTTAATGGCAGATGTCCCTTAGGACAAGAAAGACAGGGGCACACGGGAGAGGGAGAGAATGGGAGGGATGTGTGTGGGGGGGGGCTGCATATAGCCTAAATTAGAGCACTATTATGAACATTTTGCTTAATTTTGGAGTATTAATGACTTGGGAGCATGTTAAAGCAGAGCTGGGTGATGGACAGGCCTCACACTGGGCTCAGGCCATCTACTAATGCCTGCGGTTTCAAGGCTGTTGAAAAGCCTTGACAACTTCTCATTTACAAGCACTAAATAGGGTGCGATTAGCCCATGATCTACGTAGGATTAAATGGCTCAGCTTCCCTTTCCTGATTTCTCTCTGCTCACGAGATCCACAGTTCAAAAATGTACTTTCCCTTCTGCCAAGAAGGCCATGGAGCCCCACCATGGCTACTGCCCTCTGAGTGCCCTTCCCATTTTTGACCCCACTTGCTATCAGAAGTTTCTTTCCTGTTGAGCCTTCTAACTCATCAGTTAGCACAACAGAAAGGTCCAGCAAGCAGCTGCGTCCCTTGTGCTTCCTGTGGGCCCCATGCCTGACCTCAAGCTCCCATCTCACATACTGGCCAGGCTCCCTGCCTCATTCAGCCTTCTCTGTACCCAGCACCCTGTTCTCCAAGAGAAGACATACCCTCTGGCTTCCCACAGTCCTCTGTGGCTGCCCATTAGGCCAAAAGCATCCCTTAAATCAAGTCTTTTCCCACTTTTCATCACTCGCACATCTCATCTAAACAGTGTGACTATCCAGTGTGCAGTTTCTAGATCTTGCTTCCAGATATGGGATCCCAGATGGTGACTGATCAGATAGGAGCATATGTGCTAGAATATGATACTTGTCTTTAAGGCAACTTTGCCTCAACCGGCGGGGCAGGGGGAACGGTGGGAGGGGGGAAGCACAAGTTTCCAAAGGTTCTTCAAGACCTAATGTAATAGTGGGAATTTTGACACAGAGAGAAGCCAAGGGTCAAGGGTCTTTTGAGCGTCTCCCGATCACATCAACAGGTGAAGGGTTAGTGCTCTAAGGTCTGATTATATTTCTCACAGCCTCAGCCTTCACTGCTGCCTCTCCGCACTTAGAAACCTGGCCTCCCTGTGGCCCTCAGTGACGACTTGATAAACCATTGACCTCAATTATTAAGTGTGGAGCAGAAACAATATTAAACCTGACTCTCCGTTCCCAACTGAGCTATCATGTGTCTCCTAGTAACTTGGCAGGAACCTTTTTCTCACCCCATGTCCTTCCTATTACCCTGCAGTATGTCCTGAACCTCCCAAGCAACCCCAGAAACTCAACTGCAGCTTCTCAAGGGTGAAATTGTTGGACACCTGCGCTGGTGGTTTTTGCAGGGCAGCACTTAATCAACAAGCTCCTTCCTTCCCCAGCGGCCTGATGATCACACAGGGTCAAGAGGGTTATTCCTTCTATCACTAATCACTGTTGATTCCTGGGAAGCAGAGTCGTGTTTCCCTAAAAGGGAGCTGAGTCATTCCTAAGCAAGGAGTTTCTTTTCTATTTGGCTTTGTCTTAGAAAGCGGAGTCTTAGAGTAGTCTAGATAGAAATTTAGGAAGAGCCTCATCTCTCTTGGCCAGCACAGTCTGCAATTTCTAGTATATCTGGTTGTGGCATCAATAGCCAAAAAGAGTCCCAAAGAGAAACTCCACTGACTATGAAAATAGTCACAATGGCAGGGCATCTATATTTAGCAAACACCACACAACAGGTACATCTTCAATATCATTTAATCCTCACAGAAATCCAGTGAAGTAGATACTGTTTAGTTCCATTCTAGAGGCACTGAAATATAAGGAAAAAGGCAGTAGTGTGCTGGGAAACATTAACCATCGACTCTCTAGGCAGAAAGAGCACCAGTGTAACACTCACCAATTGCTGTTGGCTAAACCACTGGGTCACAAAAGATTTTAAACTACCAATGTGATGTCAGTGAATGCAGGGTTGGAAAGAACTCTGCACAATTGGGTTTCTCAAGTTGGCTCCCGCACACACTGGACAGAGAAGTTACGTTACGGCCTCAAAGTCACAGAGCAAGTACATTGCAGAGCAGAATTTGGGAAAGAGGGCAAACTGGCTCCAAAATCCACACACTTAATCACTGACAAAGCACAACCAGAACCAACTAGAAGGGACCCCTCTGATTAGCAGGTTGTTTGGAATGTTTATCTTAATTAATTAGGTAATTTCACAGATAATCAGAATGGTATTTGTTGGCACAGATCAAATAGCATGTCTTGATCATTTTTGTCTTCCCTACACCTAAGATATTACCTGCATGCTGTAGGTATTCATAGCTATTAGAATTTTACTGACTAGGACTGAAGGAACAAGGCTTAATCTTCAGTGAATTCCTCAAAGTGGGAGTCAGTATTCTGGAAATGAGGTGAGTGGGGACCAGGGAGAGAGTGAGAATTGGCAGAGTGGGGTGAGGTCTATGGAATGGGGGGGGGAGTGCTTCAAGCAGACATCCCCCATCTGTCTTTTCCCCAAGGCCGGTCCTGGATCCTGTGCTCACAACTCTTTAAGTGGAGTATTGTTGGAGACACCCCACTTGCTGAGAACTCGTTTCCCTTCTTTGCTGCATTAGGCCATCAGTGAGTCACTCTGGTTTGGCTTTCAAGTAAAAAGTGGAGGCAGGAGATGCAGGGCATCCTCTGCAGACCAATGGGAGCAGCTGTTTGGTGTAAAACCAAAATGCAGGATGTCTCACTGTTTTGCATCAAGATCAAGGATTTGGTTTGCAATTTCACTGCCTTCAAAATGAAAACCGGAAGACTCTGCCATGAGGTATCAATTTAGCTGACCTGAGAGATGGAGAAGGATGGTTGAGGTGCTACTGACAGATGTCGATATGAACACTAGTTAAGGTATAAACTGCAGCTGGGCGAAAATCTTTGGTGAAAATAGGCATGCATTTGGGCCAGACATATCATGTTTAAACACATGACCTCATTTGACCCTCACCAAACCCTAAGTGGACAGGTTTTTAAAAATTTATTATTGAAGTGTAGTAGCTATACAAAGTTATATTGGTTGTAAGTATACAACATAGTGATTTGACAAGTCTATCCAGTGTTCATTGTCCACCATGATCATTGTAGTCACTGCCTCTCACCATACGTCATTACAATATTACTGAGTAAATTCCTTTTGTTGTGCTTTTCTTCTCCATGTCTTACTTATTTTATAATAGGAAATTTGTACTTCTTAATCTCCTTCACCTATTCCACCCTGAGTAGACAGTTTTTATCCCCGTTTGTTAAAGGAAAAACTCTTCCCCAAGTGCATCCTCTGGCCAGGAAGCCCCCAGCCTACTCAGATGGCTTACTTGTAAAGATTGTAATGAAAGGAATGCTTACAGATGTGTGGGCAGGACGAAGGTATGGAGCCGGGGAGGCACCCAGGGGGTAGCAACAATGGGGAGCCTTTGCCACCCTCAGATCTACAGCACAAGGGAGGACAAAGTGTGACTGGAATCCCGTAAGAACTGCAGCCGTGGGAGGGAGGCCACCCGACTGGAGTCATGGCCACTCTGGAGGAGCAAAGCCACCATGAAAACCGAAGCCTGACCTGAAGGAATGTAGAGAATAAATACCCCAACCTTTCTCTGGCATCAGCTGGAAGCTAGGTGTAGAGGTGGTGGTCCCAGCTTCCTGGATACAGAGCAGGGCAAGGAGGGGCAGAGGATGCATCTGAGGAGATACACAGAGAATAACCAACACAGTAAGTGACTCCCAAGCTCAGAGATTAAGTTTCTCTGACCAGGCCTGAGAGAGAATACAGGCCTCCCAGCACAGAAGAGACCCATCTCTGTGGCCTTGAATGAGCCACTTCAGTTGCCTGGGCCTTGGTTTCTTCACCCTAAAATGGGACAAGTGACATAACCATAAGACACTATCACTCAAATACTCATCATTCTTAGCATAACTTAGTATCACGGGGCGACACTGCTCACACTGTGCCTTGCTGAAACTGGACTTGATTTCTTTCCTGTCTTCCTTCCCCTCTTTGAATATGAAAGGCTTAGGGCACATTACCATGAAACAACAAATCAGCACCACAGCGTGAAAGCTTCTAAGTCGCCATTCAGAAGACATGGCAAGTTCCTGGTTGCTCAGAGTCCCAGCACTAGCTATTCCATGGCTGCAGGATCCCCCCAGGGGCAGCACAGCCCCAGCCTCAATGTTTCAGGCAGCCCACGGGGGCTTCCAGAGGGTTGGCAGGGCTGGCAATCCACACAGTGCTAGTGGGCAGATGGTGGAAGGATCCAAATGCATAAACACAGACATGCGTGTATACACACACACACATCACCATGCACAGATTTGGACATGTTTCGTTAGAGTGATCAGCGTGTGCCATCTTGTGATTCATAAATACAACAAAACAAACATGGGCAGCATGGAAGCTTTGAGATGTGCCAGAAGCTCTTTAAGTCCTTGTCTTCATTTAACCACTAGGCAACCATTTTCACACTGAACACATTCAGGGGGATGGAAAACGTGGGCAAAACTTTTATATGCAAGGGAAGTTCAGCTATTAATATTCTAACATGGAACTATTCATTATTGAGAATTCATGTTAATGATATAAAATGATGACCCCATGTCTGGAATGTGGGCAGATACCCAGCCTTCTGGAATTAATCTTTTGCCATTTCCTTTCCTTTCAAAGGCAGGATAATTGATATTTTTATGATCATTTTAATTACTGTAAGAGGAATGTTTGAAAGATTCCAGTGGACCAAAACATGTCTATATGCAGATCACCTGCTTCTCTGAGTATTTTGGCTGTTAAGCCTGTCTAGAGCCCTTTGGCCCACCCAGGGTCACCTATAGGAAGTTCCCAAACACACAGATGGCTTCTTGCATACCTCTGTCTCTGAGGTTGGTCTCTGGCCTCAGGACCCTGCTTGACTCATGTGCCAAGGCATTAGTGCCCCAGGAGCAACCCTTACCTCATGAGGGATGGGAGCAGATAAAAAAGTACCCTAGGTTCTTTGCCCCCATTAAGACAATTCTGAGGCATGCTCCACACAGTGTCTCAGAGGGTCCAAAGTGAGACTAACCCTCAGTTGTTCATAAGAGTAACCACTCATCAACTCACCCTTTTTTGGCCTACCTTCCTTCCCTTTCTCACCTCACTTCCCCACTGTGCTTCCAGGAATTACCTCCCAGTTACCTGCCTGCACCCAAATCCTTGCTCATGGCCTGTTTAGGGGGAACCCAAACTAATACTGTGCCTTTATACAAATTAGAAAAAGATACACCATCCTCCAGGCTGATCCACAGCATGCTGGGCAGAGCAAGGGCTAGGTTCCAAGGCCCCTTACTCCTCCTGGTACCTCTTGCACAGTGAACAACATATACCATCGCATGCCGGTGCTCTGGTACCACAGACCTCACAGGGTTACTGTAAGAACTAAATGAGATAATGCATGCGAACATGTCTGACACATAGTAGGCATGTTACATGGAGTCGTTTCCTTCCTCTACTTTTGAAATTTTCACACCAGTTTTTTCAATATTCTTTTATTACTTTTTAGCTTTCTCTTCATCCCTGCCATTTAGATGCCACAGCAAACGTCCCCCTACCTTTTGGGGGTGAGGGTTGCTTTCAAAGATCACCTGTTACAAATCAGGAAGGAAACGAGAGCTCAGGTCTTAGCTTTCTCTTTCGACATTCCAGCACAATAAGGCAAGAAGTGCTTGCGGCTGGGTTGAAGGTGGCGCGGGAAGGGGTTCAAATGTCCACTGGAAATGATGAAGAACAAGCCGCTGGGAGAGAATGTTGCCCTGAGCCCAAAGCAGTTCCTTCAGGATTGCCCCGAGAGCCCGGCCCTCCCTGTAACACAGGCAGGAGAGATCATCCCAGGACATGCAGCTTTGCCTACTCTGGGATACAAGCTCGCCTACTTTACCTGAACTTCATTAATTCAGCGAAACAAATGATTTGACTAATATTTTTTCCCCTGAATCAACCACTTATTTGGGCGTCTTGCAAACACAGGCTTTCTGTGCAATAGGATCAGGTAATGTGAGCGCGGCACTGTCAGACGCACACAGACCGAGCAAAGGCATGTTTGGGGGGTAATGAGATGAAGGTAATTTAAAGTTTATTACTGTTGGGGGGGGGAGGCAATTAAGCATGTATTATTTTAGCTGGGAAGAGAATTCTCTACTTGCCCTGGAAGTAAACATCATCATCCTGAAATGTATGGCAATTTGTGTTATCTGTTGAAAACTTAGAAAGACCTGAATGCCTAGTAATGGGATGACGAAGCCAAGGTTCACTGTTTCTCTAGTTGTTTCAAAGGTGTGTGGTTAAAAGGCATATCTGCTTGGGTTCTGTCTCCAGCAGGATGGCCCGACAGGGCGTCTAAAAAGCAAAAGGGCAGCTGCTGGTTGCGACCATTAGCTGGGTACCACCCTCTGTGCCGAAGGGAGAAGCTAAAAGTGGCCTCCCCCGCGGGGCGGCAGAGCCCCCAGCACGGCATTGCTGAGCTCCAGCAGAGCCTGGGCTGGTGGGGCTGACCTGCGCTCTTCTGAGGATGGATGATTGATGTGCTGCAGCCCAGAGGCCCAGGAGTGAATGAGTGAGCAGCGGGGAGCGGGAGCAAGTGAAACAGGGGTTTTCTCTTGAATTCTTGCTTATTTTGGGACCATATGATGCTCTTCTCAGAGGGAGCAAATAAAGTGTTAGTGGAGGGAGTCGGGCTTATGTAACTCATTTCTAAAACAAGTGGGCGACGTCACTGAAGGACTCAACACCTTCATTAAAGAAGTTAAACAGAATTGATGTAAACACAACTGGTCTTCTTACAATGTAGGCTGCTACTATCCTTAGTTCTAGCACTAACTAGCTGTGTGGATTTATCCAAGCATTCTGGGCCTCAGTTTCCTCAAATATAAAATGAGGGGGTTGTCCTTGGCAATGTCCCAGGTATTTTCTCGATCTGACATCCTTCGACTCTAAGTGAAAAATAATAATCGCAATCTTAGTAACAGCTGCAATGACAACTGTATATAATATTCATGGAGGGCCTTCTGTGTGCGAGGCACCATGCTAGAGGCTTTAAAAATATTATTATGTAAAACATACGATCTCCTCATTTCCTCCAAACAACCTCACAAAGTAGAGCACATCACTATCCTGATTTTGCATATGGGGAATCGGAGAGTCCAAAAGGTGAAAGTCCTGCACAACTAGTATAGAGTTGATTTGGTCAAGGTCTCAGCAGAAAAGAGGTGACATGTTCAAAAGAGTTTCAGTGAGAAGAATTTAATAAAGGTGCTTCTTATGGCAGTGTGGGCAGAGCTAAAGGAACGGCCAGGGGACAGCCTGGCGCGGGCAGTGGCAACAGCAGAAGGTTAAGGGGGCAATGGCAGAAATGGATGTCACTGGAGGCTGGTGAGGGCGGGAGCAGAAGAGAGGGGTCATCTGGCAGGAGCTCTAGCCACTGAGGAAAACAGCCACCACCAGGACTAGAGAGAAGCTTGGGAGAAGGGAGAGGAATAAATATCCTAACCTCTCTGTCTCTTCTTGCCTTCCAACTTCCTGTGAGACCCTCTGGTTGCCTGAACCCAACAAGAGCCAGAAGGTCAAGGGGACTGCAGCACAGTCCCCAAGGGTCAGCCTCCTGATGCAAGAGCAGAGCAGAAAGGAAGAGAGAACGGGCCCAGGGACCAAATGGCATGTAAGAAGCAGAGGGGAGCCAGGATGATCGCACAATACTCTCTGAGTCCAGAGACCTTGCACCTTCTCACTAGGTCAAGCTGGGTGGCAGATGCCCAAGAAGCAACACTGTATCTTCTAGACTATAATACGGCCTTTGCAGATCGCAGAGCCCTAAATTCACGGCCAATGCCCAGTGGCCCCGGCTGTCAGTGTTCATGGCATCACAACTCATAGTAGCCTGACTGCATTTGAGGGTCTTTCCCCTGGGGGCATATCAGTGAGTTACCCATGTTACAGGACAGGACATATGGGGGTGGACGGACAAGACTTGTAAGTCTTTTCAGAAATAATGTAATAATCTTCAACTTTGAAATATAAGTTCCCAGAAAGAAAACAGATAGCCACAAACACATGGAAATGTACATTCGGTGGCCTAGGATGCTTTCCGTGGAAACTTACATGCCCCAACCCACCCCTGGCCCACATCTCTTTCCCCTCTATCCACCACACACTGGACTCCACGGGCACACCATCATCAGCCCGTTTCTATGTAGTTGTCTTTTGCACTGGCTATTCCTCCTGCCTGCATGACTTCTCCTCTCTTCACCTAATGAAACCAGACTTCTCCAGGAAATGGATCAAAGTTCACCCCTCCTCTCTGAAGCCTTCCTCACCTCCCTGCTCACTCTCTTATCTACATTTCCTCACACTAACTTCTACTGCAGCACTTATCATTATGTTGTAAAGATTTCTGTTTGCTTCTGCACTGGACTGTGAACCTGTGAGGAAGTGTGTTAATTAAAAACAACAACAACAAAAAAGGAGTAATACTAGCCAACATTTATTTAGATCTTACTAGACATCAGGCATGTGTATGAGTTGAGTTGAGCCCCACAACAACCCTATGAGATAGATGCGATTTTTATTCCCATTTTACAGATGAAGAAACTGAGGCCTAGGAAGAGTAACTTACCTAAAAAGTCACATAAACTTACAGATGTTTTTGGAAATCATATTAAGTCTTGACTCTTTCTCTCAATAAACTTAAATTATGACCCACCTATAAAAACACAGGAAGTGAAAGGAATTTAATTCTACCAGCAATGTTTATTTATTTTGACATATACATTATTTATCTTAGAAAATATGATAAAATGTTAACATATGTTAATTCTGGAATCTTACTCTATGGGTCTTTGTTATACTATTCTCTTGTGTTTTTCTGAATTAAAAAGAAGCTTCCAAGTGGAACACACACACAGAACACTTATATGATGTTTTGTATGTAGCAGGTACTAAATAAATATTTATCAATAATGATGAACATGAGAAGGCAAGCTATTACAACTCACAAAAAATTCACACAAAGCAAATGAAAGTTCAGAAAACAAAAGTGATGTGAATTTCAAAGAGAGTTGTCATAGAATGTGACAGGATGTCTGGTATCTGAAGCAGGTCTTGGATCAAGTTTTGAGGGTACCAAAAATATGCTCCTGGCTCTTGAAAAATATTCACTGATTCAACCATAATTCCATTAAAAATCCAAGGTTGTTCAATTGAGAATCATTAAACATGACACAACAGTACCAGGTATTGCTTCATGGCAAAAAGGAACAGTAACAACCACACACGGAATCACAGATACAGTATGTTGTTGTTAGCTTTTACCTAGGCCTGAAATCTCCCTTGAATCTGATCTCATTCCCTTGAATCTGATCTCATTCCTGTTTTGTGAGAGAGAGAGAGAGAGAGAGAATGTGTGTGTGTGTGTGTGTGTGCCCACACGCACGCATCTGCACATGCTCACGAGTGGGTGCATGTCTGACTGAGTAAACAAACATGGGGTGAAAACCGAAGTCAAAATTCTAGACATTAGGAAACAGCAGAGATTTGACTGCACACTCATGTGAGATTGCAACATTCTTACCAGGCGCATGTGGAATAGAAGGCTGCCTTGAAGGTCCCAGAGCACTAGATACATGTGAGGAGTGGAAAGTCCCCCCCACACACCTGGATATTCTGTCAATTCTGGACTCCACACAGAATGAAAAGGAGATTAGCTTCTGGTTTTAGATCAAAGAAGGTATGTATGAGTTGATGTAAGTGTGAAACAGCCATTCAGAACACTTGTACACATTCTGAAATTTATTATATTATTTATCTTAGTGGAACAGGGTGAAATTAGACGAGACAGAAATGTGAGCAGAGGGAAATAAGGTTAACAAGGTGATATTTTAATAGCCTCCTAACAATCTCTGTCTCAGGATTCTTTTCATTCTAGCTCCTCACTGGATCTCCCAACCCATCCCCAACCCTGTCATCCTAAGAGCCAAAGGTTACTATGTATTTGTAAAAGGCTTCTCAGGCAGTGTTGCTCTCCCACCAAATACCTCATTCCCAATGGGAACTGCCACTGAAACTCATTCCTCACAAGGCCACCAGAGTTCCCTGTACATGTCACTCAACCAACATGAAATTTTTTACCAAATGTTCCCTGCCCACCTCTTTTAAAGCTTCCAAAGACCAACTCTTCACAATTTGGCCTCTGCCCACACTTCAATCTTCATCCTCCCAAATCGCCAACCACTCCATCCACAGCTAATGATGAGGTCCCTGGAGGACCCTATAGGGAGATTCAGCCCTCTTAGCAACAACAAAAGCAACTATCTTTTGAAGAAATTTGAGGTTTAACATTTCAAATAAAGCATCTAATCCAGTTGTTAAAGGTCGATCAGAAACGTGGCTCATACTTGTTTTATGGTTTACCACTGACTGATATCACATTATGTTTGGGAAGGGCTACACACTGTGGCCCCACCACTCTTTGGGTCCCCCAAAGGTCTTCCTCTGCTCTTAACCTGAACATATCTGGCTCTTTCCCACCTACAACCCTTTTCATATCTTTCTTCTCCTGTTTGAATCATCCTTTTAGCTCAAGAAGCAGGTGCTCTGTGTCTATCTGGATCGTGCTTACTTTTTCTTGAAGACTCAGCTGAAACACTCCTGATGCTGTAAAGACTCCGCCCAGCCCCCTCCCTTCCTATGAAATCACTGTCATGGCTAACACTTATGACCAATTACTACGTGCTGGGCACTGTTCAAAGTGCTTTGCATAAATTTCTCATTAAACTTCAAACATATTTTTGGGCGGTGCCATTATCTCCACTTGACAGATGAAAAGCCTGAGGCTCAGAGAGGCTTAGTAGCTTGCCCAAAGTCACACAGCCAGCAAGTAACAGAACCTAAAGATAAACAGAGACATGGTCTGCCTCTGCTACAATCAGCTGCCTCAGCAGCAGTCCTCCTCTCACTTTGTTGTGACATCTGGTCTCCCTGTTTATTGATCTGCCTGTCTTATCTGTCCTACTGGATTGTAAGCTTCTTGGGTTCAGGATCCATTGGTAATTCATTGTCAGCACCACAACCCCGTGATCCTGATAGGTACTTGGAGGAAAGAGGGAAAAGGAGTTCTTCCAATAACCCTGGAACCACTGTCAGACCCTGGGCTGACGTCTTCCAGGACTCTTCACATTTTCCATGGTAGCCTATAACCCAATTTCCCACTCTTCCTCATTCGTGTTCCATTCCACTGCAAGGAAACATCCTGACCCCAGGACTGAGAGGGCTGCGTGTGTTATGGTACATTAAAAAAGAAGACTTACAAATAGCAAGTGTTTTGAAAACCCTTTACTATATTCCCATTTCCCCTACCTACCTCCGCCCAAAAAAAGCTGGAGTTATGAAACACATGCTAAATATTGAGCCATTAAACTTAGGAATATTGAGAGAACTGTTTTCTTAAAAGCTTATTTTTTTCAGCTCTCCTTGTTTTGCCCTGAGTGTTTTTAGCAGTTCAAACAGGTTGGGTTGCCCACAAGGAGCAGGGCACAGGTTTTTTCCACTCCGTAGGTTGAGGTATTCATTCCCACTTTAAACCTCTCTAAATTTATGTGCCAGTATTTTCCAAGTAGATGTATTTGTAGGTATGTTCGGGATAGAACTGGGCATTCACAGTATTGACGGAGACTGGGAGATGACAGCTGGACAAATTCGAGGTTTCGAGCTTCATCCTCAGCCTGACCTTTGGCAGCAATGGAAATGTTTGCACTTTGCAAAGCTTTCATTCTCTGTGTGTGTGAGTGTGTGAGAGTGTGTGTATGTGAGAGAGAGAGAGAGTGTGTGTGTGTGTGTGTGTGTGTGTGTGTGTGAAAAAAAGAGAGAGAGAAGGAGGCTTGGCTTTTGAGAAAATATAATATTATAATAATTGCCAGAATGGGTCAAGCCCAAGGCCTCTGAGCTCCTGGGCTCTTGCTGTCCACGGTTTTGGCTCTGAAAGAGACTATGACATATTATGATATTACCATCAGAGCTCTCTCTGGGTCTTAGGACACTTCTCCTCTATTTCTAATCCCCTCCCCTATGTCACCACCACCTTCATGACCTAGCACAGATCTACCATTTCTTCTCATTTTGGGGGTGGGGGCGGTGGGCCAGGTTTACTGAGGTATAATTTGTTTACCTTTTCTAGTGTATAATTCTCTGAATTTTGACAAATTCATACAGTCATGTAACCATCACTGTAGTCAAGATATATAGAACAGTTCCCTCACCCAAAAAAATCTCTCCTGCTGTTCCTTTGTGTCAACCTCTTCCCTAATCCCCAGGCCCTGGCAACTACTGATCTATTTTCTGTCCTTATAGTTTTGCTGTTTTTTAGAATATCATATAAACACAATTATACAGCATATAGCCTTGTGTCTGGTTCTTTCATGTAACATAGTTTATTAGAGATTCACCCATGCTATTGCATGTATCAGTAGTTTGTTATTTTTTTTTAAATTCTGAGCAGTAGCCTGTCTATTGGATAGGCCACAGTGTATTATTGGTATACCAAGGATTCACTGTTGCTAGATTTTAGCAATTACAAGTAAAGTTGCTATAAACAGTTGCATATAGTTCTTTGTATGAACTTTAAGTTTTCATGTTTCTTCCGTGAATACCCAGGAGCAGGATTTATGGGTCATATGGTAAGGGTACAAATATATAAGAAGTTATGAGAAATTGCCAAATGTTTCCAAAAATAATCTGTCATTTCTTCATTCATCTGAACATTTCAAAAGACCTAAGCAGGGTCCCTGATCCTGTCCATTAATTCCAAAAACATTATGGGGAGCAACACGCCAGTGACATGAGTATAAAATGGGTCAGACGGGCGCCTGGGTGGCTCAGTTGGTTAAGCGACTGCCTTCGGCTCAGGTCATGATCCTGGAGTCCCGGGATCGAGTCCCATATCGGGCTCCTTGCTTAGCGGGGGGTCTGCTTCTCCCTCTGACCCTCCCCCCTCTCATGTGCTCTCTCTCTCTCATTCTCTCTCTCAAATAAATAAATAAAATCTTTAAAAAAATAAAAAAATAAAATAAAATAAAATAAAATAAAATAAAATGGGTCAGACAATTCATGGTTTCAGTCCATGGAATACAGAAGTAATGCATGTATTAAGAACATGTTAACACACTCTTTAACTCCTTTGAAGTGGTACACACTACCACCATTTCCCAGGGCTTTTCGACTGGCCTTTGTCATGGAATGATGGCCTGAAAGAGTTAACTCACCTCCCCTGGATGACTCTGTCCGCAGGTTGTGAATAAGTCATTCTGGCTCATGGGAGGACCAAGGCTATTATTAACACCCATTTCCAGGAGGAGATGGTGAGGCCTCGAGTTGAAGAATGCCCTAGAATACAGATGTTCTAGTGCCTAATTCCTACTGTGACAGTGACTCATTGGGTGATTCTGGTACATCATCTTGATGTTCCAGACTCAGTTTCCTAAAGTCTGAGATGGGATTGCCCTGTTGACTCAACTTGTTGCTTGGGGGAAAGGAGATTACAAATAGGAAGAGCGTCACACAGGGATGTTGAAGCTACTAGTCTCCTGGCATCATGGGCCTGGGCACCCTTCGTCTTCAGAATGATAAAGTCCATTGTTATACCATTCCCTAGATGGAGACTTTCTCATAAAGAGAGGTCATGTGACTGGCCCTTATGAGACACAGTGAGTCAGAGGAGTTTAAAGAGTCCCCAGGACTCCTCACAATCTTTCTGAAGGTATCCACTGACTCACTGAATCCCTTCCTTCTAGAATAATTTTACAATTTAAAAATACGTTGAGCATATAACTTGGCCCTTCTCAAAGATGTGAATAGGTAAAGTCATCTCCAAATTGGCCACCTTACCGTTAGGTGTCCCTTTCCTCACAATCAGAATTAAGAAACCGGTCCAGGAAGGCTTATATCTATCTATACCCTCCTCATTCTTTTTCACCATTTCTGTGCATGCCAGCCTGACATCCCATGGCTAACAGCTGCATCTCTATCATAGGGCTGCCCTTGGGCTGCCAGAACCCACTTTGCCCTACACACTGCCAAAAGATGTGCGTATGACTTCACGTTCTGCCAAGGGCCACGCTAACCAAGCACTGATGAGTGTTGGGGTTCTTTGGGCTGGGAAAATACTAATAACATCTGTTTTGTGCCACTTTTCAGAGTTTCTCCATGGACTTAAGCTTCAGTCACCTTTGTGGAAAGTACCTTAATAATACATTCGCCTCCCCATGTCAAGCCCTCCTATCACCTCAGCTCAGTTCCTTGTTCTGTCCAAATAAACTACTTGCTCTCAAATTCTTGCCTTAGGTCTAGTTCTGGGGGAAGCCAAACTAACACTGTTATCAACATTTGATATTTACATACATGCATGTATTATTTTTCTAAGGAAGGAATCCATAGTCTTACTCAGATTCTAAAAGGAGACTGTGACTCCTCTCAAATGATTAAGAACATGTTAACACACTCTTTAACTCCTTTGAAAATCTCCTTCTCCCTTCCTCCTTGCAGTTCACTCCTCCCACAAGCCTATCACTACACTCCCTTGCCGTTAAAACCAACCTATAGGAAAGAATCTTAAATTTATGCACTTCAACTGATAACTAAGGTCAAATAACTCCTAGGCACATTTTTGACCTGAAGTGGTATGGAAGCACAAAACAGAAGAGACAGATTCTATATCTATAAGGAATCCAAATCATTCCAAATACCTTAGGGGGAAATTTTAATCAAAGTAGTAAGGGAAAAGCGTCAGGAATTGTTTAGCATTCCACCAGTAAAACACTGCTGAATGTTTTCATCTCATAGATGAGGCTCTGACAATTGAATTTATATGTGAACACATAGCCTCATATGCATACCAAAGACAATTATAAGCCTTATAAGCATATAGGACAGACACAATTGCTTTTAACTGTCTATAAAAGTAAAGGTGTGTACCTTTCTAGAAAAGGTTAGCAGCTAGGGGATGTCATTCAAATACTTTTACTTGAGGACTTATGACCTGTGATTCTCTTAGCGGTTGTTCATCCTCAAGTTATTTCGAATGTACTGACCACACACACACACACACACACACCCCTCTCAAATCAAATGCACAATGTTCTTTCATATCCAGTATCAACATCAAGGAATATCAAACACAACGGCTGACAGTCTGAGGCTTACGTTCTGCTTTCAAGGAGCTGCCAAAACGTACAAAATGAAACACTCTGAATCACAGCAGGGCTCTTTGTCGGTTTACCTGATCTGAAATTCAATACTACCATAACTCCTAAAATTCTCACTTACTTGCCTTAGGAAAAGGGGGAAAAAAGTCATTTTCCTCAGCAGAGGACTACCATCTGTTTGACAAAGCTCACGTTTGATCTTCACGTGCTTACCCCTGGCCAACACACACAGATCAATCCCACTTCTGTGACCTGGGGAAGAAATAGAACCTGGCGACTTCCTAAAGAAAAGGTTTGAATGTGGCTGTTGCAATGTGAATATTGTCAGACTGAACTACTGGTTTGTGAATAAAATCCAGTCACTGCAAATTAGCAGGAGATGTGTGCACCCATCACTTCCACCATCTGCAAAGGGAGAAATGTCTATACCTAATCAGGCCCACTTCCTTCAAACACAATTGACAGTCAGGAATCCCCTGGTAAGCTAAATTAAAGTATGTTTTAAGCTGAATGAGTTAAAGTTGCTCCTTTGCTCCCTAGTGGCTATGTGGATGCTTAAAAGGATATATCCATTCTCAGAGGTGCCGCATTGGGCTTTACAAACACGGGGAATTCACTTGGATATAATTTTAGATATAAAATAAAGCTTGGTAAAATTCCCCAGCTAACTAAATAGGATTTTGTGCCAACTTGGGTACAGTTCTTATGATTCTATTGAATAAAAAGCTGAAGCAAATTGTAGGGCTTGGGATTTCATAAAAATGCAGAGCTTTTTTTAAAAAATTCATTTCATTTGATTGACAACTTCATTGATTCATAAAATTTCCCCTTCTCTCTCTTTCCTTCCCTCATTCCTTTCTCCTCCCTCCCTCTGATAATATCTCTACTTTTTATGGGAGCACAAAATGGGACACAGAAAAAGCATGACAGCTTGACTAATTTTCACATGTTAAACACAATTGTGTAGCCAGATCCCAGGTTAAGAACAAAAAATTACCAGCACCCAAGAAGACTCCTTGCGTCCCCTTCCAGCCACTACTACTTCCATTAATGGTAACTACTCTCCAGACTTGTAACTCTAGATTCATTCTGCCAGTTGTTAAGCTCTACACAAATGGAGTTATACAGATGTCCTCTTGTGTCTGGCTTCTTACTGCTGCTTAATGTTTGCAGCACTCACCCAGCGGCATTCGGCCATGATATCCAAGTTCTGGTTCCTTTATTCTCGTTGCTGAGTAGTCTGCCTTTGTACGCATATACCACAATCCATGCATTCTACTTTTAATGGGTATTTGAGTGATTTCCAGTGTTTGGCTATTACAAATAATACCATTTTAAATCTTCTTGAACAAGTCTTTTGATGATCATAAACACCTATTTCTTTACTGTATACATTCAGGAGTGGAAGTGCTGAGTCACATGGCTTGTTCAGCTTGAGTAAACATGGCCAGTCCTCCAAAGAGCTTGTACACTGGTGTTTATCATCTTTACATGTTAGCTGTTCTGGCGTGTGCATTCTTTTATTGTTAACAAGTTCTGGTTTGTTTCTGAGAACATAGCATGTTCCGAATCATGCCCTAAGTACTGGGACAGGCACAAAGAGCCAGACCTTGATCTTAAAAATTTGTCCTATAAGAGACAGAGAAAGAAAACAACATATGCAATTCACAGCAGTGAGAGATATAATAAAGGTACTATCAAATACAGTGGATGCATCAAGGGGGGCACAACCAGCTCCTCAGAGGAGGTGATAAAGTTTATGTGAGCTGGTGCTAGAGGGATGAGTAGAACCCAGCAGAAAAGATGAATAAGCAACAAGAGAAAGAATCAAGGTGTGTTTAGTGACCAGCAAAAGGCTGTAGAGTAGCTGTGGGAGAGGAGCTGCTTATGTTGAGGAATGGTGGGGAAAGTGTGCAGGGGAGAAGGGCCTGACTGCTACCATAGGGGGCTGAGAATAATGGTCTTCACGAAGTCACAGAGATTTTTTTTTTTTAAAGAAGTAACATAACCAGATTTTTAAAATAAAATACGGCAACCATACTGAGCCAGTGAGGGCAGAAAAAGATGCTGGTGGAATTTATATCAAACTTGCGATAAGGCTGACAGTGAGGTCTCTGCCATCAGTGACTGGCTGGGTTCAAATTCTGCCCCCAGCACTTACTGACTGTGTGATGCTGGGCAATTTGGCTTTCGTTTTATCAAGTATATAGCAGTGGTTCCAACACCTCCTCCCTTCTGGAGCAGTTGTCAGGGAGATTAGCCAGGCAAAGGCCTCAGCTGCAGCCTGACAAAACATAAGTGCTCTAAAGGTGCTAATTACTGGGTTAAACAAGGAGATAAAAAAGAGGCTGATGACTTCTGCCTTTCCTGTGGGACATGACAGGCATTTGGAAAGGCAATGTGGAAAGGTAATAAAGTTGACATATTTCAAAGCATTCTAGGATTCTCATTACGCATGCATGTATTCAACAAATAGGTGTCATGGGCGTTTTATGCACCACATGGAAAGATAATAAAGTTGATATATTTGAAAACATTCCGATTACACTTTCCTGTGTCCAAAAAATAGGCATGAAGACTCCTGAGAAGATAAGCCCTTCCCTGGACACTCTACATACTGAAAGAAACAGAACTGCTTCTGCCTCCAGGAGACATGATTACCCAGTGTGACTAGTGCTCTAACCTGAAGAAGAGTAGGGGAAGCGCTGCATCCTTTCTGGAATGGCCAAGAGGGATGATGATGATGATGATGATATGTAAATGGAGTTTTGAAGGGCAAGGTGGACAAAGTATGCATATGTGTGGGCATAGCAGGGGGTGAGGGATAACACCACACGCAAAGAGAACCGAATTTATTAGAAGTAGGGATAAAAAGAGGTTAAGGCCACTTGCTCTGGCTACACTGCGCAAATGACATGATAGTTAATAATTCACTTGCTATTTCATTCAACAGATCTTTTTGAGTGATGACCTTGTGCCAGGAAGTGTTTCAAGTACCAAAGATATAGCCATTTATATCAGATACTCCTGCCATCTTGAGGTTTATATTCTGCTTGTTGAAGGAGACAACAAATAAGTAAATAAATAATAAAATGACAGTATAAGTTCTGGAAAGGAAATAGAACAGGTGATGTGGTCATGTGGATGGTTTAGATAGGAGGGATGGGGACAAAAAATAGTCACCAAAGAGGTGACCTTGGAGCTGTGGTTTTAAAATCAGGGGAAAGACTATCCCCAAACAAAAGGAACTATAAGCCCAAGACCTTAAGGTGGGATTGAGCTGGATGGACTGGGTATATGTGAGAGATGTAGGCAAGGGCCAAGTCACAGAGAATCTGAGAGGCTAACATCAGGTGCAGATTTTATTTCCCAACAGATGGGAAGCCATTGGGTGGAAGAGATGTGGGAAGGTTAAGCAGAGAAGCGGCAGGGCCGAAAAGCATCTCTGTATGGCAAGTAAGATTGAAGCAGGGTGACAAAGGAAACAAGAAGTCTGTCCACTAGCCTGAAGAGCCCTCAAGGTAAAGACCACAGTCTCCCTTTTACATCAAAGCCTAGACATGAGTTAAGATCTATGTAGCCTCTAATTCACTTAGTCATAGGAGAGGGTGACCCAGTTTTAACTTGGAAGATACCAGACCTTTCTGAAAATCCTCTAGGAATGTGTTAGTTTGCCAATCCCTGAACAAAGATATATCCAATCAAAAATCCCCACTGCTACTTCCCTCTCAGCCTCTAGGGTGGGAGCTGATGGTTCTATTTTCTTTTTAAAATCAATCCAAAATAAATAAAAGAATGTAAAATGTTAATCAAAAGTAAACAAAGGGACAGAATAAAAGGAGACAGGCACCACTACTGACTTTTATTGCCTTTGCTGTTGGGCCAGCAAGGGAATTTTAGAAGAAATTCCCCCCTTTAGCCTCCAGTAAATGGTGACTTTGTTCAAGCAAAGCAGCCTCCCTTCCCCGTGGCTCTGGGTGGTCCACTATGACTAGGGGGCTGGCTTGTTTTCATCCTGCTAGAAGAGTGTCAGAATATATGATGCCCTTCCTACCTCCCTGATTTCTCAGTAGCAAAGAGACATTCACATGAACTCTCCATATTTCAGGCACTGGGAAATGGGCATAAGTGGTATGACTTCGAAAGAAGGGTTAGTTTAGAAAACAGGTTCTTCATCTTGGCTGTTGCTCACATTTACCCACAGGTGGTTCAAATGATGTATTTTAGCAGAATCTCCAACTGTCCAGGAGAGAACATTTCAGAGGGATTACCAGAAAATGGGAGTCTTTGGGAAAATAATCTTATTTCTCTGGATTTTTGATTATGGACTTTTGGCCATACTGAGGAAGTAGATAATTCCTAATTTGAAATATCTCTTAGATTGGTGGTATCGCTAGAGATGAAATGAGGACCAACCAGAGTTTTGATCTTAAAACATATGTGTCCTCCTGCCTTGGTTGTTTCCAATACTAGGTACACAGTTGAAATCCAGCATACTGAATTAGTTACCACCTATGGATATGCCAGCTAGCAATACCAGGCTGCCTGTACTTTGACCCCCAGCTTAATGCTGGAAACCCACCATTCACTCACTACTCACTGAGGCTTGCAAACAAGTTTAAATATTAGATTGAACAAAAGACAATTTTACTAGGAAAAAAAACAAACAATAAATTCCAGAGCCAAAGATAACTTGAGTTGTCAAATACCTTCATTGCTCCTCTTCCCATTGACATAGCTTAATAGTGTTTTCATTTATTCCCAAGAACTGCAGCTACGGAAACATCTATCATAGTCTCCAAACACAACCCCCCTTGAACATGAATGTTGATGCAGTTAAGGTTATGCTTCTTCTCTGTGATGTTCCTACCCAGACAGATGATTCTTTTTACTGATCTACCAAAACCTCAGGTCAGAGCTTCTACTCAAAGTAATTATAGATTCTTTTCTGTCTCAAACATTTTATCACCTTTTTGTTTTATGGAAGTGAAGCATTTGGAACTATGAGACAAAACAGTGCTTGATAATCATATCTGTGATGATTAAATTAGTTGATTCCTAGAGGAATAAATTTCATACTCATTGCTCAGAAGCAAACTTCCTTTGTTTATTCTAAATTTCAGTTGTGATTATACTACATTTTGTGCTAAGAACATGCTTATCCGAATCATTTATAAAGTAACATCAAGCTGGAGTTAGATGTCAGAGTAAAACTTCTATTTTTTTCTCTGCCTCCCAATTACCTTTAATTTATGCCTATTTTTTAGCAATTCTGCATTTGTACTCCAATATTCTTTTAGATTTGTTTAGTCTTATATTTAGAGATAATAGATTATCAAGCTAAATGTAACTGAATTAAACTGATAAAAGCCCAGAAATGTACTTCATCCAGAATCTACAGTAAGGTTGTTATGAGAACAGCTCAGAAACTTACTAGCTTTGCAGTTCCTAGTAATTGCTTAAAAATATCTTTACTATTGTTATCAACCATTAGATGAAATCTCTCCTCTTCATACTCTTCACCTTACATTTCTCTTCCCTACCTCTGCCTTCCCAGAAAAACCACCCTCAGGAAAAACCAAGTCCTTCTTTTTGTGAAGTTTTCCCTGTTGGCTTTGGCTACCAAATGACAATAGATAACCATATAAGACTGGTGCGCTCCTTAGGGTTTTGCTTGTTTGTTGTAGGTAAGGAAGAAACACACATCCTTTATTTTTTTCTCTAAGAATATATGTTTGATATAGTCTATAAAACCTTAAAAATTACTGGCTATTTTTTAAAAGTTTCTCCAACTGAGGGGCACATGGATGGCTCAGTAGGTTAAGTGTCTGCCTTTGGCTCAGGGCATGATCCCAGGTCCCAGAATAGAACTCCACATCGGGAACCCTGCTCAGCAGGGAGTCTGCCTCTCCCTCTCCTTCTGCCTCCCCCACCCACCCCTCGACCATGCGCTCTCTCTCTCACTCTGTCTCAAATAAATAAAATCTTAAAAAAAAAAGTTTCTCCAACTGAAATTATTAATTTGATGTCCCATAATACTAATGATAAATTGGATGATAATATATGTACTTTTTATTTTTTTATTTTTTTTTAAAGATTTTATTTATTTATTTGATGGAGAGACACAGCGAGAGAGGGAACACAAGGAAGGGGAGTGGGAGAGGGAGAAGCAGGCTCCCTGCAGAGGAGCCTGATGTGGGACTCGATCCCAGGACCCTGGGATCATGACCTGAGCTGAAGGCAGTCGCTTAACCGACTAAGTCACCCAGGCGCCCCATATATGTACTTTTTAAATGTATTTATTTATATGCATTTCTTTATTTATGCATTTATATGCTCTAACCATCCTTAGAATTGAATAAATGTCTTATTTTGGGGATTTCCAGCATGTGGGAAGTGTTTACAATTGAGACTGTAAAATACTGACTTTGCTCATGGTTTTATTTTATTTTTAAAAATATTTTATTTATTTATTTATTTATTTATTTATTTATTTATTTATTTATTTATTTGAGAGAGTGAGTGAGTGAGTGAGAGTATAAGCATGGTGAAGGGCACCCTGGCGCCCTGCTCATGGTTTTAAATCAAGTTATTTGTGCTCTTACATAGGAAGTTTCCATGTCAAGTGGTTTTAAGTATTGACTAAATCAATCTATTCTTCATTCCTGGAAAGTCTTGCCTTCATTCATGTAATCTTAAGCATTAACATCAGGAAAAAATAAGCTCAGTTTAACTTAATTCAAGCCTTCCATTTTATAATTGAGAAAACTGAGAGGTGGGGAAGATAAATGACTTCCTTATAGTCTTCATTAGTTACTCATTCATCCTACATCTCATAAATAAGGATTTAAGGTAATTACAGATGTAAGACAAGAGAATTGAAAATCACAACAGGATGTAAACAATAGCTGAATTTGGTCACAGATATGGTTCTGAGTATCCAAAGTAGCAAAAGCAGAATGTAATCTTCACAAAATCCAAGATGCCTCTGAGCTACCATCAGATTAATTTACATAGATGAAATACAGAGTTCCAACAGAGGGCTAAGAGCAATGCTTCAATCCACTACATTCTTACTTAGAAAGCAAACAACTGACTCCCAACCAAATTTCTGTCCACCACACCTCCCAAATTAATTTTTAATTGTATATGAGAAAGATTACTTAAATGAAACACTCCTCCTATCTCTTACAATTTCTCTTTCTTTAGAAATGATTGCTCTGTTACTCATTTGTCCTTCATGACATTCTTGCCTGTCTGGTTAGCAAACACCAGAGTCTCATCACTAAGAGGGCAGGGAACAACTTTCCATCTACTTATCTTCCATGGTCATGGCAGAGTTTCCCACAAAGAGTAACTGTCAAAATGCTAAACATGGAGAAGGAGAAAAATGAAGAGAGAGAATAGAAAATAACATTGTAGGGGCACCTGTGTGGCTCGGTCGGTTGAGTGTCTGACTTGATTTCCACCTAGGTCTGATCTCAGGGTCCTGGGATCGAGCCTATATCAGGCTCTGCACTGGGCATGAAGTCTGCTTGAGGATTTTCTCTCCCTCTCCCTTTGCCCCTCTCCCTGCTCCCGTGCACTCACTCTCTCTCTCTCTCTCTAAAATAAATAAGTTAAAAAAGAAAAGAAAAGAAAATATCATTTTGTTCTCATCAGTTTGTGGATCATTTGGCTAAAAGGTGGTGGATGTGCATTTGTGTTTAATCTGTAAAGTTTCATGCCATTAAAGGCATGTGAATATAATAAAGGCTTGTTTCAAATGTCAAAATACAAGGAGAAAACACTTATTTTCAAGGGTAACTTCTAAGGGAATTAATTTTTATTTTGTTTTGTTACTTGAAACAAAACATTTCAATACTTTTTGAGCACTTACTCTATGCCAGGTACTATTCTGAGTGCTATGCATGTATACAGACTCATTCAGTGGCTACTTACAAGGCATTATCCAATGCCCCCATTTGATCTGCTGCAAAACTGTCTGATTTAACAAAGTTTTACCATCTTGTACTTTTCCCTCTGATGTTTCCAACTATTCTCCACATTTTTCCTAACTACTTCCTGAAACATTTCTGACATGACATTGCCTATATTTTTTTTTTTTAAAGATTTTATTTATTTGCGAGAGAGAGAATGAGAGACAGAGAGCACGAGAGGGAGGAGGGTCAGAGGGAGAAGCAGACTCCCTGCTGAGCAGGGAGCCCGATGTGGGACTCGATCCCGGGACTCCAGGATCATGACCTGAGCCGAAGGCAGTCACTCAACCAACTGAGCCACCCAGGCGCCCCGACATTGCCTATTTTTTAACATTGTTTTTTATTTTCATTCTGGTATAGTTAACATAAAGTGTTATATTCGTTTCAGGTGTACAATACAGTGATTCTATACTTCTATACATTTCTCAGTGCTCATGATGATATGTGTACTCTTTAATACCCATCATCTATTTCACCGATCCCCCCTACCACCTCCCCTCTGGTAACCATCAGTTTGTTCTCTATATTTAAGAGTCTATTTCTTGGTTTATCTCTCTCTTTTGTTTCTCTTGCTCATTTGTTTTGTCTCTTAAATTCCACATGAGTGAAGTTATATGGTATTTGTCTTCCTTATTTCGCTTAGCATTATACACTTTAGCTCCATGTTGTTGAAATGGCAAGACTTTATTCTTTCTTTGGGCCGAATAATATTCCATTATATATATATATATATATATATATCTCACATTTTATTATCCATTCATCTATCAATGGACACTTGGGCTGCTTCCATAATTTGGTTATTGTAAATAATGCTTCAATAAACATAGGGGTGCATATATCCCTCTGAATTAGTGTTTTTGTATTTTGGGGGTAAATACCCAGTAGTGCCATTACTGGATGATAGTGTAGGTCTATTTTTAACTTTCTGAGGAAGCTCCATACTGTTTTCCATAGTGGCTGCCCCAAGTTGCATTCCCACCAACAGTGTACAAGGGTTCCTTTTTCTCCACATCCTCACCAACACTTGTTTTTTATGTTTTTGATTTTTGCCTTTCTGACAGGTATGAGGAAGTATCTCGAGTTTTTTATTATTTAAAGATTTATGTATTTTATTTTTTTTATTATGTTCAATCAGCCAACATATAGTACATCATTAGTTTTTGATGTAATGTTCAACAATTCATTATCATTAGAGTTTTGATTTGCATTTTCCTAATGATGAGTGCTGTTGAGCATATTTTCACGTGTCTGTTGGCCATCTGATGTCTTCTTTGGAGAAATGTCTATTCATGTCTTCTGCCCATTTTTAAACTGGATTATTTGGTTTTTGGGTGTTGAGCTGTATCAGTTCTTTACATATTTTGGATACTAACCCTTTATTGCATGTCATTTGCAAGTATCTTCTCCCTTTCAGTAGGCTGCCTTTTAGTTTTGTTAATTTTTTTCCCTTGCTGTGCAGAAGCTTTTTATTTTCATGTAGCCCTAATAGTTTTTTGCTTTCATTTCCCTTGCCTCAGGAAGAGTATCTAGAAAAATACTGTTATGGCCAATGTCAGAGAAATTACTACCTGCACTCTCTTCTAGGATTTTATGGTTTCAGGTGTCACATTTAGGTCTTTAATCCATTTTTAGTTTAGTTTATTTTTGTGTGGTCCAGTTTCATTATTTTGCATATGGCTATCCAGTTTTCCCAACATGATCTTTTGAAGAGACTGTCTTTTTCCCATTGTATATTTGTTCTTCCTTTGTCAAAGATTAATTGAGCATATAATTATGAGTTTACTTCCGAGTTTTCTATTCTGTTCCATTGATCTATGTGTCTCTTTTTATGCCAGTACCATACTGTTTTGATTACTACAGCTTTGTAATATAACTTGGAAGTCTGGAATTGTGATACCTGCCTCCAAGTTTTTTCTTTTTCAAGATTGTGTTGGCTATTCAGGGTCTTTTGTGGTTCCATACAAATTTTAGGAATGTTTGTTCTAATTCTGTGAAAAATGTTGTTGGTATTTTGATAGGGAGACATTGCCCATTTTTAAAAAGTTTTATTTATTTATTTATTTATTTATTTATTTATTTATTTATTTTATTTATTTATTTGACAGAGATAGAGGGGGAGAGAGAGAGAGCACAAGTAAGGGGAGCAGCAGAGTCAGAGGGAAAGGGTAAAGCAGACTCCCTGAGCAAGGAGCCCGACACAGGGCTTGATCCCAGGACACTGAGATCATGACCTGAGCAAATGTAGACACCAAAGGTGCCTCTGATACTGCCCATTTTTATGCCCTTTTGAGTGAATTCTGATGAGAAAATTTAGCAGCTATATAGATGATTATGGAGCCACATTTGTAATAATGGTTTGATACTTGGGATCCTCTCTATAAATGGCAATTAAGATGATGTCTCATTGAAATGAATGCCAATATTTCTGTTCTCTTGGAATTTAGAAAGGAACTAAAAGTTCGTAACAGAAAATGTGTTGCAATGATAATCTGCTATTGCATAGTCTGACCCACACTATCATAGTCATTGACACATACTCAATACAACACAATGACCTAGCCTAGGCTATGTAAATAATAGTCCAGCTTCCTAAGGCAAATGAATACCTCTTCAAAAATCATTGCAATGTAAATGTTTACTACCTACCAGGAAGGATCCTATAAACATAATTTACTATCTTGGGAAAATTAAAAAAAAATTTTTTTAAGATTCATGATACTGTATAGCAAGTACCTATGGCAGGAAATGAAATATTATAATTAAAGTTTTCCAGGCTTACACATCTATATGCATATATATTGTATACGTACATATTCCATATTGTATCAATTATCTATTGTCACAATAATGCTACATAACAAGTCACACTCAAACTCATTAAAACATGTCTGCAGGCTGATGGAGAGTTGGCTGATCTACACTGCACTTGGCTGGGTAGTTCTTCTGGTCCCCACTGGCTTATGTAGTATATCTCTGCACCACATGACTCATCCTCCTCCTGGGAACTATGGGCTTGCCTAGCATGTTCTTCCCATGAAGATGGCAGAGGGGAAAGAGTAAAAACATTTTTCAAGACCCTACTTATGTCATAACTGCCACCAAACCCAGTGACCATGGCATATCTCAAGAGTGGAGAATTACATGCATCCCACAATAGGAGGATATTGCATAAATGGTGAAGAGCTTGGATGCAGAAAGGGGTAGAGAATTGGGACTAACAATACAATTTATTATAAATATATATGTTTATGTATGCAGGTATCACCTCATTTCCTTCCAAAGACAGTATCTATACATTATCTAAAGATGATTTGAAAGCCCACTCTTTTTTCTCTATGATAAATATACTAGCTTCCAAGGTGATAATAATAATAGCTATTCTGTATTAGAAGTTTACCACGTACTAGATACCATGCAAAGAATTTTTAATTTGTCACCTAATTTCATTTTACACCTTGAAAATGTTAGTTCTCATAACAGTGAAATGTAGGTGATAATTAACTGAATCTCAATTTAAAGATCAGAAACTGAGGCTCAATCAGGTAACCCAGCCAATGTGTGGAGAAGTCTAGATTCAAATTCAGTTCTATATGATTTCAAAGCATGTACTGGTATTTCTATTTACATTATCGCTTATTATACCACCTTTCCAACACCATTCATCACTTCTTCCCTTCTGGCCCAGTAATTTCTAAGCAGGTCCCATATTACATTGGATCCTTTGTCCAAAAGATACTTCAAACCTTATCTCTTTATTTCTGGTCTAGCCTAGCTGTGATTTCTACCTGTCCTTAAGGCATCTCATCATATTATCATTTGAATTTAATGAATTCTGTGAGCTGACAAGCTCTTTGAGAAAAGAAGACCAATCTTTATATTTCTTCCCAGCACTTACATAGCAATCTGTAATTTTTAAATAAACAGATTAATAGACATCAATTTCCTTCTTCAGAATCTGGGCTGAACACCAAATAGTTCATGGAGGAGAGACCTATATTCATAAGGTAATTTCCTCATTCACACAAGACCCTTTCAGAATGGGAAGACAACTGCCAGAAAATTCCTTTGAAGAAGAAATTTCTTGCACAGAAAGGATGGCTTATAACCAAGGAAATGAGAAAAAGGGAAACAACTAGAAGCAAAAACAAGGGTGAATAAAAAGAAGGATAGCGTCTCCAGGGGGAGAAGAAAGTAAAGAAAAAGGGGGATGGAAAGTATAGGCAAAAGAAGGAAGAGGAAGAGCAGGAGAAAGAAAAACCCAACCAAGTAGGGAATAGGAAAATAGATAACAGTCCCAGCAATATGGAACTCGGATGTTGAAAATCAGTGATTTAGAGCTGATCCAGAGAGGGCAAAAATGAGCAAACTTATTATTTCAGTGTTTGGGTAGGTTTTCTAATTAGTGCCACAAATTTTATAGGTGTTATTAAAATCCTGATTGCAGTGAAGATTTGCCCAAATCTGATTTCTGGCTAAGCATAAATAACTTTTGCTTAATATGGTTCATTCTTTAAACACATTTTATTCTTAATCTGACTGAAAGAAGAAAGAACACCACTTAACAATAATTCCCCTTAAATAACATATGGCATCTCCTCTTTTCCAGGATTCTTTGCCAGTGTCAGGAAGGATTCATGGGTTTTGAAAGATCATCAAACACTCTAGCACTAAAGCTAATCTGAAGTGTCTAGAGGCAGGATGTGTGCAAGCAGTCCATGAGAGGCCTCCTGTGAAATTTAATGTATCTTGAGGATGGAGTGTCTTCTCTGGTCTCTGGTTGGAATTCCACACTCTCCGAGAGCAATAGTCTTCTTCCTTCCTTGGCTGTTTCAATCTTCATATGCTTGTGGGCAGGAACATTTCCCTTGGAATCTTCCAGGGTTTACATAGTCTTCCTGAATGTGATCTAAGGTGATCACTGGGAGTTAAGATGCCCAGAAGGCCAAACGATTTGATTTATTTAATCAGTGTACCATGGCCCAAAGGCATTCCTCCGGCTCTTGTTGAAATTTTAGCGGGGTCATCTACTTCCCTACTGCAACAAGGCACCAGTACAAAGATGGTATTCCAGGTGAGGCCTCACCAGGATCCCAAAAAGTGAAAATGTTCCTTTTGTAGTGTGTGAAATGGAGATTTTCCTCTTGCTGCTGAAAGCAAACCAAGCTCCTTTCCACTCAAATATCATATTGCAAACTCCTATGAAATTTGCCCTCTGCCATGTCCCTCTAGATCTTTTCTTGGCCTCATTAATTTCCAGGTTCTGAACTCCCATAGAATATCTGTGTTTCTCATTAATTTTCACAGATGTATTTCCCTTTTCTCTAAGTGGACTCCTGGCATTCTGAGGTCGGTCTAGATTTCTAACCTACAGTACTTATGTATGTTTCTGTGGTCTTGGAGGACATTCTCCTTCGCCTCATTTCATCACTCTCAGGTAATGAACTTGGTCAAATGAGGCAGAGTGAACTTGAGCTCAGTCAGCAGCATATGTAGGTTCCTTACTCACTGGCTTGGCTTCCTACCATTGATCACATCCTGAGTCATTTATAGATGAACCGGCCTTTCCCCTGAAAGGTTACATCAGTGGTAATCCCTTGAAGCACTCATGCTAATGGACTCTGGTTTTGAATTCTGCCATACCAGAAACAACATATTTATTGAACACACTCAGCTCAGCTATTTCATTCAGGTGCCATAGGGTACAATATTCTGCCAACCAGAGTTGAAAAGCAGACATTACATTCCTTTCACAGCTTCAGCCTGGAAGAGACGAATTTTTCCATCCCCTCATAAACCCATGAAACGTCCCACTCTGTGGGTCTACCATAATCTCTCTTAGGACAAATTGGCTAAATGGAATTTCCTAAATGGTTCCACAAGTTGTTTAAAGGTTGCATGCAAAAAGGGTTCCATGGGCAAATAAGATGGGGAAAAATTTCCTACTAGGTCTCCCTCTTGGAGAATGTCTCCCTCTTGGAGAATGTACACATACATATTAAGATTTCTAAGAAGATAGGAAATATAGAAAACTGCTTTACCTTCTTTAAGCCAAGGTTTTCTAAACTTCTTTGACAATGACTCATTTTAATTCAATACCTATCACCAAGATTACAAATAAATGAGTCTCTAGGCTTTCCAGTCTGCCTGGTCACCAATGAGGATTTTGCATTTTCCCACTGTGTTTCTTGAATTTCTCTACTCTCTGCAGTTGCCCAATGTACTCTTTGGGGCTTCTTTAATGTAGGAACAAGAAGAAAGGTACAAGAATAGAAGGATAAGAGGCTCAAAGGATAGAGCTTTCTGGAAGATTACAGTTTCCAAAGATGGCTGCTCTAATACATTCCATCCGCATGCTCTTCTTACACTGTGATTTCCAGTGAGAGATGGGTTTTATGTTCCCCTCCCCTGAATCTGGACAGGCTCTATTACTGCTATGACTGATAGGCATTGCTGAAGGGATGGGATAGGTATTCTGAAGCTAAATCATCAAATCAATATAGCTTTCACCTGGCGTGCTCTCTCAGGATGCCTATCAGCCTCCATGTTGTGAAGAAGTCCAGGCTACATAGAAAGGCTACATGCAGGTTTTCTGGCCAACAGCATTAGTTAAGAGCTAGTACCAACTGCCATGCATGTAATGAAAAAGCCACTGGATGATTCCAGGTCCCGTCTTTTAAGCTTCCCTAGTTCACAGCAAGTGGAACCAAGTGGAGCTCCCAGGGAACCCTGCCCCAATGATAGTATCATAAGCAAAATAAGTGTTGTACTGTTTTAAGAAACTATGTTTTAGGGTAATTTGTTATGCAGCCATAGTGACTGGAACAAGCTAGGAAAGCCTTGGAGTAGAGGAAATGGGCCAACATGATTTAGCTTAGTTTTAGAGATGCATTATGATGGTGACAACGATCAAACTCAAATGACTGCTAACAAGAGAGCAGTTTTCTTCTAGAGGTTGGTGTGCCCACATTATAGGACTTGCAATGCTGAGTTCCTTTTCTGTTATCAAGAACAATCATTCAAACACTTATTATATCTCCTCTTGGAATACTTAGTCAGTAGTTCCCCTAATTCTAGGGGGACTGTGGGCTGAACCTTCAAGTTCTCACATGGCTATCTCCCTGTCCTCTTCAGAATTAGATGAAGTATCCTCCATTGAGAGAAGCCCTCCCTCTCTCCTATCCAAGGATCTTCTGTATATACTCTTCATAGCATTCACTGTTATATGAATTATTTCACTGATCTGATGACTTGTTTATTGGTTGCCTCTTCCCACTGGAATGGAATTTTCTTTCTTGCTTTATTCACCACTGGATTTTCAATAGTTACAGTAGGCATTTGTTAAATGAATAGGTAATAATGAAGGATAATTAGACATTCTCTGTCCTGGAAGTCAGAAAACTGGCTTTTGGGGCTGCATGGTAGCATGCTGGTACAGAAGCAAGGCCTCTGTGCTCTGTGCCTCATACATAGGCAGGCACTGCACAGATGACCTTCAAAGACTTCCCCCTGTGCCCTCCCTCCCCGCACCACTCTTAATGCTTCAAGTTCTTGAAAATCTCACATGGCCTGAGGTTCAACTTTAACAAATCCTTATACTATATTAACCTGGTTTTTCACCACAGAAATTGCATTCAATCATTGTAAGATCTAGGTTATAGTTTCATCTGATAAAGCCATTTGTTTTTGGAACATTTGGTCTTTGCAGATACACCTTTGTTCTCAGTCTAGTCTATCTGTTCCAGACATTGTCCAAACAGACAAACTGGGGTAAATATGACTACACTCCATTCATAGTACTTTGTAACTCCTCTCCCAAGAAAAGGCTTAGAAGTATAATAATAAGGTAATTTATTGTGCAAACCAGGACACTTTGGAGAGTAAAATGGGGTTCTGTTAATAATTACATCTATGAAAATAGGCCCAAATCAGGATTGTCCCAGGCAAAACTGGATGTTTGTCACTCTTTATTTTCTAAAGCCCAGATATATTTAAGGAAACAAAGAGATATATACCTGTTAATTAAATTTTCAGGATTCATAAAATAAAGATCCACCAGTATTTTGGCTTCTAACATGCATTTTATGAGCAACATTTTTAGTGTCTTCATTTTACCTGTTTTCTCTATTTTCACAATGCCTTTTTTAAAAAGATTTTATTTATTTATTTGAGAGAGAGAGAGTGCCCACACAAATGGGGGGGAGGGGCAGAGGGAGAGAGAGAAGCAGACCTCCTACTCAGCAGGGAGCCTGAAGTAGGACTGATCCCAGGACCCTGAGATCATGACCTGAGTGCAAGGCAGATGCTTAACAGACTGAGCCCCTCAGAATGCCTTTTTGATACAAGTTATAATGATCAGAGACTGGGTAGGAAACAGAATTTCTCTGGAAGGTGCTTAACTGAAGAGAAATTAATATGTGACTATGCACAAAGATCTGGGGAAGGTTTTTTTTTCTTTCACTTTATGTATGTGTGTGTGTGTGTATATATACACACATGCATACACACATGCACATATATATATATATTGCTTTGTATATATTCACTTTATTATATAAACATATATATGTGTAGATACACGCATTTATTTAATTAATATACTTTTAAATAATACACTTCGCATTTTAGAGCAATTTTAGGTTTAGAGAAAAATTGAACTGAAAATAGAGAATTCTCATCCACCTCCTCTGTCCTACACAGTTTCCCCAGTAACATTTTGCATTAGTGTGGTCCATTTGTTACAACTGATGAATCAATACTGATACATCATTATTAGTTAAAATCCAAAGTTAACATTAGGGCTCACCCTTTGTGTTTTACATTCTATGGGTCTGACGAGTACATAATGACATGTATCTACCACTACAGTATCATACTGCTCTAAAAATCACCTGTGCTCCACCTATTATCCCTTTCTCTCTCCCTCCCACCTCTAGCAACCACTGATCTTTTTCTTGTCTGTATAGCTTTGTCTTTTCTGGAATGTCATGTCATTGGAATCACGGTATATGCAGCCTTTTCAGACTGGCTTCTTTCACTTAGCTAATATGTATTCAAGTTTCCTTCATGTCTTTCCATGACTTGATAGCTCATTAAAAAAAATAACTGAATAATATTCCATTTTCTGAATGTATCACAGTTTATCCATTCACCTATAAAGGACAATTTGGGTGTTCCAATTTGGGACAATTATGAATAAAGCTGCTCCATGTGCAGGTTTTTGTGTGGACATAAGTTTTCACCTCATTTGAGTAAATATATAGGAGCACAACTGCTCAATTACACAGTAATATTATACTTAATTTTGTAAGAAATTGCCTGTCTTCTAAAATGGCTATACCATTTTTGTATTCCCATGAGCAATGAATGATGTTCCTGTTGCTCTATAAGATGTGGGTGTTGTTGTTTGTTTTTTTTAAGATTTTATTTATTTATCTGAGAGAGAGAGAGAGAGAAAGCATGAGGGGGGAGGGTCAGAGGGAGAAGCAGACTCGCCGCTGAGTGGGGAGCCGGATGCGGGATGTGGGACTGGATCCTGGGACTCCAGGATCATGACCTGAGCTGAAGGCAGATGCTTAACCGACTGAGCCACCCAGGTGCCCAGATGTGGATGGTTTTAATGGAAGCAACGAAAGGTGTTGAGACTAGCAATAGCCAGAAGCTGTTACCTCACTCCTAGACCTGAAGTTATAGAAAGCAGCGTTGGCAGAGGCCAGGGAGAACTCAAACCATGAGAGAGCCATAATCATGAAGTCCTGGAGCAATGGCCAAGGAAGGCAGTGACAAGGCCAGGTGGAGGCAGGGCAATAAGTATCCTGATCTCTTTCTCCTCCTACCAGCTGTTCTCCTGCCAGAGCCTCCTATTAGCTGAGCCAGGTAGGAGCTGGAGAACAAGAGACTGCCTATGAGTTGGTCAGTAAAGGGCAGCCCCCAGGGTTACAGAGCAGGGCAGAGAAGAGGGGCTGATGGATCTGTAAGGGAGTGGGGTACACACAAGCATTGTGAAATTATGGTCAAGACAGTATAGTAAGCAATAATGTTATAAGCAGTGTTTTTGAGAAGTTTTTAAATGGTACATCACTATTTTTCTGTAGTGTATGTTATTGAGTCATTTCCAAAATGTTCTGAAACACAGAATCTGGAGCTGCAGTTACCAGTGGCGTGGAGAGGCAGTATATCTCTCTAGGACTTCCTGTCCTGCCTGCTCACCCTGGAGGACATTCCCCTAACCATTCCAGGCAGGTGGGTCTCCACACTACTTCAGATCTTTAGGGATGAGGGAGTCTTGTCGTTGTCTCTCAGTTATAGTGCTTAATAATACTGCCTTTGCATGATAATTTCCAGGGAAGAGTCCATTAAATCCCAGCGTCTGTTCTCTGAATCTAAACAAGTGTTACAGCCAACAGCACTGTTGGCTATTTCTCGTTAGCTTCTCTTGTGTTGAAACTGCCTTTCTTTCAATGAAGAATTTTCTTACGAATGTGGGAAAAACATCATTTTTTGTCTTTGTCTTTTAATCTTTGATATGCAGAAGTCCTCCAGAGCATAGGCATGGGGAAGGAGAGTGGGGAGTGGGGGTACTTCTCTCCCTAGTTTAGAGTTTCTCAACCTCAGCACTATTAACATTTTGGGCTGGATAATCCTTTGTTGTCAAGAGTTGTCCTGTGCATTGTAGGATGTTTAACAGCATTCCTGACCTCTACCCACTAGATACCAGCAGCATCCTCCCTAGGTATGACAATCAAAAATATCTCCAGACATTGCCAAATGCCCACCCACCTGCCCAGGTAAAATTTCCCCCAGTTGAAAACTACTGTCCTAGGGTGCCTGGGTGGCTCAGTTGGTTAAGCGACTGCCTTCGGGTCAGGTCATGATCCTGGAGTCCCGGGATCGAGTCCCACATCGGGCTCCCTGCTCAGCAGGGGGTCTGCTTCTCCCTCTGATCCTCTTCCGTCTCGTGCTTGCTCTCATTCTCTCTCTCTCTCTCAAATAAATAAATAAATAAATAATCTTTAAAAAAAAAAACTACTGTCCTAGTCTAAGGGAGACACTAGATTCTGCATGCCTTATTGCCATGGTAACTGAAGAGCAACCTCCATTACCTGACACAGACATGGTTCTGTTCTTTGTAACCAAAAGATTTAACAAACTGGATCCCAACTTGTTATTACAAAAATGCCACCTTTTGGAAAATTCTCCTGTGGGGAAGAGATGTGTTTTCTGACCCAAACCATCTTTCTTACTTCATTCCCCTTTTTACTCGTACTCACATAAATCCTGGTTTGATCCTAGCCCTTCTTCGCAGATCTCAGCATCCTTTGTGGCCACAACCATCAATGACAGGTAACAACTGCTATGGAATTTCCAATGGCAGTTGGAAAAGAAAATAAAAGCAGAAGTACTGATTTGTGCCCTCATCCCGTCACAAGCCATCAAATACTGATCCCTCATAATTTACCATATTTACCCAACGGTCCTTGTCTATGCAGTGTTCTCATTTACATTTAGAACATAGTGGCTTTTCTCTTTTCAGCCCTTATCTTCCTTCAAGTGTCCGAGAGGGAAGAAATACTCAAACTACCCAACCTCCTTTTACATTGGAGGCAGTTTTATTTATTTATTTAATATTCTGCCTCATTCCAAAAAAGGTTTTGAGGAGAATGAAGACATTGAACGGCTTGGGTCAGTGAGAGAGCAGCTGGAAACGACATTCCCCAAATCAACACTATTTTCTGAAACAATGTCAAGCCCTTACAAGGATGGGAAAATAACGAAGTCACATACCGTGAAAGTCAAGGATTCTCTCTAAGGGAATAAGTGTCCTCGAGCTACTGTCCTCCCAGTACATTTGTGGGCTTAACAGTTTGGAATGTCAACAAGAAGGGTGATTGGGGGCAGAGGCCTGCAAGAGGCTTCATGTGGCTCACTCATTGATCAATGCGAGGAGAGGAGTCAAAGCTGGAAGCTGTTTGGAAAGAGTAAGCAAACTAACCACTTTGAATCAACATGCAAGAGAGATTTATCTTCCCCAGACATGGACAAATTACAGCCAAGAATCCTGAGGAAGCAGATCTCCTAAATATAATACTCTGCAGAAGAGGGGGCTGAAAATCTGTTCAATGAATGGTGAGACCCTGCGCTGTTTGTCTTTCAACCTCCCTCACTAGCCAACCTTCCAAATGTTCAGATGTTCAGTTCAGCCAGGGAGACGTAATGGGTCACTCTATTTACAATAGTCTTCAAGACCAAATCTGGGCTTGAATTTTTCTATGCTGACTCACAGTTAAAAAAAAAAAAGAAGAAGAAGAAGAAAGAAAAGATACAGAAAGACAGGAGTGAAGGAACAGTATGTAATGCGTCCAGCTGGAGTTAGTCTCCCATGGTCTTTCAAAAGAGAAAGGGGAATTTTGGAAGCCAGCTTTTGGGCGGAAGTTCAATCCTCAGGGAAGGTTTTGACTCATCAGACCATATTAGACATCAGAAACCCTTGCCACAGGTTGCCCAGGATACCCTCAGTTATTAACATGCTTTAGAAAGATCTAAAAGTAGAGACTTACAAAATCACAGGCCCCCACTCTGCAGACTCTGCAGTCGCTTCAGCTGGGACACAGAGGCCTATGAGCAGCCTATGTTTCAGTGACCCAAGCAGCTCGGCCAGAAACAAGGCTGGAAGCAAAGGCACAACCCCGACAGACCAAAGACACGGAGAATGAGCATGTTGGTTTGGCTAGTCTAGAGCAGCACGGTGCAAGAGAAATACAATGTAAGCCACATATGAAATTTCACATTTTCTAGTAACCACATTTTTAAAAAAGTAAAAATGAAATGGGGAAAGTGAATTTTAATATTTTACTTAACCCAATATATCTAAAATATTATCACATGTCAACATATAATCAAAACAGAAATACTTAATAGTTTATATTCTTTTAGGTATACTTAGTCTTGGGAATATGATGTATATCTTATGCCACATGTTGCTTACCACACATGGGGCTACTGACATGTTGGTCTAAAGAAACCACATACAAGTTCTAATCTCTCAATACCCTAAGATACCAGGATATGCCATGGTGTATCAATAGAGTAACTCCAGCAACATGACCTGGAAACAACATACAGTTACACATAGCAACAGGAGGAGAATTGGATCCCATCTCTGTGGTCAGCTAGTTGTGTGACTTGGGACAAGTCATTGCATTCCTCTTTCCTTATCTGTCAACTGAGGCAGCTATGCTAGTTGATCTCCCAAGTATACCTGAAGTCTCAGATTTCCAAGGTCTCTGGGATTGTGAAAGATATTGGTGATGATTTTAAAGACATGTTCACTATTTTTTTGATCCTTGTCCCCACAAGAGATATAGCCTAATTCCCACCCCTTCAATATGGGTTGGACTTAGTGACATGCTTCTAGTGAAGAGAATAAGGCAGAAGTTATAGGATGTCACTTCTGATATTAGGTTATAAAAAGATTGAGGCTTTTGTGTTGGATTCTCTCTCTCTCTTTCTCTCTGTCTCTCTCTCTCATTACTTGCTCTAGGGCAAGAGAGGTGCCATGCCACGAAGATATTCAGACAGCCTATGGGGTGGCTCAAGTTGCGAGGAACTGAGGCCTGCTAACAGCCAAGTGGGTGAGCTTGGAAACAGATCATGTTCCAGCCAAGCCTTGAGGTGACTGCAACCAAGAGGACAGATTGACTATGACCTCACGACAGACCAAAACCCATAACCACCTAGTTAAGCTATTCTTAGATTTCCAACCTACAAAAGCTGAGATAAAGAAAACTATGTATTATTTTAAGCTGCTAAATTTGGGGAAATTTGTTGCATAGACACAGCTAGCTAACACAAAACTCCTGGAATATGAAAGACACACCGAATGAGCTAAAAAATAGATTGACTGCCAGCAGGACAGCAAAAATCAATCCTTTCCATCTTGCATGAGCACTTCCAGGAAGTAGCAGTGGAATGCAGAACCACCTATTGTAATAAGTAACAATAACTGAGCTCTTCTGTGTACCAGGCACCGTTCCAAGCACTTTGTAGGTCTTAACTCATTTAATCCTCACAATGACTTATGAGATGGGCAGTACTAATACCTCCATTTCACAGATAAGAAACAAGCACAGAATGGTTAAGTAATTTACCCAGGATTATCCAGGTTGTAAAAGGCAAAACTATGGTCTGAACATTGATTGTTTCTACCTCTCTGCTATAATACCTCATACATGGAACTAGGTGCATTTCTCCCCCAGGCGTCGTTGACAGAGAGATGCACAGATACACAGTGAAAAGCCCTGAAATAATGACTTCCCCTCGGGAACAGGGTGTGGGTCCCAGGGCTCAACACCTAGTTTGGTTATTTATGTGGCAGGGTCCTGCAGCAGCCACAGTGATAACTTCTAGGGCACTCTGAGATGGGGAGACTGACTAAGGCATTGGCCCAAATTTTCTTAAAAAAAAAAAAAAGACCTCCTAATATTAGAAATGTCAATGTAGAAATTAGTTAAGGAGGATCCATGTCACCTGAATTTGGAGGACTTGTTATTTGGGGAATCAGACTTTCAGGTAGCAACAATGCAGAGTTGAGATGCTTTAAGGGCATAGCATGCAAGGGACAGTGAGCAGAGCTGTTCTTTTAACTGGAAATGGAAAAGGGATGTTAAACCACAGCAGGTGACCCTGAAGTTCAAGGTTAGTGAGGATTTCCTGTCAGGGAAGACTGTGAAATTGAGCCTGTGGAGTTTCCTTCCCCAGAATTTCCCCTATAAGGTTTTTAAACTATAACACCAAAAGAGGGGAGGGGCAAGTTCTACAGGAGAGGTTAGAAACATGACTTTGGTGGCAGAGCTGATTTGGAGCCCTTTAACTTTGTCATATGTGAGCTTCATACACTCAGTTAGATGACCGCCAGGTCTACCCCCCAAATTCCTCAACTGTAAAATGAGGATTTATAGCAATATCTGTATGTTATGAATGCTATTAATGATGGATACCTCAAGTTGACCTAAGTCAATTTGATCTTTCACAATTACTACTTCCTTTTTTAGTAGTGTACGTAGTTCTAATAATTAGCGGTAAGTGGGCCCATCACCCCCTAATCACCCTACCAGTTACATGTAACAAGAAAAGCAATTCTCAGAGAGAAATTTGCCCCAAGTACAGATATTTATTTGCAAGTGGGAACCAAGTGCTAGAAATTCTTGACTTCTTTGTTCTGCTAAATATTTCTACAGATCCTTACCCAGAAAATTCACTTGAAATGGATGAAAAAATATTCCAGTAGCAGAACTGAGCCTAAGTCAGGCAAGCAATCTGTCTATAGACCGCTAGAGTCAGGACCATTTCATATTCCTAAGCTGCAGATGCTATTCAAAAGTCTGCAGACTTTTGGACTCATCCACCCAGTTCATGCAAGGCAGGGAGCCCTGTGTAGTATCCCCACACAAGCCACAAATGGCTGGAACACAGTGGAGCCCCAATTCCACGAGTGAAAAACTACTTCTGATATCCAGTACATTAATTTACCAAGGTTCTGATGTTTGCCAAAAATAAAGGGAGTTCCAGGGCTTAGAGAGTTTTTGAAGTACAGAGATGTGATAGTAAATTGGATCTCAAAGTGAGTGTTTGCTGATTTTTACTGAATAAATACTGCCACCATACTGATTTTAAGTCATTAACATGATATCCCTGAATGCAGAGCTAGAAAGAGATGGATATAACCAGCTGTCATGAGCTGGTTTCAAGCCAGCTCCTGGACACCACTGAGGGTGGTCTTATGACTTGAGTTTTCCAAATGCTGACTACCCTAAGCAACATTCAATGTTAACAAATGGCTTTGTGTTTGTTATCTAATGTTGCATAAAAAATTACTACAAAATTTAGCTGCTCAAGACAACATATATTTATTACCTGTTTCTGTGGCTCCAGAATCTTGGTATGACTTAGCTGGTATTCCTTTGCTTCAGGGTCTCTTAGAAGGCTATGATCAATGTACTGACCTCATTCATGGTCTCACTGGAAGGCTTGACTGGGGAGGGATCCACTTCCAAGCTCAATCTAGAAGGTGTGGGCCTCAGTTTTTGCTGGCAGTTAACTAGAGGCTACCCACAGTTCCTTGCCATGTGGATTTCTCCTGCTTCATCATCACATCCAGCATGGAAGAAAAGGCAGTGAGAGAGAGGGAGTGCTAGCAAGAGAGAGAGTAAAGGAGAGACTGAAGTAATACTGTTTTGTAATCTAGTGTCAGAAGTGGTATCTCTTCACTTTTGCCATATCCCTTCTGTTGGAAGCAAGCTGGATTCAGCCCACATTAAAAAGTAGGGCTTTACACAAGGTGGAGAACACCAGTAGGTGGGAATCGCTGAGAGCTATTTTTAAAACCACTAAGTTCCTACAGTACAGATGAAAATGACCTCTCAAGCATATGTCACATTGTCCATGATGTAAGTATTTCAAATTAGATTATAAGCAATATGAACGAAGGCAACACAAGTTAATTAATAAGCTCAGTAAATGTTCAACAACTCTCTTCTCTTTCTTGTCTCTATGGAATGGATACACTGGAAAGGCACAGTTATAGACTGCAACCCGTAAGAGCTCCAATTTGGCCAATTAACTGCTGAAAACATTTGAAGCTCTTTAAAACGCTTGCCCTCTTCTTTTCACCACAGACTCACTGTTCCCTATTGCCTTACGTACAGCAGATCCACACAGTTACATTGCCAGTATGGTCCCTGCAAGATTTGCATCAGGGACCCCCTGATACTGACAACTGTAATCTGCAGATAAACCTCATCTGAACACTATTTTTAATCTCCTCCCTTCCAATAAGCCTATTTATCACTCAGCAAATACCTCTCCAATGTTTCTCATGTTCAAATGAGAACTAGGCAAGCCATAAGACACACAGCTGAATAAAATATAGCCCCTGGGCCTGGCCAAATGAGCTATGTCTCACTTAATTTTTCATTTCAAACTCTGGTGTTCCAAAGATAGTCAATCTAGTGGGAGAAGTAATAGCAAAGGGCTGGGAAAATTCAGGAAACAAAGCCTCACTCATTCTGTGAACAAAGGAGTCCTCCTCTTGAAGCTATGCAGAATGACCCAGGAAGATCCTCAATGCAACGCCAGGCAACATCGATTAGAACAGTGGTTCTCAAAGCATGGTCCCAAACCATGAGCTTAACCACACGTGGGAAACTGTTAGAAATGCAAGTTCTTGGGATCCACCCCAGACCTTCTGAATCAGTAATTCTGGGGGTGGAGTCCAGCAATTTGTGTATTATCAAGCTTGCCAAGTGATTCTGATGGTTCCTCTAGTTTGAGAATCACTGCAATAGAGCATGCCAGAGCCGAAAGGCATTGGAGGGATCCTATGCTCAAATGCCTCCTATAGAGATGAGGACACTAAGGTGGCAAAAAGTGACATGACTGGTTAATTTCACCTAGCTAATGAGCAGCTGCCTCCCTCAAGCACAGGCATTCTGAGTCCTAAGATTTCAAGCAGGGCAGGGGCTGGGCTCCCTGTCAGCCCTGGGCTCCCGCCTAAACCCATTCCTTGGCTCCGAGTGTACCAAGCACCTCTGTCCAGTCATGCACGGCACGTCCTACCAGGTCTGCAGGTGTGGCCCATGTACTCAGAGGTGTGCCACTGGAAGAGTTAAACAATTACCAGCCCTTGCTGGCCTTCCTGCTCTTTAATGCCACATACCTGCCCCATTACCTGCAAAGGTGAGCTCAGACAGAGGCTGCGACCGCACGCCTCCCTGGATACCTGCCAATGTTGAGGGGTCTGGGATTGGGCTATTGGGCTGCCACCCTGTCTATACAGTTAATGTTCGGACAATGAATTGAACCTTCCCAACATATCTAGAACACAGGATCATGGTGAAGGGCACAGAATTCCTGGTATATCTGAAGTATAACCTTTTGCATCACCTTATGGAATGACCAGACCTCGCAAGGCACATTATGTGAGCTGGGGAGCAGGTTGTAAATAAAATAACAAGAAGCAGTCTTTAACAGTGCAAAAGGTCCCTTATTGCGTGATAAGAGGGACAGAGATTTTTAGCTCCATCCTTCCATATACATGGTGGCTGGGGAAAAAGAAATGAGGAGGCCCTCTAGAATTTTTCCAAGGCCACTATTTCTACAAATGGGACTAGAGAATAATAATGTAACTACAAAGCACATGTCCTTATCCGGGCTACTGGATACTTCTTAAGTTACTTTTCAATCCTCAAGTCATTTTCCAAAAGTATTTAGAAAGGACTGATCATGAGGGATGGGGGAAGCAAAGGATGGAGAGAAGCAAGAAATGGGTTATTCAGGGTCCAGAGCTACATGTTATTTACAAGTAAATGAAGAATTTAGGTAACATCACATAGGAATGACCTCTGAATTCACAAGTACCAATTACAATGTGGAAGTCTGTTTTGAACAGTGCTTCTCAACAGGGAGCAGGAGGGAGCTCATGTTTCTGAACCTCAGAAGCATTTTTAAAATGCCATATATCCCTCCTCTGGATATAAAATAAACCTCCTGGAGCTAGGAATGGGGATCCATTTTCCAGGTTATTCTCATATACAGTACCACCTAGTCTCAGCATACCCCCTCAATGCCCTTCCAGCTCCAAAAAGGGTACATGAAATGTGAATACATAATTCATAGAAATTCTAAAAATCTACAACACTAAATTGTGTTTCTGAAAGAGAGGAGCCAGATCTTAATCATCTCTGAATTCTTATACCCTAGAACAAAGGTCTAAAACGAGTGACCCCCAGTACGTCTAGCCTATAGACTTGCTTTATATGATGTTGTATATACAGTGCTTAACTTTAAAAAAATCAAGTTTTGAATTAGCTACTGCAGCAGATCATATTTTTCAAAGATGACTGCAACACTATCTCCTGGCCCATGTGCTTTTCTAGAATGTGACTTTGTCACTATTCCATCAAGAGGTAAAGCCTTGAAACTGGTGGGCTTGTGACTACTTTAATCAATATAGTATGGCTGAAGGGATACTGCATGACTTCTAAGACTGGGTCATAAAAGGCCATGGAGCCTTCTTCTTGTGTGGGGGGGGACACTGGTACTTGAAACCCTGAGCTGCCATAGAATAAGTCCCACTATCCAGAGGCTGTCATGATGTGAGGAAGTTGGGCCACATGGGGAAGCCACATGTAGTTGCTCCAATTGGCAATCCTAGTCATTGGGTCTTCCCAACCCAAGAACTAGACATGTAAGTAAATGGGCCTTTAGAGATTCCAGTCCCCAGCCTTCCAGTCTTCCCAGGTGAGGCATCAGAAGATGGTGGAGCCAAAAGAAGACATCACCACTTTGCCTGTAAATGCTAGTCCAAAGAGTCCGTGAGAATAACAAAATGGTTTTTTGTAAATGGATAAGTTTTAAGTTAATTCCTTATGCAGAAATAGTAACCAGAACAGCTTCCAACATTTATTCACAGAGCTTTCCCTTAACATTTCAGAATTTGAGAAATGGGAGGATATGATAGATGGACTCCCTGCATCCCCAAAGTAAGAAGCTAGGTAGCAGACCCAGCGGCTGGTAGATGGGAAACACTGTCAAGGGACATGTACTCTCCAGTTTTGCATGGCTGTCATCCCTGACACCACGAACTAAGGTTTGATGACATCAATTGTTAAACCCAGCCTCTTGTTTTTCTTACACAGCAGAACTGTATGCATCAAAGTGGGTAAACAGAAGACAGAGAGGGCCTCAATCTTTTATATCAGCACCTTCTTACCTGGTTCCTGTATGTGCTTTGAATGCGCAACCCCTGCCCTAGAATACAATAGGCACATAATAAATATTTGTTGAATTTCGAAATCAACCCATCCTTTTTCTTGTGATTTTATATTTATTTCTGGATTCTTTTTTTTTTTTTTAATGAGAGAGAGCACATGAGAGGGGTTAGGGTCAGAGGGAGAAGCAGACTCCCTGCCAAGCAGGGAGCCCGATGCGGGACTCAATCCAGGGACTCCAGGATCATGACCTGAGCCGAAGGCAGTCGCTTAACCAACTGAGCCACCCAGGCGCCCCAATCTGCTGATAAACATTTCATATCCCATAGGTTTTAATGGCACTTCAGATATCCTTTTCATTCCCTCCCTGCCTCCCTTCCTTCCTTTCTTCCTTCCCTCCTTCCTTTCTTCCTTCCCTCCTTCCTTTCTTCCTTCCATACTTTGGCAGCTGCATCCCTGTTTGTGTATCATACCACTGCACGCTGGCTGTCCATTCACCTCCCATTCAGAATAGAGAATAATAAAAATAATCGTTTTCAAAACAGAAAAGGCTTGTTCCTTAGCAGAAGTACCATTTTTGTTCATGGAGCACCTGCCTCAGAAGACTTTAGAGAATTCCTGAAAATACAGAAAACAAGGTCCCAGCTTGCACTCAGCAACCAGACTGAGAGCACTGGGGCAGCAATCTGGACCACAACAAGTGTTTCACGTGACTTTTGTGCACAATGCAGTTCTAGAAATAAATCAAGCCATTTCCAAGAAACTAAAAGAGAAGGTAATTTCTGCCATTAAGCTCTGGGATGGCAAAGACAGATCTGGTATGACCAGGGTGATGGGTCCAGGGGACTATATGTGGAGGTTGCACTGGGGTCCATGGTGAAAAGGAGGTGGCAAGATAATGGGAAGTTAGGTCAGGGCCTCCAATAGCACAGAGACAAAGAGATCAGCTGAGCAAAGCAGGCTTAGGCAGGACTCCTCATTGTCGGGTTTGTGAACCTGGAGAGGGAGAACATTTTACCTTGTTTGTACTAATCTCTGAATGAAATGTAGCCCTTCCTTTAGCTCTATGTATAGGCAATAAACTAAAGTAGCTTTAGCAGGACCCATGACTTTATACTAAAAAAATCACAGATGTTTTTATATTGTAGAGATATCTTATAGTGCCATGTTCACTCATCACTGCTTCAAAATTATGATAGTTTTTAGGTCCCTTGCTCAATCTGGCAATTTAACAGACTATTACAGAAACACATCTATTACAGTATTGCAAATTTTAAAAAAATTGATATACAATTAGTTTCCTTTGTCATCCCAGAGACTATATTCTATGGATTTAAAACATTCCTCAGGAAAAAGTCCATGGGCTTCTCCAGACTGTCAAAGATCCATGTACCTGAAGGCCTGGACTAAAGAAACAGGCAAACTATGGAGAAGCCAGCCTGGTCCTCACAAGTCTATCAGAAAGATCCAGGCTGCCACCTTCCACCTGTGCCTCTCCCAGAGGCAGGAGGGAGCTAAGGAAGGTGACAGGGAGAGAAAGACCTTCCAGGTGCACTGAGCATCGAAGCCATTCCTCCTCAGTGCCTGTTGGTACAGACTGCAGCCTGTACGCGTGGCCACTGCTCTGCGGGTCAGAAACCATGGTACCAGGCCTAGACTGGGGCATGCAAAGCGGAGGGTCCATCTTCTCCTGGAGACCGGACCAACCGTCCAGCCTCACACCTGCGTATTTCCAGGCCTGCAACCCACCTCTTAGCCAGCCATCCTTCTTAGGCAGCATTGGAAGCACCACATTTCCACAGGCTAGAAATGAGATAGTCATACTTGCTGACAAGCAAAAGATGAGTTTCTTTACAGAGGTCCTGAGAAGGGCATGCAAACCTCGTATTAAAAAGAGCAATCCTCCATTCCAAGCTGATGCGCTAGTACTATGCGAAGCCATTTACTCATCTTCACAAAAAACCTAGAGAGTTGGGGGTTTTTCCAATGTCCATGTTAATATCTCTGCTTTCCAGATGAAGAAAAAGAGGGCTGGCAAGCTCAATCACTGTATAATATCTGTTACTATTATCTATTAATACTACTATTAATAATTATGGATTGTGAGTATTAATGTAGATTCTAATCTTAACTTCCATACTGTTTCATATAGCATTGGTCAATCATAATTATTAATTACAAATAATATTCAGAACAGCTAATAGTAATAAGAATAATAATATTTCATCTTGCCAGGTACCAGACCATGGACTGTACATTGTCCATGTCTCACTTCCTCATATAATCCTTACACAACCTTCTATTATTATGGTTGTTTCATAGATGAAGAAATCAGGGACTGAAGAACATGTCCAAAGTCCCACAGAGGAACTAGCTATTTCCTTAGAAGATTTGAATCCAGGCTTCTGACAGAAAGTTCATGTTCTCTTCCTTGTATCAGGGGCTTCTAGTCCTCACTGTACCGCTTATGTTAATGCCTTATGTTAATGCCCCTCTGGACATACAGATTCTCCACTAATTGGTATTATGGAAACTTCCAGGGAAACTGAGTGGGGGAGGGATCTCAACATCTCAGAAGTGCGGGGCCACTGGAGCAGTTTCTTGCAGACCTCCCCTTTACTGTCCCCCAGGTCTTCTGCAATTTGAGTCAGCGCTAAGCAAAAGCCACAGAGAGAGTCCCAGGAGGTGTGGTGTGACCAGGAATAAACACAGGCAGGGAACATTTGAACCAAAACGCACTGAAACTTGACAACCAGGACATGCCAGGACACGCCAGCTCATGGCTCATAAAGGTTGCAACTCTTATTGTGAACATTCACAGTCACTTGGTTAAAACAATACTGCTAATAATACCACCTGCTGACACTCTCAGGGATTCTCTGGTATTGGCGGTACAGCACTGTGCAAGTGTTTCTGCAGGGAAAGGGCCGTGAAGCCACAGGCAAATGGACATATTCTTGCCCTTCAAGGGAGGAGATGCAGGGTAGGGTTAAGGGGTGGAATTTCCCTGGCTCATTCCATGACGCCAAGACCAAGGTTAGAAATGAACTGAACCACCTTGTAAAAAGCATTATATATAAAGTCATCTGTTTACCTCAGCCACTGCTGTCACAAGCCCCATGTTCCTATCAAGGGTTGAAAGCAAACACTGTAAGCGGCTAAAAGAACAACCTCGTTTCTGATTCTCTCCTAAGACCTGATTCACTTACAAAATGGGCTTATGAACTTAAAATTATGGGAGAGGAGGAGGGAAGGGAAAGACAAGAACCCTTTTATTTAGCATCTTATTCACAATGAAAATTGGCACAGAAGCCAACCACATACATTAACATAGCTTGGGCAAGTTTAAAGCTTATGAATACATTTCTGTGGAAAAATGTGAATATGGAAAATCCCCTCTCTTATTTCGCCCTTTCCAAAAAAGCAATGAGTTCTGGGCTCAATGTGTATCCGTAACCTCACTTAGACCCTGGGAAACGCCAAGTGGGACTAAACTGGGGGAGTCTGGGGTCTGAAGGGAGCCGAGGATCTGCTACCTTGGAACCAGAGGAGAGGAAGGGAGGAGGCTTACGATTCACTCACCAGTAAGGTTTCATCATAAATTGCAGAGGGGGAGCCCAAGTAGAACAGGCTGAGGTTCTCAGTGTCTCAATGGTGATATGGGTGTCTGTCGGAGAAGATTCATTATTATTAGAAGAGGGGGTGAGATCTCTTTCCAGTCTTGCTCAAAATACACCAATTAAAAAGGACAGTTATAAAGAATTGTACACAGCAATAACCCAGAGTCTGAGCTGGTGATCTTGTCATTCAGTTTTATTCATACGGGTTTTCCTCGGGGACCCTTTAAGTATCTAGAAACACAAAGTAATTCATCCTCCTAAAGACTGGCTTGAGGGTAGAGACTTCTGTTGCCATTTCCTTTTGTTTTAGTTATTCTGCAGGCACGAGAAGATGTTTTGCCTGACAGTTTCCCTAGAGAATAAGGGATGTAACTATTCATTCACAGACAGGGGAAAACAGATTGGAGATAAAGAGGCTAAGGAAATTGTCCACAACTGCAGAGTACCATCTATCAGCATATCTGTCTGCCATCCCTCCATCCATCCATTCAACGAATATTTATTGACAGCCCAAAGGGCATTCCCCTCTGCACATGCAAAGGTCTATAGAAGCCCTGGGGAAATACTCACAATTCCTGAAACTCATCTTCACTGCTTAGCCTAGAAAGCCAGAGCAGTGTTGGTGCTGGTGGAGGAGACAGCATGCAAAGGCTGTAAAATGGGAAAGAGACAATTTATGAACCAAGTAGAATTCTGACTTAAATGCATACCCAACCACTTTGCTAGAAATGGTCAAATAAGAAAACCTAATGATTTAGAAAACAACCATGGACACATTTCTAAGAAGCATTCAGCAAGTATTTATTGAGTACCTACTATGTGGCAAACTCTCTACTAGGCCCTGGGAACACAGGCAGGCTCTTTGTCTGCTCCCAGCACTCCCAGTCCAGCTGTGAAGGCAGACAGGAGACAATGTGCCCACTATGTGTCAAGTGCTGCAGGCTCCATGAGAGCTGAGGACAGAGCACATGACTGGTCTGCAGGCTCAGAGAAAAAGCAGCATGTACTAAGGCCTTGCTGTGGGAACCAGGTTCTGAGGAAATGACCCAAGGCCAGTGTGGGTGGCATGGTTGGTCATCTAAGGCCTTGTAGGCTATGCTGAAGACAATGTAAAGTCATTTAGGGTTTAAAACAGGGAAGATAATATCATGTTTGCTTTTTAAACTATTTTTCTGGCTTCTGGGAATGGAATGGCCCATGATGGAAAATGGTAGAGGTAGGGACACCACTAAGGCAGAAATTCAGGCGAGATGACAGTAGCACATGAATTAGGACCTTGCAGGTAGAGATGGAAAAAATGAGAGGTGGACTTAAAACTATATAGAAAAAGCACTGCAGGAGAGGAAATCAGAACCTCTCCTTGGAAAGCAAAGGAATGGGAGAGGAAGGAAATGCCTCCATCCTGAATGGTTAATGGAGACATCGTGGATATTGCAGGGGTCAAGGTGGGAATGGAGGAAGGCCCTCCAAGCTCTGGCAGGCTCATACCAGCAGACAGGTGGCTGTGGGTAGACTGCTCTTGAGACTAGCTCCTCACCCAGCTTAGCTATATGGGAGAAGAGTTGAGTTGAACTAGCTTCCAGAATGTTAGATACATCTCTACTCATTCTCCTCTTTCATAGGAAAGGCTAGATTTTTCCATTTTTTTCTGTGCTGTGACATTTCCAGACCTAAAATCCAAAAATTGAAGAAGGAAATGGCAAGTGTTTGATATTTGGTATTACAGTTTCTCAAATATATTTAGAATAAAATTCAGCAATCACAGAAATGAACCAATATTAAATATTAAATTTAAAAATAGTATTAAAATATTAAAACTATTTTCAACCTAATTTTTGGAAATCGCAAAATAAGAGACTGGTGGCCTGAATTCATAGTGCTGTTCCCTTGAGCCCAAACCACATATCCTTACCTTTTCAGAGATCAAGCTTTCCCTTGCATGCACTTGGGAATATGTGACAGCCACACCTGCCCACACATGAGGTGTCACTTTCTGCCTACAGGCCACTTACCACTGCACGGATAGCCATAAGTCAGCAATTACCTTGGACTTTTTGTTACTAAGCTTTATAAATTACTAATCAGAGTCCTTTAAATGATTAGGAAGCTGGGCCTGGATATCATATTGTCACAACTTACTCAACTTTGTGTCTTAATTTGGCAAGTGATTTTTTTTTTTTAAGTAGAGCAAGTGTCATTTTGTCAATCTGTTATTCAAAGGACAACTTTAAACATCACTTCTAATAGCAGAATAGACCAAGAACCTTAAAAGTAAATAATGATAATAATATGTTTATATATCTCATAAATACTTCCAAATATCCTGGGTTGCTTTTGTGTGTGGGGGGGGGAGGAGGTGGTTATGGAATGAAGGTAGGTATGCAGAGAATAGAAGGTGGTTCTTGTTATTTTTCAAAACCAGTTCATCTTTTCTAATGAGTCATATCTCTGTGTCTAAGCCAAGTCCTTCCATGTCCCCACTGGCCTTGGCTTTGGGAATCCTGGGTGTGACTCATGGGTCATGATCCTGAAGACAGAGCCCTATATTTCTCCAAAAACAATTTAGGCCCCTCCAACTGTGATGCAATGATACAACTCCATATAAATCAGTAGGAGCTTTTATGGGTTGACTAATATGTTAACACCCTGTGATCCAGAAATGGAATTGCCTAAACTTTTTTTAGGCTGCATCATATAAATTGTGTCTCAGGTAGTGTTCTAGAGTTTTCAATGTCTTCCAAGATGATGTGGCAGATTAGGACATGATTAGGACAACAAATGGATGATTAATATGCATGACTCTGTACAACTCTTAACCATTTTTTGTTATAAAGAGACCAATTCCTTTGCATTTATGTTGGCTCTTAACTATATGCCACCATTCTTAGAACAGCAAAAACTGCCCCTAGTCCCCAGGATAGGAATGAGAAATCATAGTATTTGACCTTCACGACTTATAAACACAATGCCATTCAGGCTTATTTGAAGAACTGAATGAATTTAATTCATAATCTCCTTTTCTTAAAGTCAACTAATTTAGGACCTTAACTGTTTCTGCAAAACCCCTTCACAGCAGCACTGAAAATGCTTGATAGAATATTGGGAGAAGGCTGTGTATACCAGGGCATGTGTTGGAGAGATTATGAGAGGAGTCCTGCCTTCTACATTTTCCATGGTCCACCACTTTAGCTGAGGCCCCAAGAATCTCTGTGTAGATCACTACAATAACCATCTGACTCTGTCTTGAAGTGGATTCACCCAAAAGCAGAACAGATAATGACACAAGTCTCAGCAGTCTATTTGCAAGGTTAACCCAGGAAACACTTGTGGGGAAGTAAGGAAGTGAAACAGAAAAGGAAGAAAACCAATACAAAGTATTTTAGCAACTAGGGCTCATTCCTACCTAGGAGGGGGAGGAAGATAGGGTATTTATCTTCCAATTCTCACCATTATTGCTTGAGAGCCATTCCTACTTGCTCCAGAAAGGCTCTCTGAAATTTCTGCTTCTTGTCTAACTAAATAAAATACAGATCTGGTCCCATCACTTCACTTTTTAAAACACCTATCTGTTCATACAGTCAACAAACTGTATTCACTGAGCATCTATGACCTGTAATACACCATAATAGTCACTGTGGACTCAACAGTCACAAATGGTGCTTATAATTGGAGTGACCCAAAAAACAAACTACAAATTCTTTAGAATACTCAAAATCTAACATGAACCTATTTTGGCAGCATCTTCTCTCACCCTCTTCATTAAAATCATCCTCCATTCAGGTCACCCAAAGTTCTTTCTCAGTGTTATTAGAAAATACTGTGCTCCAGCAAAGGAAACAGTCAACAAAACAAAGAGGCAACCCACGGAATGGGAGGAAATATTTGCAAATGACACTACAGACAAAGTGCTGATTTCCAAGATCTATAAAGAACTTCTCAAACTCAACACCCAAAAAACAAATAATCAAGTCAAAAACTGGGCAGAAGACATGAACTGACACTTCTCTGAAGAAGACATACAAATGGCTAACAGACACATGAAAAAATGTTCATCATCATTAGCCATCAGGGAAATTCACATCAAAACCACATTGAGATACCACCTTACACCAGTTAGAATGGCAAAAATTGACAAGGCAAGAAACAACAAATGTTGGAGAGGTTGTGGAGAAAGGCGAACCGTCTCACACTTTTGGTGGGAACGCAAGTTGGTACAGCCACTTTGGAAAACAGTGTGGAGGTTCCCCAAAAAATTAAAAATAGAGCTACCCTACGACTCAGCAATTGCACTCCTGGGTATTTACCCCAAAGACACAGATGTAGTGAAAAGAAGGGCCATATGCACCCCAATGTTCATAGGAGCAATGTCCACAACAGCCAAACTGTGGAAAGAGCCGAGATGCCCTTCAACAGATGAATGGATAAAGAAGATGTGGTCCATATATACAATGGAATACTACTCAGCCATCAGGATGAATACCCAATTTTTACATCAACATGGATGGGACTGGAGGAGATTATGCTAAATGAAATAAGTCAAGCAGAGAAAGTCAATTATCATATGTTTCACTTATTTGTGGAACATAAGGAATAGCATGGAGGACATTAGGAGAAGGAAGAGAAAAATGACGGGGGGAACTCGGAGGAGGGGGACGAACCATGAGAGACTATGGACTCAGAAACAAACTGAGGGTTTTAGAGGGGAGGGGGAGGGGGGATGGGTTAACCCGGTGATGGGTATTAGGGAGGGCACATACTACATGGAGCACTGGGTGTTAAATGAAAACAATGAATCATGGATCACCACATCAAAAACTAATGATGATTGTATGGTGACTAACATAATAAAATTAAATTAAATTTTTAAAAAAAGAACTATATTACAAGAAAAAAAGAAGAAAATATTGTGCTCTTTCATACTTCCATCAACCTTGCTCAATGTAAAATGTTTTTCCTTCCAGAGAAACTCCTATAAAATACTTGATTAGAAATCTATTTCCTTTGAGCACCATCCTGACATTTCTGCCTCAGTAGCACTTATCACTGTTATTGCTCACATCTCAGGGCCTACTATATAGGAGGTCCTTCTGGAATAAATGCCTTCAAAAATCATGAAAAAATATAACAATATTAGATTATGTTCTTTTTGTATAAAGAACTGTAACAAGATTTCTTTTTGCTTTAGATTTTCATATATGATATTGTTACTGGTTTCAGATATGCATACATGTAGGTAGATAGAAAAACAAATAAAGGGATAGACAAGTAGAGATGGATAAACATCTGTGAATAGACAGATACATAGATAAAACAAAAATAGTAATTTTTGATATTTTGGGATTCAACACAAGAGTCAGCTGGTCAATGTGCCCTTGGGGCTAGTTTTTTGTTATTGTTGTTGTTGTTTAACTCTACGGAGGTGTTACTGACAAATAAAAAGTGTATATACTTAAGGTGAAAAATTTAATGTTTTAATATATATAAGCACTGTGAAATGATCACCACAATCAAGCTAATTAACATATCCATCACCTCACATAGTATTATGTGTGTGGTAAGAACATTTAAGACCTACCCTTTTAGCAAATTTCAAGTGTATAATACAGTATCATTAACTAGAGTCACCATGCTGTATATAAGATCTCCAGAACTTACTCATTTTGTATAACTGAAGCTTTGTACCCTTTGACCAATATCTCCCCATTTCCCCCACCCCTCAACCTCTGGCAACCATGATTCTACTCTGTGCTTCTATGAGTTCAAATATTTTATCATATTTTTATTTGCTTTTTTTTTTTTGGTGAGCTCTCCACTCAATGCGGGGCTTAAACTCACAATCCCAAGATCAAGAGTCACACGCTCTACCTACTGAGCCAGCCAGGCACTCTTAAGTTCAACTATTTTAGATTCTACATGTAAGTGAGATCATGCAAAATCTGTCTTTCTGTGACTGGCTTACTTCATTTAGCATAATGTCCTCCACGTTCATCTATATTGTCACAAATGGGAGGATTTCCTTCTTCTAAGGCTGAATAATATTCCAATGTATGTTCCACATTTTCCTTATCCATAATTTCTCAAATGGACACTTGGGTTGTTTCCATATCTTGGCTACTGTGAATAATGCTGCAATGAACATGGGAGTGCAGATGTCTCTTTGAGATATTGATTTCATTTCCTTTAGATATATACCCAGAAGAGGGATCACTGGATCTACAATAGTTCTGTTTTTAATTTTCTGAGGAATCTCCATACTGTTTTCCAGATGTACCAATTTACATTCCCACCAATAGTATACAAACATTCCCTTTCCTTTACCTTTACCTTTCTCTACCCTCCCCTCACCAATACTTGTCATCTTTTGCCTTTTTGAGAATGGCCATTCTAACAGGTGTGAGGTGATAACTCATTGTAATTTTGATTTTTATTTCCTTGATGAGTAATGATGTTGAGCACCTTTTCATACATCTGTTGGACTTGCTGTGTGTGTCTTCTTTTGATAAAGACCTATTCACTTCTTTCCCATTTTTTAATCAGGTTGGGTTATTTTTGCTATTGAGTTGTTCGAGTTTCCTACATATTTTGAATATTAACTCTTTATCAGATACACGGTTCACAAATATTTTCTCCCATTCAGTAGTTTGCCTTTTACTTTGTTGATTGTTTCCTTTGCTGTGCAGAAGCTTTTTACTTTGATGCAATGCCACTTGTCTTTTTTTTTTTTTTTTTTTGCCCATGCTTTGGGGGGTTTTATCCAAAAAATCACTGCCTAGACCAATATCAAGAAGATTTTCCCTATGTTTTATTCTAGTAGTTTCACTGTTTCAGGACTTCTGTTTAAAGCTTTAATCCATTTTGCATTAATTCTTGTATGTAGTGTGAAATAAGGGTCCAATTTTATTCTTCTGTATGTGGTTATCCAGTTTTCCCAGCACCATTTATTGAAGAGACTATTCTTTCCCCATTGTGTGTTTTTGGCATCCTTGTTGGAAATTAGTTGACCATAAATATGTGGATTATATTCTGTAGTCCTTACTCTATTCTACTGGTCTGTTTGTCTGTTTTTATGCTAGTACCATCCTGTTTTGATTACTATAGCTTTGTAATATAACCTGAAGTCTGGAATTTGATGCCTCCAAGTTTTTTCTTTTTCAAGACTGTGTTGGCTATTCAGGGTCTTTTGTGGTTCCATACAAATTTTAGGACTGCTTGTTCTAGCTCTGTGAAAAATCATTCAAAATCAGGAAGTGTGATCCCTCCAGCTTTGTTCTTCTTGCTCAAGAACACTGTGGCTATTTGGGGTCATTTGTGGTTCCATATGAATCGCAGGATTGCTTTTCCAATTCCGTAAAGAGTGCCACTAGGATTTTGATAGGATCACATTGAATCTATAAATCACTTTGGCTTGTATGGACATTTTAAAAATATTAATTCTTCCAATCCATGAAAATGGAATGTCCTTCCATTTGTCTATGTCTCCTTTAATTTCCTTCATTTATGTTTTATAATTTGCAGTGTGCAAATCTTTTACCTCTTTGACTAAGTATATTCCTAAGTATTTCATTCTTTTGTTGCTATTACAAATGGAATTGTTTTCTTAATTTCCTTTTCAGATAGTTCATTGTTTGTATATAGAAATGTCACTGATTTTTGTATGTTGATATTGTATCCTATAACTTAGGTCTGGTTCTAAAGCTGAAGGTCCTATAGACATCAGGGATGGATAAGCAATGCCAAATTTTCAAGTTTATGTATAGAATATCCCTTTTCTTTTGAGAAAGAACCTTGTTTAACATATCTTCATGTGTTTTCTTTTTTTTCCCCTTTTCTTCCTAGACCAAGTATTTGGAAGTTTTTTGATAAATGTATCTGACTTACTGGAAAGGCTATTATTACTTAAAAATTCAGTTTTGTTCTCTGAAGCTCAGCGTACATTGTAAAGTAGATAGAAGTAATTTCTATTAAGCAATATGAAGACATTTATAGGGCCTATAAAGTAAAAGATTTTTTTTAACCAAAAATGTCTTATACTGCCACTAAAAATGAACTCATGGACTTAGAAATTTGAGGTACATAGTTGGAATTCCTTTTGTTTCCCTTGAGTCTTTCTTGGTTCCAGAAAACTGACTATTCTAGAATACATTTCTCTTACTTGAAACTGTTCTTTTAATAACGTTACCAAGCTCCTTACTATATGCTAAGTATTGTGCTATGTCGTTGAGATTTCAAGAATAATAAGATTGAAAAAAATACATGGAGGAAGAAATATAACTTGTCTTAATAAATATTACTTTGTCTCATAATAAATAATAGTTTATCTCAATAAACATTATACCCAACAGGCCCAGATTTTTCAAAATTCAAATAGGAAAGTCCTGACTTAATGGGGTTTTACACTTAGCTGCTAACAGTATCCTTTTAGATTTCAGATAATTAGTAAGCCAATGTTTACAATTCAATAAGAATACTTCCCAGGGTGAAACAGGCAAGATCAAGGTCTTCCAGAGGTCAAGAGAAGCTTAAGATACATCATTTAAGTTCCAATGTTCCTATAATATTCAAAAATGAAGAAATGTTATCATTTGATTTTAAAAACTGCAAAATATTTTAGATATTTTGAACATGGTAACACTTTTAATTTTAAAATACAATGCAATATAATTGTGATAGTCACAAAATTAGCACATATACTTACAAAAAATATTATTTTATGGTTCCTTAGAGATTGTATGGTTCAGTGAAAAGGACACAAGTTTGATGTTGCAGGATGGACCATCTATGGATTAATCTTTGACCTCTATAATAGTACATTTGTGTATACAACTTCATTTAAAGAAAATGTAAAAAATCTTATTTATAAGTTAACTTGAATGTGGAAAGTATAAATGTGAGGTCACACTGAAGGGGCCCAGTGACATGGCCTGGTCAAAAGGGAAAAGTGGCTGCTATTCTGGAGCTGTCACCACCCACGACCCTGGCATTTTACTTCAGAAATGCACCCTGTCTTTAAGAGTTAAGACAAACTTCCGGGGCGCCTGGGTGGCTCAGTTGGTTAAGCGACTGCCTTCGGCTCAGGTCATGATCCTGGAGTCCCGGGATCGAGTCCCGCATCGGGCTCCCTTCCGGGAGAAGTCTGCTTCTCCCACTGACCCTTCCCCTCTCATGCTCTCTGTCTCCCATTTTCTCTCTCAGATAAATAAATAAAACCTTTAAAAAAAAAAAAAAGAGTTAAGACAAACTTCCCTCTCTGCATTCCTTCTCCTCACCCATAAACCAAAATCCTTCCTGCCATTCATCATAACAACCCCTTTTGATGTAAACAGCAAGTATTCTATTACCACCTATCAAACAATATGCTTGATCTATGACATAGAAGGGTGATTCCCAATCAGAGGAGAATGGTAATACCAGGGCTGGGGGAAATCAGGGATCTGGAAATGAGATAAGGGAGGGAAGGTAAATGGAGGAAGAGAGGAAAGAAGAAAGGAAGGAAGGGAAGGAAGAAAGGAAAAAAGGCAAACAGGCAGAGAGAGAGGAAGGACGGAAAGAGGAAGAAGAAAACAATCATATTTTTCGAGGCAGAAAGAACAGAAGACCTTGCCTAACAGAGCAAAAGCAGAAAGGTGCAGAATCTCCAGGGCCTTTCCAACACAGACATTGAACCTCGGGCTCCAGCCCTTCCCAACAATGAAACGATAGGAGAATTCAGGACCCGGGCACTGCTCCGGCATAACTGTGGACAGATTTTCCCCCATATGTTTACAGAATTCCGAAAGTACAGAAATAGCTGTTGAGCTCTAAGCAGTTTTTGTAAAATTACCCTAGCTCAGAGATGTTTTCATTCTACCCTGGGGACTCTTTGGTGAAATCTAAATAAGTGGAAATGTTCAGCTATTTTGGAGTTTTCCTTGTGCTAAATAATATTCTGTAGATTGGATTAAAAGCAGGAAAAAAGTAGATATTTTCACATTCACATAAATCAAAATGGCTGAATGTTTAAAACAAACAGAAAAGTGCCTTCGGGCTAAAACCAATTACAGAAATTCTTAGCCAAAAGGGATAATTTATTAGATCATTTATAATGAGCACAACATGCAAATGAAAACTGGTGTCCCTGACCTCAGCTACCACAAACACCATGATGTTTTCTATTTATAAAAATGATCACAATAAGGTTTGTGGAGGGCCCATAGCTGGAGGATCAGGACAAGGGTCCACAAAAATCCTGCCTGGTCAACACTGACTGCAGAGATCGTTGGCTACACAGTGTGACAACTGTAGGTAACTTTTCTTTCTCTTGTGATTCTATTCATTAACTTCACTGGTTCTTAGGGATTATTTTTTAAATTAATTAAGTCACAAAAGCACAATGAGAACAACCCTATTCACCTGATTAGCTCCCTCATTCTCCAGATAGCAGCTCAAACAATACTTCCCAGAAAAGCTTTCTCTGACCATAAACTCCCAACAAAATCAAGCTAAATATTATATATTATAGCCCCTAATCAGTTTCTGTCTCTCCCTTAGAATGGGATCCCCAGAAGAGCAGAAACAGTGTCTATTACACTCACCATGACAGCCCCATGCCTAATCTTTGGTGGATACTCAGCAAACATTTATTGAATGAATAAATGAAGAAAAGAAAACTATCCTTAATTTCTAAATAATATAACTGCACTGTTAGGAAGATTTTTGACTGCAAGTAACACAATATATAACTGAACTTCATAAGATGTCCAGCGGAAGATGTTTCCAGAGTAGGTTAATGGAGCACCCCAACCAAGTCAGGGCACTGAGTCTACTTGACTGTCAGTCTCTTGGTTTTCCCTTCATCATCACAAAATGGCTGCCACAATTATGAGCACATATCCTCACAAAAGTGTGTTTAAACCCAGTAAATATAGAAAGATCACGTCTCAAACATCAGTCTCTTATTAAGGAAGAAAACTCTCAGAGAGCTACTGAAGAGACTTCTCCCTCAGTTCTCACTGGCCAGGATATGTCACGTGCCCTTAGCTTACCGGCTAGGAAGACTGCAAAAACACCTGTCTGGCATTTTCCATGTCTATACTAAGGGGAGGGCTCTGTGAGCAAAAAGAAAGGGTAGACAAGTATCTACTAGGTAGCAATCAAGACTCTGCCAGAGGGACTTAGGATTGTATTCTTTACTCACCACTATTTTTTAAAATATATAATTAAAATATGAGCCCTGCTATACCATAAGAACATGGGAAGAACATGTTCTGTACATAGTTTTCCCTGGTCCAAAGAGGCAGAGAAGCAGGAGAATCCAAAAATGCTTCATGAATAATGACATCTAATGTCTGATAAGAAAAGAACCCTGTCAGGGTGCTGCCTGGCTGGCTCAGTTGGTAGAATATGCAACTCTTGATCTCAGGGTTGTTGACTTTGAGGCCCACGCTGGGTGTAGAGATTACTTAAAAATAAAATCTTTAAAAAAAAAAAAAAAGAACTCTGTCAACATGATGACCTTAAAGAATATTCTGAACTCCTATTAGGTCAGAGAAATGTATCAGAAATGAATCCTGTTTCATCTTACCATCCGTAGACTGACGTTATTGAACTGATGGTTGCTGCCCATTAGTGGCTGTCATTATAGCAAATTGGTTTTGTTGGATCTGGAGAAGTAGTATACCATGCTCTTGTCAATTCTTTTATTCCCAAGAAATGTAAAAGCTGCTTTCAATTACCTACCAGATCAACCAAAACATTCAACGAGCACCATTAAGTAGACATTTTGGGGAACCGAAAGGATCACAGACTGCTTGACGTTAGGTATAGCATCTGATGTATCTTTATAAGTGTACTGAAACTCAAGATTATTGAGAAGTCAAAAGATGCAGAGACTCAACTCATGTTATGACTGGAATATAGGCTTTTATTTATTTTTTTTAAGATTTTTTTAATTTATTTTTTGACAGAAAGAGAGAGAGAGAGCGAGAGAGGGAACACAAGCAGGGGGAGTGGGAAAGGGAGAAGCAGGCTCCCCGCAGAGCAGGGAGCCGGATGCGGGGCTCGATCCCAGGACCCTGGGATCATGCCCTGAGCTGAAGGCAGACGCTTAACGACTGAGCCACCCAGGCACCCCATAGGCTTTTATTTAGGTACAGATACTAGAGATTTCCTCTGTCCTGTGAGGTTTACTTCTAAACCTAGTGCAAAAATTCCTCAATTAGCTGCAAAGTGCTGAAATACTCCATTTCAGCTTTGTTGGCAGGAATTTGACAAACCTGGGAATAGAAGCCAGCCTGTACCACTGACTTGGAGATGAAGGATGAATTTCTTCTTCAACTCAGAAAGATAAGAACATGACGGCCCCACTCGAGGTGTTCCCACATCCAAAGGATTTGTGACTCCACTGTTCTTTGGAATCATTAAGCAGATCTGGCAAATTCAACCATCAGCTGAAGCTCAAACTATTATTGTCAGAGTAGTGCAATTATCAACTCTCCTCGGGATGTGACATCTTTACACATCATGTCCCTTGGGATCATCTGAAATTTTGAGCAGGTAAGAGTTGTGCAACTACCTGGAAAATCTGCCTGGTGACTTGGTATTACAGGATTCGTGGTCTATTTTGTGGCTCTTTCACAGGAAAAAATTGTCAACTGTATTATTTAGGCATTTTTCCTGGCTGTATCATTACCTACTATACTTTATCTTCTCTTAAACTAATTTGCTGTATTTTGCAACCCTTGTTACTTTCAAAAATTTAAAAACTTTACTTCTCAATGAACACCCTCCCTTTTCCTCCCATCCTGCAAGGCTCCATACACACATCCCCTCCCCCGTTTCCAGTGATTTGTTATGCTGTTCTGCAACTGTGATGGATAAGCCTTTCAGAATACTTAACACAGATACCAGTGAAGAAGGTTGGTTCATCCACATATATAAATATTAGAGATGGCAGTATTCCTTTTGAGAAATTTAGGAAAGGTTTAATTTTGAGGACTTGTCCCTTCCCAAAGTCACTGACAATGTTTGACACAACTGAAAAGTATTTAGGACACATTAAAAAAAAGCCAGAGAAAAGTGTGGAATATGTTTCCTCATGTTGTCCAAAGGCCATATGCAACAAAACTAACTGAGGAGCTTGTTTTTAAAATGTAGATTTTTGGTCTTCTTCTTAAATGTACTAAATCAAGCTCACATGGGGTGAGATTTTAAAACACAGGCTTTTGAAATTTTTTGTCTCCTTCTCAAGGTGATTCTTATCCATTATTGGAGAACTGCTAGCAAAAGGCTTTTCAGGTCTATCAACTTCCTTGATTCATCAATCAATCCGAAACAAAGGAGGTGAATGGATGATCAAAAGGAGGCCAAAAAAAAGGTGTTTCTAGATATAAGGCTTGCCATGGCTGTCACTCAAAGTAACTTGTGCCATGGACTTCTCTGGCAAACCAGGAAGCCAGTAATACATTCCTTCTCAGATTCATTTTTTTCCAAAAGCATAAAATAAAACACATATGATTATGAAGAAAATGAATTATATTAAAGTATAATTGTATCTATGGATACCTTTGGGATCTGTGAATACCAGATTAAGAATCCTTGAAACAAGGGACAAAGGAATCCAACTATCAGAACCTGCTAAGTGGGAATGACAGATCAGATTTGGTTAGACGCTATCTGATGCCTGCAGTCTAATTTAGGATTAGTTGCAGCAGGAGACTCTAAAAATGCTTAAGAGAGAAGAGTCATTAAAGATGATAACAAAAGTGTTTAAGGATGGAATCCATACGAAAAGGATAAAACGCATATCCTATTCTCCTCTGTCTTCCATCTCTCTCTTTACACTTCCCCTCAGCCTATACAAATGGAAAATACTCCTCTATTCTAAAATCCATATGTTGGTCCTACATCTCCCTCTAGCTACCATGGTACATCTCCTTTTTTTCTTAGCAAAGCATCTAGAAAACCTGTCTGCACTTTACTCTTCTCTCACCTATAATCTGCCTTCTGTCCCCATTTCACCATTGCTGTTGTTTCTACCAAAGTCACTGATGTCTGACACTGCTGACCACTCCCTACACTTACAGTTTACTAATTTAACTTCCTAGTTCCTCTTTTCCTGGTTTTCTCACTGCTACAAATGTTCCTTTTCAGTCTCTCCTCCATTGGCTCCTATTTTTCCATTATCCCAAAAATGTGTCTCATCACTAGCTTCTGTCCTCAATCTTCTTTCCTTCATTTTCCTTCAAACTTCATCTGTCCCTCCTCCTGATTCCCACATATGCCTTATTTTAGGCCTCCATCTTTATTACCAATTATTTATTGCAATTATTACCAATTATTACCAATTATTATTGGTACTTTATTACCAATTATTTATTGCCTCCCTGTCTTCAGTTTCCTTTCCAATCCATTCTTACCCACTCTCAAGGAAGAGGCATTTCTCCTCTTTGGAGTTGGCCCTTCCCTTGGTTTTCAAAGCATTGTTTGCCCTACTTTTCTTTCCAAATATCCTCTAGGTGAGGTATCTCTCTGTGTGTCCCTGGAGTACCCTAAAACCTAGCAATGCCCTCAAAATTGTCCCATCAATGATCTCCCCTTCTAGACTATGGGCTCCAAGAGGGTTCACAGGACTTAGCCTGGGGCTTCTATGTCTCTCCTCCCATCACACATATAAAGGGGTTCAAAAATTCCTCATCAAATTAAGACAATTAAGTACCTTAAGGAAGGAAAGCCAAAGAATTGATTTTTTAAATGTAAAACAAACTGGGATAACCATAAGCTCTACCACTCACTCTCTGCCTCTTTGGACAGTAAATGCTGTAAGAATGTTTATGCAATGATATACAACAATAAAGGACATGGTAGGAAGAAAGAGATGGTTAATCCTATCTTCCATTTAGACGTGGCCAAATAAAAAACCTCTCAATCCCCTACCAGCAGACGACTGAGACACTAGATTCACCTCATTCATTCACCTTTTCGTTCATTCAACACATAATTTTGAGTGGCTACCACATACCAGGATGTAAGGCAACAAGGATTCGGTGGTAAACAAATATTCACAGTTCCACCCTCATGAAACAACAAGTGTAATGAAAGACTAGATAATAAATAAATCCATGCTTTTATAAGTTGTATTAAGTGAAGGAAAACCTTCCTGAAGGATCTACTGGACAAAGGAAAAGGCACATTCTATTTCTAGGAAGTCTCTGAGTTCTTCGAGAATTGAACTGGCCCTTGTGTGAGTCTTAAATATTTCTTTTGTCCTCTTAACTGAAGGCCTAAACTAGAAGTAACCTAAAAAGTTTACTCTTTCTCTTGCCTCCAAACACTGGTCTTGACCCTCCAGAAAGAACACCCTCATGGCACGAGGAATGCCCCTTTCTTCTACAGTCTGGAGTGAGCCTACCCTTCTTCACAGGCTATGTTCCCTTTGCCTGAATCCAACATGGACTTCCACAATCAAGCCCAGTCACTGACAACATGGTGGGAGAATAAGAGAGGGTTCCTCTTAGAAAGAGACATTTACATGGCCCAATTTTCTTTCCATTCCCTTTACTTATCACTCTGAAAAGGTTACCACCTCCTCAGGCCAGCTGGACTCATTGGTTCAGCCTGGTTTTCTTGAGAGCCACAGGGAGCTCCTTCTCTTTGAGGAGCATGGTAGTGCGGGGGGAAAGATTTGTGCTCTCCTGAGAGAAATAGTCAAGGAAACTGTGATGCTGTTCTTGCTCTTCTCTTCTTCCTTCCTTTCATGCATTTGGCTTCTACCCCAACCTCCTGGAGTTAGCATATATGACACCAAGGAAAGGAGAAAAAGGGAGAAAGGAACAGAAAGAACAAAAAAGAGAGGAAGAAAAATTCAAATAGCAGAAGAGTAGTTAGTAGAAATCATAATTTTTCATTGGCCTTCTCATGAAAAAGAAAAAAGACACTGAGATGGAAGGTATAACCAGCCCCCCCCCCCACTATCACTCAATTGAGTAAATGTTTGTTGAGCACCTGCTATGCACCAGATTGTGCACAATCCTGATGATATTACACAAAGAATTCTTTAATTGTTAAACACATTGAGACTGAGAAGGGGTTAATGGCATACATATCCCATATTTCCCGTCACTGGTCAAGCCAGTGGTTCTCGGCCATGGCAGCATATTAAAGTCACCAGGAGAGATTTAAAAAAAAAAAAAAAAGCAATGCCCAGGCCCCATCCTCAGAGATTCTGATTTATTGAGCTTGGGTGGGCCCAAGGCATCAGTAATTTTTTAAAAGGTGATTTTAATGTGTGGCCAGGATTGAGACCACTGGCCTAGGCAAATGGCCAATTCTGACCAATTCAGACCATTCTGAAAGGTAACCAGTCTAGATCTTCCAAAGTCCTAAGAAGTCCTTTCCTATACTCAACTCACATTATGGACAACACTCTGATGTTTTGGAGTAATTCCTGTCTCTACTCTCTCCTTTCCTCAAACACTAATCTTGACTCCCAGCATCTCCATATTTCAAAGCTCTCCTGAGGATACAAGGCATGGACAGTGCCCTCTGTTTAGTAACGGGGTTCTCCACTGGTTGCATCCCAATCAATACCTTTACCCTTCTTCTCCAAGCCCTTCCCTTCACAAGTAATGTATATCTAGGACAGGCTGAAATCTCAGTTTCTGTTGATAATCTACATAATTATATTACTCAGCTACTAAAGCTACTCCTGTAAAAAAGACTTGAGATATTTTTTTCCTGAGCCAGAAAGGAGGGGACCATGACACTCCCTCACAGTTATAGCCTGGTTTTGGAAGGAGCATTTATTTGAATGACAATGCCTTTGAAAATAATATTCCCACTTCCTTGCTGGGCCTTCCTTCTTGGCTGAGCAGGTGTTCATCAGGAAACAAAATCTCATCCTTGCTGATGGAACTGGCAGTGCCTTCTAAGTAGGCCAAAGAATTCGGAGCTTGTCTAACCAGAAATTCTTACCCACTCCCAAAAAATGCATATCCTGTTCATCCAAAGGATGATAATTAGCACCTGCTTCCACACTGAACTCCTGTGGGATCTGGCATGTTGCTCTTATAGTTCCTCTGGTTCGTCTTGCCACTTTTCCCTAATGAACCATGTCAGTCACATGACATGCCACCTAATCTACCAGACAGGGTGTTGCAGGACTCCTTGGACCTAGGAGTGACTGCCCCAACAAAACCATTAGAGAGAGCATAAGAAAGGATGTAGCTGGAACTTGTCCAAGGACTTAATCCAATTAGCTTGACAGCCATAGATTCCTTTCCAGAAAAATTATAGCTTTGTACAATATTGAAGCTAGAGGGACCTTAGAAATTACCTCATGCAGATATGGTTTACATTTTGGGACTCACGGCATCTGATTAGAATCTGTTGAAAGCAATGAACCTTCTTTCCAGAAAAATGTGTGTATACAGATTTTCACAAGATATCAGGAGGTTGGATCACAAACTCCATGGACTGGGTCCACGATCCCTTAATTGAGGAATCCTAATATAGACTAATTGTCCCTCCCCACCTCACACACACACGTTTTAAAGATAAGGACACTGCAGTCCAGGGAAGCATGAGATTATCCAAAGAAGTCACAATTTAGTGGTAGAGACACAAGCTTCAAATCCTGATACTAGTACCACAGGACTTATCCAAGAGCACCTCCTTATAAGATGTTTGGGGACTGACTTCTTCTAAAATCATTGTCCTTGTCTGATGATTCCTATTCGTGGACTTTCCCCTCTCTACAGGCTGTGTCCTATTGGCAAGATGGGCAACCATATCCCTTGGACTGAGCAGCCTCTTCTTAGGAGCAACCACTTAACCTACTCAAAATACTTCCAAGCCTAAGTGTAGGGTTGGAGAGCTTTATAGCCATGTCTTCACTAGAGCACCACCTGGTGGAGCACTGCAATAAATCCTACCTAAATAAAGGGAAGATGCCTAGGATGTAGAGTAGCATTGACCATTTCTTTCATATCTGATGCCAGGAGAGTTTTATCCAATTTTTTGGGATAAGTGTTAATTCTTGCATAAATCATTAATTAAAACCATATTCAAAGATTAAGTGATTGCCCCCCAATTTTTTTTTTTTTACTTCCTAGCTTTTTATATAGAGTAGATACTCTTAACTTCCCTTTTAACAACAGATAAATTCAAAAGCAAGGGTAAAATTTTTTCTGTTGGGGTAATAATTGGCAACCTTATGTGGCAAATAGAAATTATCTCAAGTTAGTTGGTTTTTCTTAGTTTTCCCATTATCTAGAAGCAATGAGATTCTACTTCTATCTCTGACATCTAGAGGTGGCATAATCGTGGGTAAATCACTTAATTGCTCTCAGCTGTGACACAGGGATAATCTGAGGCAATGACCACGGCACGCACTAGCTGTATGACTTTGACACATCACCACTTAAACTTCCTGTGCCTCAGTTTCCTCTTCTCCAAAATAAGGAAGACTATAATATCACTAATCTCTCTTAAGAGGATTTAATTATATACTTTATTCAGTTTTATGACATTTTATGTCCAATGGCATGATAGGGGCTTTGTAAAAAGAACTTATCACAGTAACTGAGACATCTGAAGTGATCAATACATTTTCCCCAAGACATTAATTGTTGGGAATTATACATGTCAAGCACTTAGGATAGTGCCAGGTTCACAGTACATACTCAATAGCTTTTATTTATTAATAATCAGTGGACATAACCTAGTGGTTAGAACATAACCTCACAGATTGCAATATCACATATAAAACTGGCATAATATTAAGACCTAGAAAAATCTGATGTGAATGAGGGAAGGGAACCAAGTTCACTCACTTTCTTCATAGATGATGAAACTGAGGCTCAGAAGTATTAAGGGCACATGACTATGACAGGCAGTTCAGAAGTAAAATCTAGGACCCAAGTTTTTAGTTCTGTCTCCCAGCAGGACAATCAAATGAGAAAGAGGGAAAATACCTTGAGGAGTTAAATGCACAGCACAAGTCTTCTTATCAGTTCATAGGTCTGTCAGCTTCAAACACTGAAAGAACCAAATTTCCAAAGCTCCAACCTCACTGGCCAATCGGTCGCACCTCCACTACCTGGAAAGCCCAGGAACAATGCCCATCTCCATGTGTGGTCAGACCTATCTGCCCTGGTGCATCCGGGCTCCAGGACACAGTGTCCATCCCACCAGATGGCCTGGACCTCCTCAGTGCCTGGAAGCTTGACACTGCTAGGGTTGGAAGAATAGTCAACAGGGCACAAAGCCTAGAGCTGACATCGAGAATAGAGGAAGATTTTCCAGGAAGTTTAAGTGTGAGGGCCCCCACTCCCAGAGGCCCCTCCACCCCTTGGAACAGACCTCAAAAATGGTTCATGTTGTCTTTTGATTTTGCAAATTTTTCAAAAGAAAGATATAGTAATCATAATTAATAAAGACTGATACCTGTTTTCCATTCCAACTTCTGCTCTATTAAGCTTCTCTTTGTGTTAGGTGATACTGAAAGGGGGTTTTGAGGGTCTGCATGTGAATAAGGATGTATTATTCCATTTTCATTTAGTGGGAAATAGTTAAGCAGTTCATAGTCACTTATATAATGTACAATATGTGATTGTTTTCTTCCCCAGCATAGGAACGGGCCCCTGAAATATGCCCACTGCCACTATGCAATCTTGTCTAATATGCTAATAAGGTAAGGATCCAGGTCACGTCACAGCTTTCTATGGTTGTATGGTGCATGGTACCTGACACTGGAGCTAGGGCAGTGGAGGAGAAACAAGGCTTGAATGTAGGGAGCCGGAAGACATATTGTGGATTTGTGAAGTTGTAAGTGGAGGATTCCATTCTCATTGAGAACCTGTCAAAAATGCAAGAGTGTAAGTTCTATCAGAAAATACTGTTTCTCAACATATACAACAATAAATGCGCCTATATAATTTTTTCTTCTTTCTTGATGGGGAACAAATGAAATGGCATTCATCAGAATTCCTATGTGTGTATGACACAAACTTCTCACAGTACTAAAAAGAATGGGTGTACTTATGCATGAGGAGGCATGTTCTATGCATTTCATCAATAATAAAAAATAAATTTTGATCAAGCATTCTAGCTAAAGACTAAATTATCCTTCTGTTCTTTACAAGAAAAACATTACCAAATCCATTGCTATACAGAGGCAGGAAGTGGAACGCACCCACATGTATAGGAAAATATATAAAGCAGTTGATTTAAAAAACACTGTGTTACTTTTTGTGATTGTATGATATCTGAGACATGTTCAGCTATTTTGAATTTTAATTTCTGATAATTTAGTTTTTAATTATAAATTAATGTTTACTTTGCAGCTATTTCTGTTATCATTTCTTTTTCTACTCTAACCCCTGAAGAAAATATTATATAAACTTTAGCCCCATAAAACCAGTATCTGTACCCTGGGCAGAGGCAAAGAGAGAGAAGGTACGAAGGAAATGGTGGAAGGACAAAGACAGAAATAGAAAGAAGCAAGGTCCCACAAGGACAAAAGTCAATCTTGATGAGATCAACCAATTTGAATGTCCCTTCACCTTTCAGTAGGTCTCTTATCCCCCGCCCCCCAGCAGACAAATGGCCATTTACTTTTATCCTTTGTCTTTTCTTTGCATCTGATTTTTCCCTACCCCCCCCACCAAAAAAAAAAAAAAAGAAAGAAAGGCAGGGGATTCTGACAATGAATTCATTTTGCCAATTTGTGCCTAAATACTAGAAGACATCAAACACTACCCTTTTTTTTTTTTGGCCTATGGGCTGGAGAGTCTACTAGTTACTCTATTGCAGCCACTTTTTTTTTACTTTCTCAGGGTGAGTACCCTCAAATGCTCTCTTCGCTTAGTTAGAAAATGTTCCCATTTCTGGGCAAGATTCAATAGGATTACAAGGCATCCCATGAGGAGACCTACCACAGGACCAAGGAGATCAAGATGGCTAACAAGTAAGCCTTCAAAACTAAGGTTCTATAGAATATTAAGAAAAACAGGTAGTGGCTTATCATGCCTTGGTTTCTACTGGCTTTGGAAATGCCAACCCATCTCTCAGATATATTCTAAAGAATAATTTATTTAGTGTCATTTTTTAATTTTATTTTGTTTTATTTTATTTTATTTCATTTCATTTTATTTTTAAAGAGTTTATTTATTTGACAGAGAGTGAGAGAGCATAAGCAGGGGAAGCAGCAGGCAGAGGGAGAAGGAGAAGCAGGCTCCCTGCTGAACAGAGAGCCCCATGCGGGGCTCAATCCCAGGACCCTGGGATCATGACCCCAGCCGAAGGCAGCTGCTTAACCGACTGAGCCACCCAGGTGCCCCTAGTGTCATTTTTTTTTAATTATGCAGTGTTTCCTCCTGAACTTCATTGTGCTCTTTAAGATGTTATTACCATTGGGGAAAACAGAATGTAATTACATAATAGAAGCGTGTTATCATCTACACTCTGCTACTCTTACCAAGCAGAATTGTATATCTGAAAACACATGCATAATGAGAGGAATCTTTGCCTAAATCATGGTGGCTTCACCTGGTCCCTTATCTCAACTAATTATGAAAAAAGAGAAAAGACATCTTGATTCTATGAAGTGGTCACAATCCTGGAAACACTGGCAAAGACCCAGTGAATGGTTTGTTGGTATTACATGAAATTACATATTGTCATTCTCCCAACTTTATGGCTCTAGTATTTTGGAATACTGCAAGAAAATGGCAGTTTTGAAGCTCAACACCACAGCTTGCAAAGCATTAATACTACCTAGCATTCGACTGATGGAAGAGTGCAGACTGTAAGGTTTTCAGATATGAGCAACCATATGGTAAAGAAATACGGAAGGAGAGAAGAAATGACATCTTTTGGCCTGGCGCCAGAATCTGAGACAGTTGCCATATGGAACTCTACCCACTCAGCAAAACTCAGTGTTGTTCTGAAGTTCACTGGATATGAAAGGAATGTCCCAGCTTGATGAGGGAAAGACAGGGAAGATCTCCTCAGGGACTTCTGATTCCATGTCTGTGGTTTCTCTGGGAAGGACAGCTTCATGCCTCATTGTCTTCTTTAGTCATGGCTTGCTTGATTGCAAGAAATAGAAATCCACTCAAACAAGCCAAAGCAATGGAATAATATTCAGCAAAGAGAATGAATAAACTATTGCTATATGCAACTACATGGTAAATTCCACAAGCATAATATTAAGCAAAAGATTCCAGAGACAGAATTGTTCATGCTTTGGGATTCTATTTATATAACAATGCAAAACTAATCTACAGTGTGATAGCTGAGAGGAAGTCATTGCAGTTGTCCAAGTGGCTTGGACAGAGTGGGAGCAACAGAGATGGAAGCAAGCTGATGGTTCTGACAGTTCTCAGAAAAGAAGTCATGGGCCTGGAAGGCAACCCAAGAGCTGCACCTTCAGGTTTCCTTTCTGAGCAAAAAGTTGGAAGTAGGGGTGGTGCCAGGTAGTGCCTGCTGACCTAGGGTGGAGAGCCTTGTGTCAGCACTAACTCCTGTCCCTCCTGCTCCTCTCCTCTCATTCAAGTCAGGAACTCTGAGAGCTCTTACAGCCCACCAAAAGCAGTGCTCTGTACTGGGGGAGTGGGGACTCTCAGAGAACCTCACAATCCAGTTAGAGGAAACTGAACACTAAAAAGACCACAAATAGAAGCAGAACAAGCATAATTTAATAAGCCCTCTTGATTCAGAAAGACTCAATCTGGGAAAGTTATACCATTTGAAGGAAGCTAAAGATGCACACTCAGAGAGAGATACACATTAGTATGGATCAAGATTCTAGCAAGAATGTTAATTCATAGGGCGCCTGGGTGGCTCAGTTGGTTAAGCGACTGCCTTCGGCTCAGGTCATGATCCTGGAGTCCCGGGATCGAGTCCCGCATCGGGCTCCCTGCTCGGCAGGGGGTCTGCTTCTCCCTCTGACCCTCCTCCCTCTCATGCTCTCTGTATCTCATTCTCTCTGTCTCAAATAAATAAATAAAATCTTTAAAAAAAAAAAAAAAAAAAAAAGAATGTTAATTCATAAACACTTAAGCTTTCATAGTAAGTCCCCACCCCAGGGACCCTGGGTGGCTCAGTCAGTTAAGTGTCTGACTCTTGATTTCAGCTCAGATCTTGATCTCAGGGTCATGAGCTCAAGCCCCACATTAGACTCCATGTTGTGTGTGGAGCCTACTTAAATAAACAAACAAACAAAACATAAATCACTTCAATAATCGTACCTGCTCTTCACACATGAAGACGTTAGAATCAGCAAGGAAGCCAAAAAGACTCCACGAAGGTGAACAATAGAAAATATAAAGAGATCATGGAGGAGAGGAAGGAGGTAAGAAGGGTCTACCAGCAACAGAAGTACTTCGGTGGACCACTCAGTGACTTCAAGTGAAAGGTATACTGAAAACTTACACAATCTTTGCTAACCAATTGCATGCATGCTGTTAACTGTCAACATTTGCACCAAAGTGCCCTCCCACATATTATGGCCATAAATACAAAGCAATATTTGTGTGGGGAGTAGCAGGCCAGGGGTAAGGGCTGGAGGGTAGAATTCACAACAGATTGTTAAATTATGACAACATTAGATGAGAAACCGAATCGATGCTCTAGACCCAGTCCTATGACATCCTGCATCTGCATGCCTTTTAAACTACTAGCAGAAAGAGGCTGGGGTATTAAGAGTGGACTCCTCAGGAACAATAAAAGTTTGGGGGTAACAACAGAAATCTCAGAGCTATCAGAAAGTATAAAGCTTAAGAATAAATATTACAACTAGTATGCTTGGTGATTTGTTTGTTTGCTCTTAAATCTTTTCCCTGTCCTTTCTCTGCAAACTTCACTTACTAGACTCTCTTGCCAACTAGTTTCTGGCTTGGTCTAGTCAATAAAAGGCAATGGGGAGACCAGAGAGCAGGGAGAAGGGGAGTCAGAGTGTTTCTTCCCTTTTCTCTCAGCTTCAGTGACCGTCCATCCTTTCTGGCTCCTGCTCCTATCCTGAAGCCTCTGCTAACACTTACTCCAGTGGGAGGCTCTGAAAACTCCAATTCTTCTCTTTACTTTTCTGGCCCTACTAGGACTAGTAGCAGCTTCAAGTTTTTGTCTCAGTGGCCTTTGTTTGGTTTTTCAGTTCTTACAACACCTTTGTAACTAGTTCCCCATATTAAATTCCTTCTACTAGAGTGCCCTGCATGGCCTCTGTGCCCATGACTGAACCAGGACTGATACAATCAGAAAGTATATGTGGTTATCAGGCTATTCCCCCACAAACATTTCCCTCAGAAGTTACTGGAGAAAGGGAGACATGGAGGGTGGTTTAGAATTCCACTGTCATTGTTTTCATATTTTTAAAGAAAATTACAAAGTCCTGGGAGAGGCATCAGAGAGCATGGGGGAAAATGACAGAAGAGCTGATGAGAGGTCCAAGGAACTCTGGATTCTGCTGTCCACATCAAGAAGAGGGACGGGGGCGCCTGGGTGGCTCAGTTGGTTGAGCGACTGCCTTCGGCTCAGGTCATGATCCTGGAGTCCCGGATCGAGTCCCGCATCGGGCTCCCTGCTCGGCAGGGAGTCTGCTCCTCCCCCTGACCCTCCTCCCTCTCATGCTCTCTGTCTCTCATTCTCTCTGTCTCAAATAAATAAATAAAATCTTTAAAAAAAAAAAAAAAAGAAGAAGAGGGACAGACATCCTAAAACAAGCATCCTGTAGGGGACACTGTTAGGTACCAAAAGCATATGGTTTTGAATGGCGTGTAGCGAGGAGAAATAAAGTGAACCATGACTTGGAGCACACTAGGCAAATGTTGTGACAATACAATGTCTCACCTGGGGGAGTCCTAAGAAGGTTACAGACAGCACAGGGCCTTTTCCTTGAAGTGGCCCATAGGGAAAGGCTGAGAATCTGAAGATGCTGTTACAAAGTTCCCCCATACTATGTAGGTCCCCCTCATGGCTGCCATCGTAGCTGTTAAAAATGACAGAGGACTTCCCAACTTGATTACAAATCTTCCATTATCAGGAGAGAGAGTCCAAAAATCAGGACCAGTAACCACTTTATTTGTGGTCAGTCTCAGGCTGACTGGGCTGGTCCCAGGCCTGTTTTTCCACATCCATTCTTCATATTTCCTCTGATCTTCTTTCTTTTATATATATTTTATTTTTTTGAGACAGAAAGAATAAGAGAGAGAGCATGAGCAGAGGCAGGGAAGGCAGAGGGAGAGGAAGAAGCAGATTCCCTGTTGAGCAGGGAGCCCAACGCGGGACTTGATCCCAAGACCCCGAGATCATAACCTGAGCCAAAGGCAGACGCTTAATCAACTGAGCCACCCAGGTGCCCCCCTCTGATCTGCTCTTTATCTTGGAAGAGGGGGGTTGATCCTGTCATGTTGCATTTTCTAGTGTCCTACATCAGCTGGCTTCTGATGGGTTTGGCCAATGCAAACCATTACTGAGAGATTAGAGGGAGACAGGAAGAGAAAAACCAGGGTATTTCTCCTCCTCCTTCTCTGCTTTGGGCGGCATCCCTCTCCATGGGCTACATCTTCCTGGTGGGCTCACACTTTCTATGTGGCCTGCTGTGGTTCCATCTTTTGCCACATGATCCCAGTCCTTGGCTGCTAATAAAACCACCTCTTCCCTCTGTCCTTCCTGCAGGGGTGGTAGAGGATCCCAACTGTTACTCATTTCTGGATTGCTTCATTGTACCTTGTTTGGCTCTTCCAGCTTCTATCACTTGTGTAACTGATTTCTTGCATTGTATTCCTTCTGTTTTAAATAATCAAGTGGCTTCTGATCCCTAGTTAGACTCTGACTAATACACTAACCCAATTCAGATGTCACACATGCTAGAGAGAATTACGACAAGCAAAGGGGTATCAGGCAACTACAGCTCTTGATCCCAGATCCAAAAAGCAAGATTCATATATCTTTCCTGAGATCAAGTGCATGGCTAATTCTCTTCCTTCAGTCCTTCAAAACAGAAATCATCAAAACAAGTTGTCAATAATTTCACCTTTTAGAGCTTTTTCTTCCTATATTTGAGAACTCCAAATAGTTGCCTTAAAACAAGTATTTCATTATGTCTCCTACTCTGTTTTATAAGTAAGGGCATGGTGGAATTTCAAGGCTCAGAACATTTAGGCATCTGTAGGTCTCAATGGTCCAACAGGTCAGATTTAATATTAGTAAGCATTGACTTTTAATCTTAAACTTTTAAAATTTAATTAAATTTAAAAAATTAATATGCAATAAAATTGACTTTTTTTTCTTTTACTATACAGTTCTAGAAATATAACATATATAGATTAGTGGAATCACCACCACCACAAGAATTGAGAAAATTCCATCATCCCCAAAAACCATCATGCTACCCCTTTGTGGTCATACTTTCCCTCACCCCTAATTTCTGGCAGCCACTGATCTGTTCTTCCATCTCCATGGTTTTCTCTTTGTGATGATTTCATATAAATGGAATCATATAATATGAGATCTCTTGAGACTGGTTTCTTTCCCCCTCAGCAGAGTGCCTCTGAGATACATCCATGTTGTTGTACATATGCTGGTTTGTTCCTTTTTATTACTGAGTAGTTTTCCATCGTAAGGATATGCCAGAGTTTATCCATTCATTTGCTGAAGGATATTAGGGTTGCTTACAATTTCAGGCAATCATGAATAAAGCCACTGTACATATTCACATACAGATTTTTTGTTAAGTTTTCATTTCTCTAGGATAAGTACCAAAGAGTAGGATGGCTACTCTTGTAATAAGGGTATGTTTAATTATGTAAGAAACTGCCAAACCATTTTTCTAGAAGTGCTACATCATTCTGCATTCCCACCAGACATGTATGACAGTTTCAGTTGCTCTACATCTTTGTCAGTACCTTGTATTTTCCATATTTTTAAAAATTTTGGCCTCATAGCTGTGCAGTAGTATCTCATCATAGCTTTAACTTTCATTTCCCTAATGACTAATAGTGTTGAACATGCTTTCATGTGCTTAATTGTCATCCCTATATCCTCTTTGGTAAAGTGTCAGTTTTTTGCCTATTTTTTTAATGCAGTACTTGTTTTACTACTGTTGAGTTTTGAGAGTTCTTTCTATGTTCTGGATATAAGTTCTTTGTCAATAGGTGATCTGCACCTATTTTCCCAATCCATGGCTTACCTTTTCATTTTTGTAATGGTATCTCTTAAAACAAAAACGTTTTTTACTTTGTTAAAGTCCTTTTTTTTTCTTTTGTGAATTGTACTTTTGTAAAACTTCTTTGCCCAGTTGCCCACTTTGCTCCATGTCACAAAGATTTTCAGTTTATGTAAGAGTTTGGTAAAAATTGTCAAAAGCATTCCGTGATAGTCAAGCAGCTATATCGAATTTACAATAAAAATATCAGTATTTATATTGGTAAAATTTAAAATAAATGTGTGTGTGTGTGTACTTCCTTTTTCTGAAAAGCTGGTTGTTAAACACTTAACACATACCAGCACAGCACTGCTCTGAGAACACTGCTGTAAGGTAAACCCTGTAGTTTTAGTCATGAATTTTGCATTTTGGTTCACCTGGATTCTAGTTCTATGGGTATCATTTACTGCTTAACTTCATGAGTTACTTAAACTTTTGCAACCTTAGTTTATATATCTGTAAAATGGGAAAATGGCCATAACACTGACTTTGCAAGGCTGTTTTACAGGCCAAATCATCTAAGTTCTGCATAGTGCTTAACACTGTGCCTGGCACACAATAGACTTTCAACAAATGGTAATTACTGTATATTGGCCTGTTATTTCAAAACCTAATGTTCATAATGATCACAACCATATTATTTAAGAAAGGTTCTATTTTGCTCAATATATAAAAGACAAGAAAATAAGCAATATGTTTTAGATTGATTTTCATCCATGCTTAAAAATTCAACTGCTTAGGCACATTAAAAAGGATGTAGTATATGGAAGTTGCCTAGAAATTCCCTTGGCTAACAATCACAAATTATTGCTATAGAGCTTTATGGCTCCCAAAGTATGTTCTAACACCAAGCCTCATCACATCTCTACAACCAGATCTCCGTCGACAATGAACATTTCTGTAACTCTTGCCTGATTCAGCCATAAGTTCTTTTTGCTTTACAGCCAGCCAAAAACACTTTTCCTTGTCTTTATAAAAATCAATTAAAGCTTCCCTAGGACATTTTGACCTCAAGGGAAGCTGACCAGCCCAAGGGCAGTCTAAGGAACTTCTCTGTTGTCCTTATTAACCTGTAACCAGCAAACTGGTTGCTTTTCCTGTTTGCCAATTGCCTTTGTACCAAAATGTTCCCTCCCCTCAGACACCCTCTGAGCCTCACTCTGAGGTAGGAGCAGGATAACAGGAAGTGAGGGAAACTGGTTTGTGCTGTAGTCAACAGTACAGAGGTTAATGTGTCGCTAAAGGAAGGTTTAGAAAGAGAACATCTAAGATAACACAGTCCTTCCCATGGTTTTGAACTGTCCCAGTGCTTTTGTACTATTTTTATGCAGAAATACCTTCCTAATGGTTTTGCCAAACAAATACACAGTATATGCACTGGTTTGTATTTGTATATGTATTCATAGCCACATATATATAATATGTGAGTCTGTGTTAAAAAGACATTTAATGACTAGTTTCCTTTGCAATAAGGCCAAAAGAATTTGCAATTTGATGTGTGTGCTTAATAGAGTATATATTTAAAGAATTGCTTTGCTTCTGGACAATAAAAACTTAGCCAAGGTATACATTGCTTCTTTTATACAAGTGTCTGAGAGTCAACTAGATAAATCACTGGATAATGTATGTAACTCTCTAGATGTGACACAGCCAGCTTACTAGTATATATAATAAGCAGGATATGAATTATGGAGAAAATGTTTGTATTTGACTTTGGAATATATTACGTGAGTAATTTCCTTGGCAAGAAATTATCTGTCCTTCTTATGGGCATCTTCCTCTGGTTGTGTAGTTTGTCATTTTCAACGCCCAGAACTGAACATAGACACCCAGAAATGACCCAAGCAGTGCATGATACAATGGAATCAACATTGCTGGGGCAGTTTAGTTTTCATAAAGCAGCCTAGAATTTCATTAGCTTTTTAGACAATTGAATTAAGACATAATTGAATGTGTAGACAACTAAAATTTTAATGATTTACCACTGAAGCAAATTACCTCATGATTACTTATGTAACTGAGATTTTGGTGCCAACATTGGATTTTCCATCTATCCTAATTAAATTTGTTAGTTTAAGCCTACTCCACTAGCCTATTGAAATCTTTTGAACTTCTAGCCTATCAATATTAATTATTTCTCTCAATTTTGTGCTTTAAAAGACATTTATGTTTTAAAAGATTTTCATTATTTTTGCCTACTCAGAATCTTTCCCTTTTTTGTAACAAAAATCTTTTTTTTTTAACCATTCTTCTTTATTCTCTATCTAAGTACTTTGGATAGAGCTCATTTAATGCCCTGGCTCCATGGAGGGGAATGTGATTTTGGCCGGCTAATTAGAATACTCTATCACCCAGGCCAATCATTATTGATTCAGGATTAAATACATGACTAAGTCAGTCCATTAGAATCATCTCAGTGCTTCTGCCGGGATTTATTCTCTTCTGATGTTGCTAACCGGATAGAATGTAAGAATGGAATCATGAGGGTCATCTTTAACAACAGATGGAGGAGTTTATATAACAATACCAACAAAGAGGAAGCAGAGCCAAGAGATGGTGAGAAAGACAATATTTTTATCACATCAGTCAAATTTTATAATCCAAGCTGTGCTTTATTCTCACTTCTGAAATTTTCTGATTAAGTTTCTGCCACTTGCAATTAAGAGCTTTACCTTTTTATTTTTCCTATTCAAATGCCTCATTATCATGTTGAACTAGAAAAGATTATAGCACTTTCTCTCAAGAGTTTGATCTCTGTTGAGATTCAACTCAATGTTGTTTTTCATATTATTCTGTTAGCTATGAATATATCATCTGCCAGCTTCCATTTTTCTGTATTGTTCGAAGAATATCATAAGACTCTCACAAGGACTTTAATAATGAATCACCTATATGATATCTACTTCTCCAAAAACACTTTTGAAAAATGAAAAAGGCGGGACGCCTGGGTGGCTCAGTCGGTTAAGCGTCTGCCTTCGGCTCAGGTCATGATCCCAGGGTCCTGGGATCGAGTCCCACATCGGGCTCCCTGCTCCGCGGGGAGCCTGCTTCTCCCTCTGCCTCTGTCTCTCTCTCTCTCTCTCTCTGTCTCTCATGAATAAATAAATAAAATCTTTAAAAAAAAAAAAAAAGAAAAAGGCAAGCATGTCATGAATCCAATCTCTTTTTCAATTTTTTTTCTAGTTTAGAATCCTGTTTTCTTTCCAAAATAAATACTGATTTTCTTTTAGAGAATGAACTATAACCCTCTTGTGTCTGTAGCTTTGGCAAACAGGCAAACCTAGCTTCCTACCTCATAATCACTCAAGGGTCCAGAGCCTCCCTTTATCTCTTTTATAGGGTAAGGGGGCAGAGATGTGACTAGGCTTGGCCAATCACAGCTTCTCTCCTAAGACTTTGAATTTCTGAGTAGTTTATACCAAGATGAAGGTATGGTTGCTTGCCTTTTTCAATTATACAACACAGACTAGGCTTTTCCTTCTATAAAATGGGCCTCCAACTTTCTGTTGCCTACAAACTAACTGATACATGAAAGATTATTGTTTTTCTAAGAGCTTGCCAATGATCAAATGATCATTCTGTTCAATGATCAAACCTATAAATTTTTCCAGGAATTTCTTTAATTCACTGGTGGCTCTAATCCATTTTTTTTCTCTCCTTGGAGATGTGTAGACATTCTATCTTTCCTATAGGAAATCATGTAGGAACCTCTCTTACTATCCATGATTTCCCTAAAGCAGGTGAGAGAATTCTGCACATTGCATACTGTCCCAATACCCCTGGATGGATTTCACCTGAAGATTTATTTGAGTGTGTATAAAGAAATTTGATAATTTTTTCTTAGTTTCTTCTGTAAGTTGGCTTCAACTACCTTAGGATAGTTTTCTAAGCCCCTTACACTTTAGAGGTGTTCATTTGCATCAAGAAAAAAGAAGAGAAAGAAAAGAAGAAATGTTAGCTATTTCTCCAATCTGAAATAAAAATTTTTGCTTCAGTCACACTGAATTTACCACTTATTACTTGCTTAATCTTGAGCACGTCAGTTTAATCACGTTAGGATTCAAATTATTAATCCATGAATTGGAGATAGTAAGCTCTACTTTTTACATTTTGTTAAAGGAACTACACATAGTAGAAATTAACTGAAGGTAATTCTCTACCCTCCTGTCCTTCAAGCAGGACTTTTGTAATTTCTGCCTTCTTGTCCTTGCTGCACACATAGTTCTGAAGGCCTTTCTCTGTGTTTGACATATCCTTCAAGACATAGGTATTCTAGGATTCAGGTTTCCCTTGCTTAAGCTTGAGCCAGAAATAAGCACTATCTTCTTGGTATTGCTTTTAGTAATGAGTTCTGATTTCAGTGAGAAGTTCCCCAGAAATTTGGACATTAGAGGAATAAGCTTGCCATTGAGAGTTTACACTATATAAATTTACTAATGATGGATCAGGACAGAAGTTAGCAAAGTCATCTTATGCTATAATGTCACTTGGGTCAATGGTTCCCATACATTGGCAATTCACAGACAAGTAAAATTTCAAAATGAAATAAAATCCAGGTTTGCCAGGTTATAAATTTGCCAAGGAAGGACATTAGAACAACAAATAATAAAATATCATGAAAGATGAAATCCCTTTCTCCAGGGATCAAGGAGTAAAATGGCCCATGCTAAGCATTTAATCAAATCCTAACAAGCTGTTATGTCAGAGTTCTGCCTAGTCTTTGTGGTGCTGGAAGAGCAATTATGGGATATGACTGAGTATAACCAGTTTCTTATTTAAGGAAATCCAAGCAGTCACAATTTGAGGATGGGTGTGGACAGGAGGCTCAGGTGCTGGTGATGTAAGTGAACTGACCCTATTTCACATAATAAAGGAACATCTAGTGACCAAGCTTGTTTGTAGAAAGGCAGCCTTGCTCATTATGAGCCATAGAAAAATGCTTCTCTTTGCCCTAATGGACTTAGTTCATATGTTGTAAACTGGTTGATGATAGGTCTAATCTGGTGTGAAAATGTATTTTGTTGGCCCATATATTATTTTAAAAATTGAATACTTTCAGGGGTGCCTGGATGACTCACTCAGAAGAGCATGTGACTCTTGATCTCAGGGTCGGGAGTCTCAGCCCCATGTTGGATGTTAAGATTAAAAAATTTAATACTTTCAAATAGGTATGAGTATATTTTTCTTTTTTTTTTGGTATGAGTATATTTTTCAACTCAACAAAAATTATATTGCTTTGTGTATTATAGCTGATCCATTTTATTCATCAATATTGCTTATTTAGCCCCTTAGGCATATGACACTTCTACCCTTAGTTTACACCAGGGCTTGACAAACTACATCTGTAAAGGGCCAGAGAATAAATATATTAAACTTTGTGGGCTATATGGTCTATGTTGTAAATACTCAACTTTGGCATTGTAGCATGAAAGCAGCCATAGCAATAAGTGAATAAATGAATGTGGCTGTGTTCCAATAAAACTTTATATACAAAAATTTGGTCCCAGGGCCATAGTTTACAATCTGTGATCTAGATTATAGAGTTTTTTATAATTAATATTTGATCTTAGAAGATATTATGTATCTTTGATGTATGTGAATACATATACAACCAGTCTGACTGGCCAATCAGGAAGAATACATGGATTTATCTGTAAGTCATCTGATTGGACTTTCCTCTGGATTTGGAGTGTCAAAGACGACCCTGAACACTTTACTATAGCACTTACCTGAGGGTGGCATTCCAAATTGAATAAATCAGACTTATGAAAGTGTATAACGCATAATGGAGAAGAACCCATAAAAAATAGAATTTAGAAAAAGCAGCATTTTGAAGAAAGGCCTCCATTTGAAATCAGGAGAGTAATATTAGGTAATGCATATGTCCATAAGAGACCACATAAATAATTTACCAATAAGCTTTTCCCTTGAGCCCTACAGATAATCATATTTCGTGGGCAATTTGGGGGGGAGCTTTTTTTATTTGTTGTTATTATCTTCAGAAATCTCAAATCCTTAGGAAAGCTCAAATGAAATTCACTAAGATCCACTTTTCTCCTCTTCTTGGCACACAACTTAATTATAAGCCCCTTGTAGTCAGGTGAAGGCCACGTGATTGAGCATATCAACAGAATATGGGTGAAGTGAGGTAAGCCCTTTCCAGGACAGACTAATAAAGCGACTGTTATATATGACTCTTCCTCATTTTCCCCTTCTGTAGTAACCTCAAAGCCATGTGTTAAAGATGGCAGAGTACAGGACAGAAGAAGCCTGAGCCCCTGAGGTACCTCATGAAAGAGATCTAATCAGTAGAGCTGCCCAGGACTTTATGGGAGTGAGAAGTTTTTATTGCATTAAGTTGCTGATATTTGAGATGGTTATTGGCAGCTAACCTACCTGGACATAAATACATGATGTATAGCTACAACCCCGTGTCTTGATGGGATGGCAAAAAAGGGAACAGACCAAGGAGGAGAGGGAACTGTGGCCTATGCAAAGAGACAGGCAGCCCAAGGAAGGGCTCTATCCATGATCCACCCACATCATGGTCCACATGGAAATGGGAACTCGACAAGGCACTAAGGAGCAACTGACAGTAGATATCTCAGGACAGATGCTCAAGAAGGTGACTCTTGAAGGGAAGAAGTTGATGTGTGATATGTCTATATATGAACAATCAGAGTGGGATATGTATGTTGGAGTTTGTATAAATGTGTTCTTATTTTACTTATCTTGTCACACACCATTTAGACTTTATCAAGGATCAATTTCTGTTCAGAGAACCATTACCATCATCCCAGGATGACATAATGGATTTTTCAAAAGAGTGTGGTCATTCATGGAAACAGGGATTAAATGAAAAACAGAGGCCATCATCGGTTATGTCTACCCTAGCACCATCCAAGGAAGAGAAGGTCATAATCAGTCATCTTTGGCTATATCCCATCCCACTGGCAAGAACATTCTTAATATGAAAATGGATGCATAGAGTGGCTAATCATCAGACTTTTGATGTTTTGATCCTGTTGACAAAAATATTCTCACTGTAAAGTAGATGAATCAGGCTATCTTAGCTACTATTAAATATTTAATTCATCTAGTTCCTCTTGTTCTGATTCCAGAATGTGCAGGTCATGATGACCTCAAAGTTTGTCACCCCTCAATACTTACAGGATTTATTATAAATTATAATTGGCATTTTAGGGGCACCTGGGTGGCTCAGTCGTTAAGTGTCTGCCTTTGGCTCAGGTCAGGGTCCCAGGGTCCTGGGATCGAGCCCCACTTCGGGCTCCCCATTCAGCGGGAAGCCTGCTTCTTCCTCTCCCACTCCCCCCTGCTTGTGTTCCCTCTCTTGCTATGTCTCTATCAGTCAAATAAATAAATAAAATCTTTAAAAAAAATAATTGGCATTTTAGTTTTATGCCATCTTATGAATTTGGATAACTCATAAGGTAGCCTAAAAGTTTTATTCATCCATCTTATAAGCTGGGATAACGTAAGTTTGTTTCTGAAAAATGCAATTGTTCTTCGTGAATTAGCAACTTCAGGTTTCTTAGTTTGTAAAGTTGAGTGCTAGAAACCAGACTATGGCACTTCCACCAAGAAAGCAAATACCACCCACTGAGGGTTTTTAGCAGATATCCTTTCTTTTAATGTCTTATGTAAAGCATGCACCACACATAGCACTTTTCTTACTTGCATTTCTACTGTTCTATCTTTCTACATGGTCTTCAACATTAAGGAGGCTTCAACTGAAGGTAACAGAACACCCAGTTTTGAAAATAAAGGAACTGCAGGATTAGAAGGCCATCAATATAGACAATCCTTATAGGTCTTTTGGCTCTATTCTCTCCTCTGTGTTAGCTTTATCCTCATGGAGGTAGCAGAACTGATTATCAAATAGACACAGCAATATCAAGGGATGGAAAAGACTAGGTCCTTCTTATCTCTCTTTTTAAGAGCTATAAAACCTTTCCTAGAAACTTCCTTTCAAATTTCACTGGTCAGAATCTTATCATTTGTCTATGCCTAAATTTGCATTAAAAATGAGATCACTTTATGTGGATTAGAATAATCAAGGTCCACCTTCCCAGGGTTAGAGATTCACCTGAATCTCAGGGTTTACCTGAAGCCCTTGACCACAGTAGGACAGATATCTAAGCAAAATCAGAGTTCTGCTACTAAAGGGAAAAATGGAGGGGCGCCTGGGTGGCTCAATCATTAAGCGTCTGCCTTCGGCTCAGGTCGTGATCCCAGAGTCCTGGGATCGAGTCCCACATCGGGCTTCCTGCTCGGTGGGAAGCCTGCTTCTCCCTCTCCCACTCCCCCTGCTTGTGTTCCCTCTTGCTGTGTCTCTGTCAAATAAATAAATCTTTAAAAAAATAAAATAAAATAAAGGGAAAAATGTAAATATGGATGATAGGTAATGTGGCAGATGTCTACAAATATGGCCACAAACAATTTCTTGTATGTAATTATCACTTCTGTCTACTTTCCCTCCATCAAAGCTGACTTCGTGATGTGCTTTGACCAAGTGAATGTGATGAACTAATAGTCTGTGACTTAAGAATCCTGGAAGTTTCCTTTCTCACTCTCTTGGCAGCATTACATTATAGCTGCCATGTAAATAAACTTGGAAAGAACTTGTGGAGAAAGGTCTAGCCAGCCCCTTGTTGTTCTGGCCAGCCAAGCTGAGTGAAGCCACCTTCAGACATGTGAGTGAAACCAACTTAAATGTTCTAGTGCAAGCCAATTTCATACTTGAATTTATCAGCATGAATGATCCCAGATAATATCACATGGACCATAAGAACCACAAGGAGATGAACTCAGCCAATACCCAGAACTTCGAGAAATAATACATGTTGATTTTTTTTTTTAAGCTACCAAATCAGAGTGGTTTGTTTCATATCCTAATAGGTAACTGTCTTAGTCCATTTAAGCTGCCATAATGAACTGTCATAGCATGGATGGCTTATAAACCACAGAAATTTATCGCTTGTAGTTCTAAATGCTGGAAGTCCTAGATCAGAGTGTCAGTATTGTCAGATAAGGGCCCTCTTCTGGGTTGCAGACTTCTTGTTGGATCCTCAAATGACAGAAGGGAGCAAGCAAGGGAGCTCTGTTAGGCCTCTTTTATAAGAATACTGATCCCATTTATGAGGACTCTGCTCTCATGACCTACTCACCTCCCAAAGGCCCACCTCCTAAAACCATCACCTCGGGGGGTTAGGTTACAACCAACGAATTTCTGAGTGGAGTCATTCAGACCATGGCAGTAACCTTGCAAATGTCCACCATATTTCTGTATTCACAGGGCATTTACCTATGCTATCACTTTTTAATATATGTAGGTCTTCTGTCCTTTTTTTAAGGTAATATCACTAAGAACATTTAGTCATAAATTTAAAAATTTTTGGTAATGTCTTTCATTTCTCTCTGCCATGTTCTTTTAGATTTGTGCACATATTCAGGCCTAGATAAGAAAGCAAAATTATGTTTCTGGGGGAGTATATGTTTCTGGGACTCTTTGCATTTGAGAACAGCTCAACTGTGTTCCTTGGGATGAAATCTGAGTCAACCACAGCCCTGGACAAAAGAAGCCAGCAACATGTCTGTGCACAGGAAGCACTCACTCATTCTAAAATGCCAGTTGAACTGAAATTACCAAGATGCACTACTACCTCTCTGCGCCCTTATTTCACCTTTGTGTGGACATGGTGTGATAAATACCCTTATGTTGTCCTTGGGCAGTGTGATGGATACACACTCTTTTAAAAAGGCATTTTGATGTTAGGGAGAGATTCCTGACGATAAACAGCAATGACTTGTAAATTTAGGATAAGTCTTGCTAAGAAAGATAGATTTATGCAAATCTAGAAGCTATTCAGGTTTCTGCACCACCTCATTAAGTTTCAGAGTGAAAGATAGCCAAACAGACCTGGTTTATTAATTCAGAGGACTAGAAAGATGCTGGATACATCATCCTCTTTACAATTAGGCAGATCAAAATCTAAACCATTTACACAAACAGCACTTTCTCCTTTAGAGAATTCCAGGCAATGAACACCTTACTTTCTCCATGTAACACAAAGAATTGTTAATGGAGACCTATTCCAGTCCATCCCCATTTATCCAAACTTCCAGTGCAAACCCAGATACAATAAATGCACACACAGCACAGACTCAGATGAATTTAAGCCAAATCCTTAATGCCATAATCTCAACTCATTTTATCTTTCCTGGACTTCATAAATAAAACAGCAATCTTCCCTACCTTCATATGCTACCTACCTGTAAAGAGGTCAGGAACAATGGAATTCTACTACAGTGAAAATGGTTGCAGTCTAACACTGATGACTTGTTATATAATCTTTTGTAAAATGCAAAATGTAAAATACCCACAAATGCAAAAGATTACCGACAAATGCAGCTCCTCTCTAAATCATTGAGTTATTATGTGATTTATAATCTCTCTGAAGCTCCTCTTCCATAGGGAGACGATAAGGCTCAATTTAGCAGTAAGTGCCTTAAAGGTTAAAGTATGCAAGAAAACAGAATGGTTAAGTGGGGAGGAGGGGAAATTCTAGAATAGATTACTTCTTGTGCCATCCTGGGTCACAAGTCACAAAGTAAAGAATCAGAGGCATAAAACTCTTTTATAAAATTCATTGGAGGGGCGGAGCAAGATGGTGGAGGAGTAGGAGACCTGGATTTCGTCTCCTCTCAGGAATTCAGCTGGATAGGGATCAAACCATTCTGAACACCTACAAACCCAACAGGAGATCGAAGAAAAGAAGAGCAACAACTCTCTCATCAGAAAAGCGACCACTTTCTGGAAGGTAGGACGTGCGGAGAAGTGAATCCGAGGCGATATTCGGGAGGATAGACGGCGGGGGAGGGGCCTCCGGCGGCCGCTTCTGGCAAGTGATAGAGCCGCGGAGCACAAAATCGGAACTTTTAGAAGTCTGCTCCGCTGAGGGAGGACACTCCAGTGGCTAAGCGGGGGGGTGGAACCCCCATGGGACAGTGTGGTCTCAGGAACCTCGGGGTCACAGAAAGACCGGGAGTGCCTGAGTTCAGCAGAGCTCCCAGGAATCGAGCAGGGAAGCTGGCTGCAGAGACGGAGCCAAGGCGCGGGCTCTCAGCTCGGGGTTGCCATAAACCGTGATCCGCGGCAGAGTCGGGCCACTGCTCCTCCAGCAGGGACCCAACAAGCGGCAGATCTGGGGAGACTCACCTTCCTCCCCCGGGAGGAGAGGTGTGGGAGCGCACCACAGGGATCTGCTGGATTTGGAGACTCCACACGTGGTCGGGTGCCACAGATAGAAACGCGCCGTTAAAGCCGGGAAAACACAGAGACCGGGGAGACGGGAGTGACTGGCGGCTTTTCTCTGGGGGCTCACTGAGGAGTGGGCCCGAGTTCTCGGCTCCTCCAAGGCAGACATTGGGAGGCCACCATTTTCACTCTCCGCCTCCAAAGCTGTATGGGAAGCTTGCAGGGAACAAAAGCTCCCGAGAGCAAAACCGAGCAGATTATTTAGCCAGGACCCAGCAAGGGCGGGACAATTCCGCCTCCGGCAAAAACTTTTGGAAACCACGGCAACAGGCCCCTCCCCCAGAAGATCAGCAAAAACAGCCAGCCAAGACCAAGTTTACCAATCAATGAGAACGGCAGAACTCCAGCACTAGGGGAATACTGCACATAGAATTCATGGCTTTTATACCATGATTCTTTAGTCTTTCAAAGTTAATTTTTTTTTAACTTTTTTTTTTGAATTTTACTTTTTCCCTTTTTCAAACAACATCTTATCAATCCCTTTTTTAAAAAAAACATTTTTATTTTTCATTTTTAGAGTCATATTCTGTCCCTTCATAGTAGTTACCCGTATTTTTGGCATATATATATAAGTTGTTCTCTCTTTAAAATTTTGACATAGTTTCTTCTAACAGATCAAAATATACTCTAAATCGCTATTGTATGGTCTTTTTCTACTCCCCTGCCTGATCACATTCTCTCCCTTTTTTTTTAAAAAATCCTCTTCTTCCTTTTTTCAAACAACTTCTTACCAATTCCTTTTATAAAATTTTTTATACTTTCCATCTTTACAGTTACATTCCATCTCTTCATCATATCAACCCTTATTTTTGTACATATATGTTTTTCTTTCTTTAAAATTTTGGGAGGCACTTTCTTCTAACAGACTAAATACACCCAAAATCTAGTGTATGGCACTGATCTATATACCAGCCTGATCATATTGATCACATTGGGGTTTTTTTGTTTTTTTCTGTTTTTGTTTGTTTTGATCTTTATCTTTTTCTTTTCTTTTTCTTTTTTTTTCTTTTTCTTCTTTCTCTCTTTCCCTTTCTTTTCCCACTGCTTCAGGTCTTTTCTGATTTGTTTAGAGTATATTTTCTGGGAACGTTGTTACGCTGTTAGCATTTTGTTCTCTCATTCATCTATTCTCCTCTGCACAAAATGACAAGACGGAAAAAATCACCTCAACAAAAAGAACAACAGGTAGTACCGACTGCCAGGGACCCACTCAATACGGACATTAGTACGATGTCAGATCTAGAGTTCAGAATCATCACTGTAAAGATACTAGCTGGGCTTGAAAAAAGCATGGAAGTTATTAGAGAAACCCTTTCTGGAGAAGTAAAAGAACTAAAATCTAACCAAGTCGAAATCAAAAAGGCTATTAATGAGGTGCAATCAAATATGGGGCGCTAACTGCTAGGATAAATGAGGCAGAAGAGAGAATCAGTGATATAGAAGACGAAATGATGGAAAATAAAGAAGCTGAGAAAAACAAAGATAAACAACTACTGGATCACGAGGGCAGAATTCAAGAGATAAGCGAGACCATAAGACGAAACAACATTAGAATAATTGGGATCCCAGAAGAAGAAGAAAGAGAGAGAGGGGCAGAAGGTATAATGGAGCAAATTATAGCAGAGAACTTCCCTAGTTTGGGGAAGGAAACAGGCATCAAAATCCAGGACGCACAGAGAACCCCTCTCAAAATCAATAAAAATAGGTCAACACCCCGACATCTAATAGTGAAACTTACGAGTCTCAGAGACAAAGAGAAAATCCTGAAAGCAGCTCGGGAGAAGAGATATGTAACCTACAATGGTAGAAACATTAGATTGGCAACAGACTTATCCACAGAGACCTGGCAGGCCAGAAAGGACTGGCAAGATATATTCAAAGCACTAAATGAGAAAAATATGCAGCCAAGAATCCTATAACCAGCTAGGCTGTCACTGAAAATAGAAGGAGAGATAAAAAGCATTCAGGACAAACAAAAACTAAAGGAATTTGCAAACACGAAACCAGCCCTACAAGAAATCTTGAAAGGGGTCCTCTAAGCAAAGAGAGAGCCTAAAAGCAACATAGACCAGAAAGGAACTCAGACAATAGACGGTAACAGTCACCTTACAGGCAATACAATGGCACTAAATTCCTATCTTTCAATAGTTACCCTGAATGTAAATGGGCTAAATGCCCCAATCAAAAGACACAGGCTATCAGACTGGATTAAAAAACAAGACCCATTGATAGGCTGTCTGCAAGAGACTCATTTTAGACCCAAAGACATCCCAGGATTGAAAGTGAGGGGGTGGAAAACCATTTACCATGCTAATGGACACCAAAAGAAAGCTGGGGTGGCAATCCTTATATCAGACAAATTAGATTTTAAACCAAAGACTGTGATAAGACATGAGGAAGGACACTATATCCTACTTAAAGGATCTATCCAACAAGATCTAACAATTGTAAATATCTATGCCCCTAACATGGGAGCAGCCAATTATATAAGCCAATTAATAACAAAAGCAAAGAAACACATCAACAACAATACAATAATAGTGGGGGACTTTAACACCCCCCTCACTGAAATGGACAGATCGTCTAAGCAAAAGATCAACAAGGAAATAAAGACTTTAAATGACACACTGGACCAAATGGACTTCACAGACATATTCAGAACATTCCACCCCAAAGCAACGGAATACACATTCTTCTCTAGTGCCCATGGAACATTCTCCAGAATAGATCACATCCTAGGTCATAAATCAGGTCTCAACCCATACCAAAAGACTGGGATCATTCCCTGCCTATTTTCAGACCACAATGCTTTGAAACTAGAACTCAATCACAAGAGGAAAGTCGGAAAGAACTCAATCACAAGAGGAAAGTCGGAAAATACATGGAGGCTAAAGAGCATCCTACTGAAGAATGAATGGGTCAACCAGGAAATTAAAGAAGAATTAAAAAAATACATGGAAACCAATAAAAATGAAAACACAACTATTCAAAATCTTTGGGATGCAGCAAAGGCAGTCCTAAGAGGAAAGTATATAGCAATACAAGCCTTTCTCAAGAAACAAGAAAGGTCTCAAGTACACAACCTAACCCTACACCTAAAGGAGCTGGAGAAAGAACAGCAAATAAAGCCTAAACCCAGCAGGAGAAGAGAAATAATAAAGATCAGAGCAGAAATCAATGAAATAGAAACTAAAAGAACAGTAGAACAGATCAACGAAACTAGGAGCTGGTTCTTTGAAAGAATTAACAAGATTGATAAACCCCTGGCCAGACTTATCAAAAAGAGAAGAGAAATTACCCAAATCAACAAAATCAGGAATGAAAGAGGAGAGATCACAACCAACACCAAAGAAATACAAACAATTATAAGAACATATTATGAGCAACTCTATGCCAGCAAATTAGATAACCTGGAAGAAATGGATGCATTCCTAGAGATGTATCAACTACCAAAACTGAACCAGGAAGAAACAGAAAACCTGAACAGACCTATAACCACTAAGGAAATTGAAGCAGTCATCAAAAATCTCCCAAAAAACAAAAGCCCAGGGCCAGATGGCTTCCCAGGGGAATTCTACCAAACATTTCAAGAAGAATTAATACCTATTCTTCTGAAACTGTTCCAAAAAATAGAAATGGAAGGAAAACTTCCAAACTCGTTTTATGAGGCCAGCATTACCTTGATCCCAAAACCAGACAAAGACCCCATCAAAAAGGAGAACTACAGACCAATATCCCTGATGAACATGGATGCAAAAATTCTCACCAAAATGCTAGCCAATAGGATCCAACAATCCATTAAAAGGATTATTCACCACGACCAAGTGGGATTTATACCTGGGCTGCAAGGTTGGTTCAACATCCGCAAATCAATCAATGTAATACGATACATTAACAAAAGAAAGAACAAGGACCATATGATCCTCTCAATAGATGCAGAAAAAGCATTTGACAAAGTACAGCATCCTTTCTTGATCAAAACTCTTCAGAGGATAGGGATAGACGGTACATACTTCAATATCATAAAAGCCATCTATGAAAAACCTACAGCGAATATCATTCTCAATGGGGAAAAACTGAGAGCTTTCCCCCTAAGGTCAGGAACGCGGCAGGGATGTCCACTATCACCACTGCTATTCAACATAGTATTGGAAGTCCTAGCCACAGCAATCAGACAACAAAAAGAAATCAAAGGCATCCAAATTGGCAAAGAAGAAGTCAAACTCTCACTCTTTGCAGATGATATGATACTTTATGTGGAAAACCCAAAAGACTCCACCCCAAAACTGCTAGAACTCATACAGGAATTCAGTAAAGTGGCAGGATATAAAATCAATGCACAGAAGTCAGTGGCATTCCTATACACCAACAACAAGACAGAAGAAAGAGAAATTAAGGAGTCGATCCCATTTACAATTGCACCCAAAACCATAAGATACCTAGGAATAAATCTAACCAAAGAGGCAAAGGATCTGTACTCAGAAAACTATAAAATACTCATGAAAGAAATTGAGGAAGACACAAAGAAATAGAAAAATGTTCCATGCCCATGGACTGGAAGAACAAATATTGTGAAGATGTCAATGCTACCTAGAGCAATCTACACATTCAATGCAAACCCCATCAAAATACCATCCACTTTTTTCAAAGAAATGGAACAAATAATCCTAAAATCTGTATGGAACCAGAAAAGACCCTGAATAGCCAGAGGAATGTTGAAAAAGAAAAGCAAAGCTGGCGGCATCACAATTCCGGACTTCCAGCTCCATTACAAAGCTGTCGTCATCAAGACAGCATGGTACTGGCACAAAACAGACACGTAGATCAATGGAACAGAATAGAGAGCCCAGAAATGGACCCTCAACTCTATGGTCAACTCATCTTTGACAAAGCAGGAAAGAATGTCCAATGGAACAAAGACAGTCTCTTCAACAAATGGTGTTGGGAAAATTGGATAGCCACATGCAGAAGAAGGAAAATGGACCATTGCCTTACACCACACACAAAAATAGACTCCAAATGGTTGAAAGACCTCAGTGTGAGACAGGAGTCCATCAAAATCCTAAAGGAGAACACAGGCAGCAACCTCCTTGACCTCAGCCGCAGCAACTTCTTCCTAGAAACATCGCCAAAGGCAAGGGAAACAAGGGCAAAAATGAACTATTGGGACTTCAAAAATGAACTATTGGACAAGCTTTTGCAAAGCAAAGGAAACAGTCAACAAAACCAAAAGACAACCGACAGAATGGGAGAAGATATTTGCAAATGACATATCAGATAAAGGGTTAGTATCCAAAATCTATAAAGAACTCATCAAACTCAACACCCAAAGAACAAATGATCCAATCAAGAAATGGGCAGAAGACATGAACAGACATTTTCCCAAAGAAGACATCCAAATGGCCAACATACACCTGAAAAAGTGCTCAACATCGCTCGGCATCAGGGAAATCCAAATCAAAACCTCAATGAGATATCACTTCACATCAATCAGAAGGGCTAAAATTAACAAGTCAGGAAATGACAGATGTTGGCAGGGATGCGGAGAAAGGGGAACCCTCCTACACTGTTGGTGGGAATGCAAGCTGGTGCAGCCACTCTGGAAAACAGTATGGAGGTTCCTCAAAAAGTTGAAAATAGAGCTACCATATGATCCAGCAATTGCACTACTGGGTATTTACCCCAAAGATTCAAAAGTAGGGATCCAAAAGGGTACGTGCACCCTGATGTTTATAGCAGCAATGTCCACGATAGCCAAACTGTGGAAAGAGCCAAGTTGTCCATCGACAGATGAATGGATAAAGAAGATGTGGTGTATATATATACAATGGAATATTACGCAGCCATCAAAAGGAATGAGATATTGCCATTTGCAACGACGTGGATGGAACTGGAGGGTATTATGTTGAGTGAAATAAGTCAAACAGAGAAAGACATGTATCATATGATCTCACTGATATGAGGAATTCTTAATTGCAGGAAACAAACTGAGGGTTGCTGGAGTAGGGGGTGGGGTGGGAGGGATGGGGTGACTGGGTGATAGACACTGGGGAGGGTATGTGCTCTGGTAAGCACTGTGAATTGTGCAAGACTGTTGAATCTCAGATCTGTACCTCTGAAACAAATAATGCAATATATGTTAAGAAAAAAAAAAAGAAGAAGAAGATAACAGGAGGGGAAGAATGAAGGGGGGGAAATTGGAGGGGTAGACGAACTATGAGAGATGATGGACTCTGAAAAACAAACAGGGTTCTAGAGGGGAGGGGGGTGGGAGGATGGGTTAGCCTGGTGATGGGTATTGAGGAGGGCACGTTCTGCATGGAGCACTGGGTGTTATGCACAAACAATGAATCATGGAACACTACATCTAAAACTAATGATGTAATGTATGGGGATTAACATAACAATAAAAAAAAGAAAAAAAATAGAATTACCATTATGATCCAACAATCCCTATTCTGGGAATATATTTGAAGGAAACAAAATCATCATTTCAAAGAGATATCTGCACTCCCGTGTTTGTTGCAGCATTATTCACAGTAGCCATGGTATGAAAACAATCTAAATGCCTATCAATGGATAAATGGATAAAGAAAATGTGATATAAATCATATGTTATGTATAAATTCATATATATGTCTACTTTTGTAAAAAAAATAATATAATGGAATATTATTCAGCCAAAAAAAAAAATTCATTGTAGCCTTAGTCCTAGCAAGGGAGTTCCTTTTGTTAAAAGTCATTAATATATTCAGTTGAAATACTAATTAAATCATCAACTATCTTATTGAAAAGTGAAATCTTTAGTCAGACCACTTATAGGTGGGCCATATTTTTCATGACTTTAAGTTTCACTCTTCCATTTATCTGGGCCTATAAAATTAACACCCATTTCTTCATTAATCTTTCACATTTAATCATTTAGTTGAAAGTCACATTGCCTAAGAATTTGGAATAGCAAGAAGTAATTATAATGATGTAATGGTAAGTGAAAAAAAAAATCCCAGAAACAAATACCATCTGAGATATATATAGACAGTATTTTAAATACATGTATGTAGAAATAAAACTGGAGGAAACTTCAACCAAATGTAATAAGGGTCGCATATGGATGGGAGTATAGTATGTGTACGTCCTTATGTATGTCTATGTTTTATCATTTTCTTTTAACTTTATTATATTTTCAAAAAAATTATGATAATGCAAGAAAACCTCTTTTTATATTTTACATTTTTATTGTTATGTTAATCACCATACATTACATTGTTAGTTTTTGATGTAGTGTTCCATGATTCATTGTTTGTGCATAACACCCAGTGCTCCATGCAGAACGTGCCCTCCTCAATACCCATCACCAGGCTAACCCATCCCCCCACCCCCTTCCCTTCTAGAACCCTCAGTTTGTTTCTCAGAGTCCATAGTCTCTCATAAAACCTCTCTTTCTAGAGAGACAGATTAAGAAAGATTTGTTGACAAAGGCTACAGACCCAAGAGCCAAAAAAGGAAAAAAAAAATGGAAAAGGAAAATTCACAGATTAAAAAAAATTATTGGAGTCTATACCCTGAAATCTAGAAAGCTTAACTTGAATAATCTTAGAAGAAACTACAGAGAAAAAGGAAAAATAACTGAGCCTGATTGATTTTTATCATTCTCTTTGGAGAAAAATCATCTTCATCAAGACTTCAAAATCAATGCCAGAGCCCAGGCAGGTAGTAGGTGAGGCCATGGTGAGTATAGCCTTTGGGGTCAGATGGCCTCAGACTCCTGGCTCTGCTACTTCCAAGGTTTTGATTATGTTCAAGACACTTTATCTTCTCTGAGGCTCAGTTTTCTCATCTGTTAAATAGGGGCAAGAATAGTGTTTGTCTCAGAAGGTTATTGTGAGAATTGTCAATATACATAAGGCACTTAATGCAATTTTTGCATAATATTACTATTACTATGCAAAATTACTATGCATCATCTTCCTGCATGATGAAGAGGATGCTGTTTGCAGCAGTTAAATTACAGGAGGGGGAAAAAAAAACATCAAACATGTTTGAGTAACATATTTCATAGAATTCTAGGACATTTAAGCTTTTAAAGATAAATATATTGAATGCCTAATGCCATACCTAGCTTGTGAATTTTAGGGCAAATTTATAATATAATAAAAGTGTCTCTTTTATGGTCACTGTGAGTACTTCACAATGTTTTAAGGCTCCCTGCTAATAAACATAATTTTATGCTTCTTTTGTTGTCCAAACAGATTTTAAAGATCTTATTGATATTCTGGTAAATATTTTACAACGGACTCTTTGAGGGGAAATACAGCCTTGATTTGAAGTCTTTGCCAAGTTCCATGGAATAAATACTCCAATCATGGCCAGTTTCAACCTACCAATATGATGTCACTGAACCAGCACTTGGGAAGAAATATGCAGAATACCATTATTTAGTACTTCTAGCATAAAGACACAATAGACTTAACCCACCTCAATAATATAGATTATGGTAAAATGTAGTAAAAACTTAATAAGAAATGGGGTTTTGAGAATTTATTATTTTAGTTTTTAATATAACTAATTTAATTGTAAGTTTATATGATTTAGTTTTTAATAATGGCTATGTTTAACAATCAGCTCTCAAAATTCCCAAAAATTTAGCAACCAGCTCTCTTGAGCCACTATGGGCTGGCTGCAGCACATCATCCTGTGCTCGTTACTGTACAGGATATGAAAATGACTAAAGAAATATTCAAGCATTTACTAAGTGCCCATTCCATGGAAATCATGTCCACGAACATTACTTCACTTGATATACATATGAGGTCAAAGCAGGTCATTATTCCATTTTATCATTATTCCATTTTACTGAAGAAGAAATTGAGGCCTAGAGAGGTTAACAAACCAACCAAAGTCAGGGCGATGAAGGGATAGAACAGATATCACAAACTGAGTCTCTGAAAGGGAACAAGCAGGTAACTTGACAAATGGAAGCAAGCCAAGTTGGGTATAAAAATCTGAGCAACTGGAGGTGGGCAGGGGCTATGACCAGCAAAATTAACAGCTGGCATTTTTAAAACACTAAATGCCAAACACTGTACTGAGTCTTCACATATATAAACTCATTTAATCTTCAAAACAACTATGAGGTGGGTATCTTCTTCACTGTCTAGATGAGGAAACTGAGGTTCAAAAAGTTGTCTAAAGTCACACCGTTAGTAAGTGGTGGAGCTGGACTAGAATCCCAGCCAGTCTGTGACCACAGCCCACATTCTGGTCCTCTATGAATGCCTCATTTAAAGGGAACAACTGCTAGTCAGCTTGGGTATGTTGTTATATAAAAATGTGGGTCAGTGTTACCAGACCTTCCAATTTATCAAGAAAAAGATGAAAATCTGGACTTTCACGTGACAGAGACTGACCTCTACTTAATTCTGGAAAATTGTGGGTCAACAGATCTTAACTATTCCTTCCCTCCATTATTTTCTTTTTCTTATATGGATGTTGACCCTTCTATTTCTATCCACTATGACTGTTAACATTTTTTTAATGACTGTTAACATTTTTTTTTACTGACTGTTAACATTTACATACATATTTCCACCTCTTTCTCCATTACTGATACATTCTAGAATTCTTCGACTTCATCTTCTGGCTCAATTAAGAATTCTTTGGCTCTAACCATTCTGTAGTTCAACCCCATTGATCAATTTGGCACTCTACAGAAGTTGTTCTCAAACTTGAATGGCTCAGAATTACTTGGGAGTGTATCTTAATACACAGATGCCTGAGTCCCACTCCCAGAGTTTTTGATTCAGCAGATCTCGAGTGGATAAAAGAATTTGTATTTCTAACAAGTTTTTGAATAATGTTGATGCGCTTGGTCTGGGGATCACACTTCAGGAGCCACTGCTTTACCACAACTCTTCTATCTTTTATACTTCTTATTTATACTTTGATTTTCCTTATAACTGCTTGTTTCTGTTCCTTGTTATCAAACTCTGTCACATCACTTTGACTATATTCATTTAACTTATTTTAAATTCTTGTTCTAATACATTAATTCTATTTCGTTTGCTTTAAGCTATTCAGGGAGCTTTGCTTTTCTGCTTTTCTTTTTCATATATGTAGTCTCTCTATACACACACATACACATTTTGATATTTCTATTTCAATATAAATACAAATATACACATATATACCATCTCTCCTGTAATCTATTTCCCTGGGGAGTATCAACAGTGTATACCTAGGGGAGGCGCTCGGGCAGGCCCTGGTTTATGCCCCTCCTAGTGATTTTAGACAATGGATTGGGAGATGCATATCAGAAAAGAGCCTAAGCCCTGGGATGGGCCACCACCACCTCACCTCATCTGCCACCAGGATCCATGCTCTCTTTTCCAAGGTGCTTGTAAACATGTGTCACCAAGGTGTAGAGGGGGAGAAGGAGGAGGGAACAGGGGGAGAGAATGTTCAAAGTCTGTAGGTCTGATTGAGGATTGAGGCGGGTATTATCCATCCCTCACTTTAGCCCAGTTTAACTCAATCAAGATTGTGATGATGAGTTGTCTGTCAGCTTAAAAAAAAAGATTGTTTTTGGTAAGTAAGATTTTGGATTTTTTGGTGATGGAAATATTTTAGTAGAATATTTGGAAAGGCTGCTTTAGGTGATGTGGTCTGAAATCAGAAGTCCAGATACTTAGGATTTTTGACTACTTTTTAAAATTTGAAATCTGTACAACACTTTTGCATACCTAGGCTATTTAAAGAATCCAGGAAAACACTGACTATTCAACACCTTTTCATTAGAAAAAATGTTATTGGGGTTAAAACTTTTTCAGGACCAGTAAATTACTGCTCACTAATACAAATTTCTTATGCACATCCAGAATAAGGAAATCGGTGAATGGGGAATTCCTATTCATAAAGGTGACAGGATGGAGTGGTGACTATAAGAGCAATCAAAAAATGTAGATATCCTGGCATTATTCCAAGCCATATTCCATGAATATAAAGCTAATTAGTTAGTACCACTTCCTCTAACAATGAAGCAAGACAAAGGTAATTTGCTATCTTACAGGCTCATCCTGTTGTAGTAGTTTTGATGACTCCTGGGAAAGCACTGGAAGCTGCCTGCCCTTATTAATATAGAGTGCTGATGCACATTTGATTCCTGCATATGCTTGGGACATATAAATCCCAGAAATTCAGGAAGCACAATTTTCTAATGAAGAACTGTGAAATGCTGCCAGACATACCATAATAGCTAAGGCAATGGTGAATTCTCTGGGGCAAGTGCTCATGGCGCTACATGTTCTCTGTTTAAATAGTTCCCTGATATGATGCTTTCTCTACATGGAAGGCTATGTATGTTGTCTTTGTGGTAGACTGCAAAAAGAGCCACAGATTCCTCCCGCTCTATGTCCCCATCTTTTGCGATGTGACTTTGTGGCTCCTTCCATCAAAAGTTGGTGCCTTTCTTCAACCCTGAAACTGGCCTGGCCTCCTGACTTGGTTTGGCCAATGGGACAGTGGTAATTATGATGTATGCACTTATACATTTAAGGCTCTAGATTGTCTTGGGACCCCTTCCACCATGGGAACAAGACTTGGCCAGCCTGCTGGAGAATGATCAGCCATGCGGAGGAGAACTGAGGTACCCCTAGTCAACAAGGCAACTAACTGATGCATAAATAAGCCCAACCAAGAGCAACCAAACCTCATCCAGATCAATAGCACCACCTCGCTAAGTCCCTAGCAAATTAGTGACCTGCAAAATTATGAGCTAAAAGAAAAGTTGTTGTTTGAAGTCACTGTGTTTGGAGTTACTTACTATACAGCAAAAACTAATGGGAGAGAAAAATTAATATGGAGACAGAAATATGCCTGTGATAAATTTTTGAGATTTTTCTCCTTAGGCAACTCCTGAGAGCTCTTAGTTCTTCTGAGAATACTGTAAACGTATGTCAGCTAGAGTGACAGGTCTGTGAGTGTAAGGACTGGATGCTTCTTTAACATATAGTACAAGGCATATGAAGGTCCTCTATAAGTATTTACTGAATGTGTATTTACATGTGAATCTGTGTGGATATAGTCTCTTTCACTACACTGTGTAGAAGTTTCCTAGTCTCATCCCCTGCCCCCTTCTATCTCCTTGGAATTTAATATATCTGAGCATACCAGCCTAACTTCCAGCTGTCAGTACTGGCAACTCTACCTTAAGCCCATTCTTGCCTCCAAAACCTATTCTGCCCATGTGCAGGGAAGGCCAGAATCAGTGGTAATCAGTGCACCCTAGAAGTGCCCCTCTATCAATGACTAAGGAATGTTGGAAGGTAAATATCCCATCTCCCTCAAAGGATAATTCTGAGGTGCATGTTCTACACTGTCTCCCAGAATTCCCCAGGGTTTTAATTTCTAGTTGCCCAGTGTAACTTGCTTGATAATGTATCCTTTATTATCTTTCTTCCCCCGACCAGTATTTCCTGGGATCACCTTCCACATACATTATTTGCACTCTAAACTTTGCTTCTGGGGGAAACAAAACGAGACACGTGGAGATGCCTAGAGCTTCAGGTTTGTTCTTTCCTATATTAAAGGAAAAGAAAGCTAATGAAGACTCCTTTATCTTCTGGAGACAGATGGGACCTTAGGCATCTGCTATACATGAAAAGGATACATGCCAAAAGTATAATGAAGGCATAGATAAATGCCCCTCTGTGATCCCAGAAAACCAACAATGCCAAGACTATTTTATAATTATGAAAAGTTTTAAAGGATCTTTGGTGGTAAAAAAGACATACTGATAGTACTTAATGTTTTCTAAAGAATACATATCTCTTTATGAGAAACAAGAGGAAAGACTAAAACTCTGTCATGTACTAAGTCCAATGCAATAAAAGGAACTGATTTCTCAAAACAATTGTTTATAAGGTTCTTCAATTTATAATACACAGAACTTCAACACTTCTGTTTGGTGTTTTTGTTTATCTTGGGGTAGAAAGTTCATAATAGATCTCTGAGAATACACAGATAAGATACCATATATAATAAGAACAAAAACCAATTATAAAATTTGGTTAACTATAAAGAAATTTGATGTAAGATCTACTTTTTCCTTATCCCCCTATAAAAAAATAGTCACCTGCCTTCTAACATCCTTGGTTTGTCCTATGGCACTAAAGTCCTCGTATTTTTAATTGACCAGTTTCTGACACAAATTCAATAATATTTTAGTTACTTAAGAAAAAACCAATTGATTACTCTAACTTCATTGCAATTGCTAAATCTGATAGTCCCTAAACTTCATGCAGAAATGGGAAAGCCAAGCTCGATTCCTACTTAGTAGTGTGCTGCATGGATCTACCCATACTGGTATGGACATACAGAATTGGAGTCAGTAGATGAGCTTTTGAAAGATCTTAACTCCAAGGTCTCAACTCTCAAATGGCATTATTTTTCATCAAATTGGCTTTAATTCATTATTACCAGCATGTGGGATGAATACACTTTTCTTCCAATGCATAAGCCCTTTATAAAATATAACTGATGTCTGTATTATCTAATTTCCCCATCCTCAGGCCCAAACAGAATCCATTTTCTATACTCATCTGAGGACATAATCACTTTTTATTTTATATTGTTACCCAGCTCTTGCATGTCTAGCCTTACCCAATGACATTTAAAGGTACTTAATGGAAAGACATTATACACATTTTCAAAAGTATCCCCTAACTGCAATGGTGCTGAATGTTCTGTGGGAATTCAATTTTTTTTTCAACTGAATTAAATGTTTTCCATAACTTCTTGGCAGAAATATGCATTAGCAGAAAAATTACATTGATATTAAAATACCAACAGCATCTGAAAGTATTAGCTTTATCACAATTTTTATTCCAGTGGCATTTGTTCTAATTACAACATTTTTCTATGTAATGAAAATGCCATCCCCACTTCTAAAGTAACTCCAGCATAGCTGCCTTAACCATTGCTCCTTTAAAGCACACCAACCTTATGTTGATCAAATAAAGAGCTGTCCTCATGGACACGACAAAGCAGCATGAAAATTCTACCAAGAAATACAAGTCAGTTACCAAATACTAGAAACCTTCGGTAAAGGTGAACAAATGTTATGAAGCTGTATATTTACATTTTGGTCTGCCTATCAATTTCCTCTTCAAACTCTCCTGTGAAGTTTTCAATGTAAAGTGGAAATTCTCTGTTTTTATACACGTGTCTCAAAGGAACTTAGAAGGTGGAATGTTGAGAATAGGTGGGAGCTTCCTCTGACATGTTTTGGAATTTCAAACTGCAAAAAATATTAAACTGGCATCATTATGTATCAGCATTAAGTCTCATTTAAAAAATATAAAATTCACCACCTTAATAAGAATAATGACACTTCTAAGAAGAAGGTAATACTTCTCAAACAAAAAGCAAAATTATTATTGAAATATTCAAGAAATAACAAATACATAACTTATACATTCTTACACAAATATATTACACAGGTAATTATAAAGCAAGCTAGCTTTTCCAGATTAAGAACTGTCCAATAGTGTTCCCTTTATCCCAGCACCTGAATTCTCTTTATTCAAACCATTAAAATGTTAGTTTTATAATATTACCACAATATGAACAAACTGATTATATACTTATTAGGCACCAAGCTTTAGTCTAAATATTCTATAACATATTTTTAATGAACTTATATATGAACACCCTGGTGAGGAAGATACAATTATTTTTCTCATTTCATATATGAGGAAATTGAGGCACAGAGAGGTTGAGTAATTGGCCCAAAGTCACTCAGCTGGTAGATGATGGAGTCTTGGGGATTTAACAGTTGGGAGTCAGATTCATGCATCAGGTCCATAAGCACTGCACAATTCAGAACCCGAGGTCTGAGATTCAGTTGAAAGCACAAAGCATACCCATGTGTAAACCAGCACAAGTCAGTAACATCCCTGAAATTCAGTCATCTGGGCATCTACAAATTGAGAGTAGGAACTCCAGGGCTCATCCTGCACTAACACAAGATAAACCTCTGTACACTCTCTGTGCACATTAAAAGCATGAGAATGTACATTGGCAACAGCCACTTCTCTGCCTTTGCAACCTTGAGAATATAGACTTGAACTGTCCAACATGGAGCCACTAGCCACATGTGCTATTGACTACTGAAATGTGGTTAGTCTGATTGAGCTGTACTATAAGTATAAACTACACACTAGATTTCAAAGACATATTACCAAAAAAAAGCTAAAATGCCTAATATTTTTATATGAATTATATGCTGAAATGGTAATTTTTAAAATATTAGGTTAAATAAAATATATTACTATAATCAGTATCTCCCGTTTCTTTTGACTTTATTTTTAATTTAGTTACTACAAAATTTAAAATTGCATACGTGGCCCACACTATATTTCTATTGGGCAGTACTGGCTTACACGGTGAGCAGTGAAGCAGAGGAGGTTCTGATGTATAAATGTTACCACCATAGACAGATTTACTCATGTTAATTTAGTTCAAGATAAAGTAAAGAGCATTTCTGGACTTAGGAAGTTCTGAGCATTTTCTTTTTCAAAAATGGTTCTGTCATATGCTTACCTCTAAAAAGATCTGACACAATATACTGAGAAAGTATAAAAGTCACCAAGGCAATATTTTTCTTTTATTCTTTTCTTTTTTCCCCCTTCCTTTCTATCTCTCCCTCCCTTCCTCCCTTCTCTCTCCCTCTTTCATCCATGTAGGTGTAGCTCTGGGAAAAACCTGATTAAGAGTCTGCCAATTTCCGTGGTGTAAATACTCCCTCCACGACAGATTTTCAAGTACCAACCCAATGTCATGGAAGTTGGGAAGAAATATGTAGTACTGCACTGCTATATACTACTTCCCCCACACAGATAAATTAGATGTAAATAACCTCAAAAGCATATATAAAAATAAAATAAGTAGGAAGTGGTGAGTTATATGTATTTATTGTTTTAATATAATTTAATTGTAAGTTTGCATAATTTAATTTTTAATAAAAGCTGTATTTAACATATGACTTGCCAACCCCCCCCCAAAAAAAATCCTAAACACTCAACAGTTGACTCTCTTGCGAGCCATTGCAAGCCTATAACTACTATATTTACTTGAAAATCACATGTAAAGGAACATCTCTTCAAAGACTTGTAAGAAATCCCCAAAATATTCTTACTCCCAATCATTCAACTATCCACAAAAGCACAGCCCCAGTTCACAGTTATCATATACAGAGATATGATACTGGAAGGAACAGAGCCAAGTTGTTTAAAGGAGTCTAATGCTATTAATCTCAGTCTCATATAATCCATCTCAGAGAGAAACAACAGAACACCCTTTAAGAGCTGCCAGGGAAGAGTCCTAGCATCCCTTTGTACTCTCTCAGGAAGTTCCTTCTTACAACTAACCTAAATCTCTTTTGCTGCAATAGGGGCCCATTCCTGTTTGCTCTGTGTTTAGTGAAGGTAAAAACAGCTGGTTACCATCCCCGGCATTATAACTCTTTATGTAAGGAAATGAAACACCCCAAACCAGCTTCCAAATCTGCTCAGCTGTAAAAACAGCCTCTTCTTGAGCAAAAACAAACAATAAATTAAATGGAATTGGGAGCTGAGAAGTACTGCATATTTCACTCCAGGGAAACACCTTGGGCCAGGTTATACCCTCGTCAGCACATAGTGATCAAAGGCACATTTTCCCTGGAAATAAATTCAAGGAGTGAAACAGATGGGATGATTAATCAAGTTGCTGTTAGCATGTTGGGCCATTTTACAGAACATCCTTAAAGCAGGAGGCATCCTGGGCCTTATCTTGTAATAGGATTCTAAGATCTTGGCAAAATGCATGTTGCCCTGCATTCTGACACCTTGCTTGCCATGTCCATTTTTATGAAAGTGAATGCAATAAATCAGAGTAGCTACAGAAGCCACACCTTAGGTGGTACACATGGGCCAATAGAAGTTAAAGTGCCAACTAATATATAAAACTATGCCACCCACATTTTCATGGCAAGGGTTCTTATCTCTCTGGAAGGAACTAAAAAGGAGAGGGTGAGAAGTCGACTCCCAGTGTAGGGCTGGCCTAGGTGGAAGCAAAGTGGGGGCATTTGGAAAAGGAAGGAAAGAAATAATAGCCCTAGTTCTAGTCGATTTCTGATAGTGTCCTAATACCTGGGAGAAAATGGAACTGTGAAGTTGCAAACCAAGGATATTCAGGAGACAGGTTTGCTGTTTGTTGATTCTGCACTCCACAGTCTCTGATCACTGCCTTTGAGCCAGTGGCTGATGTTAATACCTGATTTACTTGCTTGTCCTCCAGCAGACATGGGCCTCTTTATTTTGTGTAGCCCACAGGTGTCGTTCCTTTTCCATCTCACCTCTCACCCTACTTCATCATTCCTTTTCCGCTTTGAGTTGGAAAGCCCAGATTTCAAAGCCAAATTCAGCTCAGAGTGCCACATTTGCCCTAGGGACATGTCACATCCCCAGAAAGGAAGAATGGACTGAGTTTCTTTTGTTGAGGGTTGTTTCCTGCAACTGAAGCTCAGTGCTGCTTCCACCCAAGGAGCCTGAGAAATTCTGTGATCCTGATCCACAGGTGACAACAGGTGTCACCTCCTCTGTGGACACTGGTTTGCCCTCCATTTCCTAAGGAAAGGCTGCCAATGTGCTAGGAGGAGGAAGAGTGGAAGTATCCTTCTCTAGGGCCACATAATTTAACACCTACCCAGCACGAGGCACATCTACCTATGATGAGCTGGTATGCCTGCAACAATTCCCACTGGAGCTCAAATGCATACCTTCCACGAGTTACAGCAGAAGTCAAAATATGGCAGCCCACAGTCCAAATCCAGTCTGCATGGATGTGTTGAGTAGTCTTCACAGTACCTTTTTCAAAATCTGAATTTGTTGAACAACATTTTAAAACTGGGAAATTCCACTTAGAAATCTACATTTCTGGTTTTTCCAGAGACTCTTGCCACACTATGCCACATTCCAACATGGAAACAAATGGTCACAGCTGAGTGGGATTGCCCTCTCTAAACAGTATGGGCCACTGGTCCATCATAGTGCCCCGTGCTCCCCAGTATCAAGGCTATCCATTGATACTTATCATTGAACTTGTTCTGTTAGGTCTCTGTTTCTAAACTTTCTTTAGTCTTAGGCTTTTCTTACATGCTACTGACCCAAATATTTTAAGAAACAAGAGGCAAAGCTATGCCCTGTACGAAGAGTTACTATAAACAAGAACTTGATTTTGAAACTAAAGAGATTTTATAAGGCAGACAAAAAAGGAAATGGCCTGAGAACAGTGCTATTGCTTGGCAATTGGCCTTGTTATCCTGTGGAGTAGGGAATGGCAGAATCTACTGATTGTGAAGATTTGAGGACTATACAAAGAAATAAACTCATAGACTTCTCAACAGTCTTCTTATGCCAGTCCAAAGATGGCTTTTAGCAGTTTTGTTTTATTCTTTTAGTACTTCTCTTCCATCATTATTACAATATAAATATGTTACAGAAAGTTTGGGAAAAAAGAAAACGGTCCTCATTACAGTATCACTGCCCTGTCCCCTCTTCTTAAGCAACTACTGTTAATTGTGAATCCTTCTAGAAAATAGCTAGTCATTTACATACATTTATATCCATTGTTTTACATATGGAGCTGTAGTGTGCTCATATTTACTTAACAATATTAGCACATATATTTTTTCATCCTTCTCTTTGTAAGTTATCTTTATTGATTTGTAAAAATGATACACATCCCTCCAAAAGTGTGAGAAATAAATTTCTGTTGTTTAAAAGCCAAAAAAAAAGATATAGATCTATAGTAAATCACTCGAGTAATTAAAAAAGATAATAAAATTTCAAATTACTTAAAATCATTTCAACCAGAAATAATGGTTACTAACATTTAAGGATCTTCACCATAGATACCTTTCTATGTATATATAAAGGCAGAAGGAGGGAAGGAGGGATGGACAAAAAGGGAGGGAGGGAGGAAAGGAAGGAAGGAAGGAAGGAAGGAAGAAAGGAAGGAAGGAAGGAAGGAAGGAAGAAAGGAAGGAAGGAAGGAAGGAAGGAAGGAAGGAAGGCCGGTCAACAGATTGATAAATCAATTTATAGATATACAGATAGGAAAATGGGATTATGTTATGAGAGCATTTTGAAACAAAAGCTTTAATTATAATTTTCCTTTAATTTAAAAATGAAGGAAAAGGGGTACCGGGGTGGCTCAGGCGGTTAAGCGTCTCTTGATTTCAGCTCAGGTCATGATCTCAGGGTTGTGAAATCAAGCTCCGTGTCAGGCTCTGCACTAGGTGTGGAGCCTGCTTAAGATTCCCTCTCCCTCTGCCCCTCCCCCACTCTAAAAATAAGTAAAAATGAAGAAAAAGAAAGCCAGAGAACAATTCAACTTCAGAAAGATATGTTTCTTCACAAAAATGAAGTGGTTCCTAAACTCTCTAAAAGAAACAACGTGAAACATTGTGTTGGATAGTATCTATTGACTCTCTTTTGTGAAAAACATGTAAAATAGCATTCCTAATTTTACTACATATATTCTTTTTTATATTGGAGTTTTAGGACAGTTACATTTTGTTCTGTGACAGCAATTCCAACAGTTATTCCTTTTTATTTCTACATGTTAATAGTGCCAATGCCTATCACCAATCTTTTATCGTGGTTGCTTCGTTTCCGATTTTTAAATATTTCCTTTGACTTATTGACAATATTAAAAAATTCAGTAGTTTGTTTGGCCCTTTTTTCCCAAGAGGGGAAATTCTAGTATATGAATTGTTGCATATTTGAAAATGTTCATGTCTTGACCTTATCCTTGAAGGACAACTTACTTGGCCAGACCTATAATTCCCAGCTCACATATTTTTTTTCCCTCAGAATTCTGTGGACTTTGTTCTGTTGTGTCTTCTGGCATTGAGTATTTTCTGTATAGATTTTTGCAGACAATCTGACATCTCTCCAAGTAGTGATTGCTTTTTCTGTCTAGATACTCATGAAGGTCTTTCCTTACATTTGTGTTTTAATAACTTCACTAGGATTTACCTTAGTGTTGATTATTATATCATTTTTGTTTTGGACATGTACCCATTACATCTGAAGGTTCAAGTCTCAGGGAAACTTTCAGGAAACTGAAGATGCAAAGATGTTAAGTGACTTGCTCACTAGCACATGGCTAATAAATGGCAGGGTCTAGATTCAAATCCTGCTGTCTGATACCAGAACCCAACCCCTAGTCCCTGCAGTAGTTTATCCTGATGAAGAACTGTGCTGGATATTTCTTCTCTAAGCCAGGTAGTCACTGACTATATACAGTTTACTCCAAGGATGTCTGCATTTGGCCGACATGGAGTATATAGACAGTCCCTCACCATTTGTAAGTCACTGTCCAGAGAAAGGAGGACACAGTGGGTTTCAATCATTGTGGTACTGTATTCTTTTGAAGAAAAAGGAAGCAGAGGGAAGAAATGGAAAGACAAAAGTAACAGATCAAATGGAAGCAGAAAATAATTACCAGAGAGCAGGGTGCCTGGGTGGCTCAGTCGTTAAGTGTCTGCCTTTGGCTCAGGTCATGATCCCAGGGTCCTGGGATCGAGTCCCACATCAGGCTCCCTGCTCTGCGGGAAGCCTGTTTCTCCCTCTCCCACTCCCCCTGCTTGTGTTCCCTCTCTCGCTGTGTCTCTCTCTGTCAAATAAATAAATAAAATCTTTAAAAAAAATAAAAGAATTGTCAGAGGGGGCTTGTGCAGATTGATAGAAGCAGATATGCTTCTTGCCACTACCCATGTCAAGGACAGCAGAACAGGACTGGCTCCATCTCCTGACTTCATCCTCAGACATCCTTTCCCTTTACGACACACTTTCCCCAACAGTACTGGGTCTCCTTAATTTCTGGGCTTGGTGCAGCACTACCAAGAAAAAAGGAGACAGTGTGCAGGTGCCTGATAAGGTCAGCCCTCTAGCAAACCAGCACAGATGGCAATTCACAAGATGTGTCTGAGCAGCACTGACCAGGTTCCATACACAGCTCTCTGACCTAATTGGTCAGATGCCCTGAAATCTCCACTTTGAGAATTATTCATTTGGGGTGACATTCTCTCCACAAAAGGCCACTTGTTATCAGGAAAGGATAAGCTTTTTGCTAGCCTTTGACCTACTAAGAGAACACAGTAGATTCACAAAGTTGGAAGGAGCTTTAGAGAACAGTGAGTCTACCCTCTCATTTTTGAGGCAAAGCAGCTGGAGCTTGAGTTTTAGATTAGTGAACTGTGAAATTAGAAAGCCAGAGATGCAGAGGCATGGGATACAGTGGCCTGAACACTTAGGAGCATGACTAGAGGAATACCTGGAGCAGGGCAGTGGGTGTTGTGGGTGGCCTACCCTTTTACTGGGCAGGCACAGGTATCTCCCAGCTGCTATAAGTGTTGGTTGCTAATGGCTCACCCTCTGCCCTTCACTCCACCTTCTCTAGAAATTTGCTGTGAACACAGGGAGCCACCCTGCCCAGGAGATGATGACCCCATCCAGGGCAGCCCAGAGCTAATGACTGATTGAGAAAGGAATATAAAAGAATGTCCTTTCTTACGTTAAGGTGGGACCATTTCTGTGGTATAACTCATAATCCTGTGCTCCCCATGGATCAGGCTGAAGCCTGATTATAACTAGATCATTTCTTTGCTTATTTCCTATCACTGCACCACCCTGATTCCCCTACTTATCTTTCTTTTTAGAGCACTCCCTCAGTAAATTGTATGTAGCTGAATTTGTCTTAAACTCTGCTTCTAGGAAAGCCAACCTAAGACAAGCAGGACACTGACTGGGAAGAGGAGCAACTAATTCTTGGCTTACTTAATAACTGGCCTGAAGGAGACTGTTCTCGGAATAACCAAAGATGGCCCTATTCTCTCTTTTCCTCTCTCTAGTGTTTCAGCCAGGAAAAGACCTACAGGGTATGAAGTTCATCCCTTAATATACTGTCATAGTAGGTGTGTGTTTAGGTCCAAAAAAGGGTTCACACTTCTGTGTTTGGTGAGACAGTGACCATTCACTGAGTCTCCAGGACAATAGGTTTTAGGTGATGCCTCCAGTGTGAAGAATTCCAGGACCTTCTAGGGCTAAACATACAGCCCATTAGCCACACTGCCCCATCCAGTTTAGAGTAAAATGATTCATTCATCTCTGCTTTATTAATGAGTGCCCTGGATGGAAACTCTTCTACAAGTTGAGATGAGACACAGAATTGAAATACTTAGAGACAGGGCGCCTGGGTGGCTCAGTCGGTTGAGCGACTGCCTTCAGCTCAGGTCAGGATCCCAGGATCCTGGGATCGAGTCCCACATCGGGCTCCCTGCTCTGTGGGGAGCCTGCTTCTCCCTCTCCCACTCCCCCTGCTTGTGTTCCCTCTCTCACTGTGTCTCTCTCTGTCAAATAAATAAATAAAATCTTAAAAAAAAAAAAAGAAATACTTAGAGACAATAAGTATTTTATTTAGAAGTAAGACAATAACAGGGCCATGTTTGGGAACTGCAGGCTGGAGTTTTCTCTGTAAGTAAGAGGTGTCATCTCAAAGTTCAGTACTTGTCTTGTCCTGCCAAGTGATGAGATTAGCTTAAAGTTTTTCACTTTTTGCCTGGGGACACCTCACTGGGATTATAATCTTCTTCCTCCACTTCTTCTCTCCTCAGGAATCCTTCAGTTATACCCCTTCACCCAAGACACCCCTGTGGTGCTGCTATATCCTTGTCAAATCAGTTCAGCGTGGTAAGGCAGGAGGCACAATTAGTTCTCAAAAACAATGGCTAAAGAGAACCAAATGATCCAACAAACATCAATCGGTGCCAGCCAAGGAGAATTACACAATGTCCTTTAAAATGTGTTGCTTCATCTTCAGTTGTTACCTTTGCTCAAAGGGGAAGCTACCTGGAGCAGTTTGACTGGCATTCTTAACTTACTACTATTATTAAAGATTCAATGAATGTTTTAATAGCAGACACTCTGACTCCAGACATTAAAACTAAAGATCACCATTGATTCAAGACATGAATATAATACTGACCCTCTTTCTTTTCGGCTATCAAGAATAAACATTAGTGAAATATAAGGTAGAGAAAGCTTGAGCAACGGCCTGAAAGCCAACCTAAAGTCAAATAGCCGTGCTCTAGCAGTCAGCAGGGGCAAGCATTCACGTCAAATCAGGTGCAGATCAGCAGCATGCTGTACTGCCATGACAAAGAATCCCCGAGCCTCAATGGCTGAAAACAATAAGGGGTTATTTGTCGTGCAAGCTCTACGTCTATTGCAAGTCAGCTGGGGACCCAAGCGAACAGGAACAGTCTCTAATCACTATGGCAGAGAATAAAAAATTACGCTGAAAACGAATTACTCAGCTTGGAAGGGACACATGTCACTTTTATTCACAACTCATTGGCCAGAACTGGTCTCAAGGATGGCTAGACATATTCAGGCAGGAAATCTAGTGGCTCTACCAAAACTGCATTGTGACTCTTAGACTAGCCCCCAAACAAATCTATTCATCTAAAGAATCTCCTAACATTGAATCATACTCCACTCACAAGCACTGATGAAATCCCTATGATGTGCCCAGCACTATGCTACAGATAATATAGGTCACAGAATACACTTAAACATTTTATCTGTCTTCTGAAAGGTCCTAATATAATTGGAAGATGAATCAGGAAAAAAATTTTTTTTTTAATTTTAAAGGAAAACAACAAAAATAATATGAAGTAGGGCAAAATTATGTGCCAAATCATGTGATACACAAATCAAACTTATCCCATTGCTCCTTTTTCTCTACCTGCACATAGAAAACTTGATCTGCTATATCAGTACTACATCCAACAGAAATACAATGCAAACCACCTTTGTAATCTTAAATTCTCTAATAGCCACTTTACAAAAAGCAAAAAGAACAAGTGAAATAAAATTTAATCATACCTCTTATTTAAATCAATATATCTAAAATATTACTTCAACATGTAATAAACATAAAAATTACTAATGAGAGACTTTATATCCTTTCTACACATTAAATCTTCAAAAATCCAGTGCACATTCTATACTTACAGCATATCTGAGTTCAGACTACCCCTCCAGTGCTCACATAACTAATGGCTATTGTGTTGGACAGAGCAGTCCTATACAACAACCAACATTAACATACATACTGCTAACCTGTGTGGCCAAGGCTTTTTATTTTTTTTAACTGCTGGCACAGGCCTGAAGATTTTTCTGGATGTTTAAAACGATGGCTTTTCTAGGCACCTGGGTGGCTCAGTTGGTTAAGCGACTGCCTTCAGCTCAGGTCACGATCCTGGAGTCGATCCAGGATCGAGTCCCACATCGGGCTCCCTGCTCGGCAGGGAGTCTGCTTCTCCCTCTGACCCTCCCCCTCTCATACTCTCTCTCTCTGAAATGGATAAATAAAACCCTAAAAAAAAAATTTTTTTTAAATGATGGCTTTTCTTTATGGCCTGTATTAAAGTAACTTAAAGTAGTTAGGACTGCATAGAGTGTACCAGGAATGGAACACTCATCCACCCAAAGTTAAGGAATTTAAGCAACAAAATAAAAACATGTTCTACCAGGGCTGCAGGTCGGGAAGGGGTTAAGAAGAGGGGCAGGAGTGTTGAGGATGTGCCTAATAAAAAGCTGCTTGTTGAGACTTGTGGGAGTGTAGCCCTTTTCTTAAAAGGTTAAACAAAAAGCAGAACCACTGTATTTCAGCAGGCTAATTACTAGGAGTGACTTTGACCTTTTCCGTTCCTGGAGATTTATGCTAGAACATTTTCCTTTGAGATGATGCAGGGCTCTTTGAATTCAGGTTGAGTGTGATCAGGTGTGCTTGTAGGGGAACTCTTTTTTTTGCATAAAGGCATGTCTGTGCTTCCCAACTGTACTCAGAAGAGTCATGCGATGGAAGACCCAATACCAGGGTGCTGTCTGTCAATTCCTTCGCAGCAGCCTCACCCTTCTGAGAACCACATTTACCTTTACAGTTGAGGAAACACAGAAAGAGACCACTTCACAACGGAAACTTTTGTTGACAGTGAGGGCTGTGGAAACTGAGCCTTGAAAATTCTACCAGAGGCCAGTTAATCTAATAAAGCTCTTGACATTAATAGGTTTAACTGGTGGGAAAGTTTGAAATTCCTTCTTAAAGCCAACAGGGTCCCTGGGTGAGCTAGACTCTTTCAGGTGGTTTTTGCTTTGGGCCCTAACATGTCAATTTCACACTAGATGGCCCATGGCTTCAGGACAGTCATTTATCCTTCAGTTCTGGTTAATTCTGATCGGCTCACCCTTCCAAGCCAGGTGGACAAATTCACTGACCTTAGCTGTTGACTGGCTTGGTTTCATTAGTGCTAATGAAGTAAAAGTATCTTGGGGCGCCTGGGTGGCTCAGTCGTTAAGTGTCTGCCTTCAGCTCGGGTCATGATCCCACGGTCCTGGGATCGAGTCCCACATCGGGCTCCCTGCTCTGCGGGAAGCCTACTTCTCCCTCTCCCACTGCTCCTGCTTGTGTTCCTGCCCTCGCTCTCTCTGTGTGTTAAATAAATAAAAATCTTAAAAAAAAAAAAAGTATCTCTATAATACCTGAGTGGGTTTGCTAACCGACTGGTTCCAGTTGCCTTGTAATGCTTGCCAAACAAAAGAGGGGAATCGGGTAGAGACGGGTCAATAGACCCAAATACTTTTTCACTTCCAGATATACAAGTTGAAAGGTAAATCCTATTTTGTAAATGGGTCATGGGTGCCTCTTTATAATCAAAGTTCTTGCTTGCATCTGCCACTACAGATGCCAGACCTTCTTTTCTCTAAAAATTGTCCCTTTCAGATGGAGCCAGCAAATCTTATTTTACTGTAATGTACATATAAATCATTGGTCAGTCTTGACCCTTATAGCCACCTTCTGAAACCTAAACTCAGGTTAATTGGTTTGTATTAATAACCTTGCTTAGCTATAATGAGAAAGATGAAAAATATTTATTTTGGAAAATCAGTTGGTGTTAGAGGTCACCAGACCATCCTAGCAGTTGGACTGATGAAAAATATTGGTGAGTTAGGATTCTTTTGACTTCCTTACTTTTATTACCTATTTACCCACTTATTTTACTGAAATTCTGGGGTTGAACACAGGGCAGTAGCTTCTCTGTTAATTATCCACTGGTAAAGGGCAATCAAACCTGATGATAGAAAAAAAGTAGGAACGCCTTTTCTGATTTTGACATTCAACATATCCAAGCTTTTGGAAAGACAAATGGAAGCAATGTTACTTTGCTACTAGTTCCATTTTTCAGATCCACTTCTCAGAAGCTACTGAAAAGAAACTCTTAATCCAAACAAGAACGGAACAATGATGTCTACACCACCCCCCCCCCCCCCCCACCGACCCAGGGATAAGCAGAGCATATGGCTATTTATAATACGGACAACTGACAGCAAGGGCTTTAAAAAATGCTTTCTCTCCTGTTGTCAGTTTTGGAATGGAGTTGGAGGCAAGCAAAGTCCTGATAACATTGGTGTATTGTTCCTGCAGGTCCTAACCTCAGCAGGCCACATCAGTATCTTCTGTCTGAAGAAGTCGCTCTCTTTTCATCAAACACATTCCAGAAGTCAGCAGTAAAAGCACTGATGGGGGAGAGCAGATTGATCCATTAACTCTCACCCAGTTCCTTGGCTGAACCCTCACTTCACATTCCAGTTATAAAGATTTGGTGAGTTATCAAACAGGAAACAAGCTCTGAAAGGAACTGCATTTTCAGAGGTTCCGGCCAAGCCTCTTTCTTGTTGTCTGTGTATCCTGGAGAGGATGAGAGACTCTCTTCCCTAAAACTTCTCTAGACTTCTCCATTTCTGTGTGCCTAAATTATGTGGGGACCTTCTGAAATGCATATTCTATGTACTGGTGGAGCCTAAGAGTCTGTATTTCTGAACTTCTAATAAACTCCCAGGTAATACTAATGCTTCTTTCTGGTCCTTGGGCCACATTTTGAGTAGTAAGGAGCTAAAAAATGCTTCGGGAATCTGACTGAAGTCAAGAACGCTGCATTTCCACTCATGTGAGCTTTGGCTTCAAAAGTTATCCAACAATGCATCTTATGTGCTTGCCCAGTGACATCAGGTCGGGTGCAGTGTGAATGAACACATAAGAAACCATTAAGTGGGTGGTTATTCAAACACCTACCACTCAGTGTTGTGATGAACCATACACTATAGCTTTAATCCCCACAGTCTCAATGAGAGGGAAGAATCCAGGCAAGAAAGGTGTGTGTCTCCAAGGTGAGAAGACAGACAGAGGAAGAGAACTTTCCTACTAGCTGTATTCAATTCAAAGCTTAAAGAGGAACAGTGATTATTTCCCTTTGGCTAAGCTCTGCTCCAGGGTGACTTTAAAGCTCAGGAAGCATTACAGGTCCATTTAAGGGGACATCCCTACTGGGGTGTAGCCTTTTAAGGCACCATTCCATGTGACTAAAATGAAGATCAAGGTTGTGATTCAAAGCACAAAAAGTCCTGCCTTAACAGATCCAAACTTGTGGCAAGTTGTAGCTCTTCACATAGCCCAGGTTTCGCTTCTCTCTCAACTGAAGGGCCTGGGGTGACAGCAGAATTTAATTTTAGTTTTCTCCAAGTCGAGTGACCTCCCTATCCGGAAGTAAACTCTCTGAGAAGGTTTGCTCTCAGGCAGAACAGCCATGTCATTTTGGAAGTCATACTTCCCTTTTACAAATTACACCTTCTTTTCTATAAAATTGGAATGATGAAAACCTATAAGCACTGCTCTGAGTCCTAAGTAAGCTAATGGATAGATCAAGTATGACACAAATTAAATAATAAATTAAATAAGCCAATAAATGCACCTGTCCTTCCAATTGTGGAAAAAAAGTAGGACATCTTTATCTCCAGAGAAGCTCAAATCCTGTGTGTAAGTCCACCGCTACTAGGAGTAGAGCAAGCATTAAAAATGCTGAAGGATTTCCTTCAGTGGCTAATTTGATGGCTAGGACATATTTTAGGAGAAAGAAAACCATGATTTAAAGTATCCTGACATCAATAAATATTTCCTTAGCATTTAGCTGTAAAAGCTCTGAATCCTCCATCTGTTCAGAAATTTCGAATTTCAAAATAATATGGTGCTTCAAGAGTTTGTGAATCCATAGAAATGTCAGGAAGACCAAGGGCCACTGCAGTTTTCCACACTTAGGGAAAAGTGTACACTACTCTTGTTTCTTTGTGGAACAAGGAAAGAAGACAAGTTCATCTCCATTACCCCTTCAGCACCATGTCCCTTAGTTATATTTGGAAGATTCTCAGAAAGAGCACTAGTTCTGATCATGGGGTGAGACAGGCATTGGGGTGGGCCACTGCCCAGCTGCCCAGGTAACACCTTCCATGTTCACTTGGCTGCATTCCTAAATAACTACAATGCACATCCATCACAACCATTGTTTTCAAGCTCAAAAGATCTTGAGAATCATACAGAACTGGACTGAGTTTATTGCTAAATGTTTGCTGAAGTGGGTAGTAATTCCTCAAAATAAGTTCCAGATAAACACTGAATTGAAAATAAATTTTCTCTTTTCTATTCACCTCTACTCTGGCCTAAACACAAATGCCTCATGTAGATGTTCTACTCCTACCCCTTTCCCCTACCCTTACAGAGGCTCCATTCTTCTCCGTTTACTCCTCTATGCCTATTCCAGACTTCCTACACTGAAAGACCAGGGTCACATCTAGTTGTCTAGGAAAAAGGCCACTAAGACAATATGCAAGTAAACATCTTAAAATAACAATAGCCTTGCCTGTCTTCCACCTAACCAGCCTCCTTACTTCCACTCCATTCCATCCTCCACTGTGAGGCCAGAATGATATTTTCAAGAAGCAATGCTGATTGTGTCACTCTCCTATTTAAAACCCTTCACTGGCACCCTGCTGACCCTGAAATAAAGTTTGAATGGCACACAAAGTTCTTTATGATCTGGCTTCTGTTTATCTTCCCAGCCTTGTCTCTCAAACACTTCCCACCCTTGCTAGTAACCAATTCTCCACTGGTAAGCTCAGATGCACTCTGACCTGCCTTCAAAACACACACACACACACTGTACACTCCCTTTCTAAGCTACCCTTTTATTCACTGTTACATTCCCAGCATCTAGAATGCTATATGTTACATAATAAGGGCTCTGCAAATATTTGCTGAATGAATGAGTGAAGTACTTTCTATATACTAGAGCAGAGGTTCCCAAAATATGGTCCACAGACCAACAGTATCAGCCTCACTTGGATACTTAGAGCTGCAAATTCTCAGGACCCCCTGAAGATCTACCGAATCAGAAATTTTGGAGGTAGGGTCCAACACTATTTTAGCAGACTCTCCTATGATTCTGAGGCATGCTTACATTGGGAAATCACTGTCTTAGAGCAATGATACTCATCTCCAGCTGCAGAGATGAATAAATGATATTATTTTATAATCATCTGGGATTTTTTTTAGTGCTTCAACTATCCCCCCTAGAGTTTTTTATTCAATTCGGTTAATGTGGATTCTACAGTACTTTTTTAAAGCTCACCAAGTGATACTGATATGTATCTGGGGTTGAGAATCACTCTCCTTGACTTTACATTTCCTATCTCTAGCCCTACCACATACACATAAAATTACTGATAAAATGGGCATTGGTTTAGTGCCACCCCACCAGTGCCTCTAGCCTCCCCCAGGACAATGTGGTAAGGATGCATCAGATCCAGCCTAGCAGCCAAAATCTCATTATTCCAAGTGTGGTCCCTGGAACAAAGTTTGCATCCTGCCCTGCCCCCCCCCCCCCCCCCCCCCCCCCCCCCCCCGAGAGTAGCTTGTTGGAAACTAAAAACCTCAAGCTCCACCTAGACCTGCTATATCAGAATCTGTATTTTAATACAATCCCCAGATGATTTGTGTCCACATTAGAGTTTGACAGACACCAGCCTAGGAGAGAGAGCATTAAGCATGGTTTTATAGAGTACAGCAGTAAAATCATTTCTTGAGGTCTTTTTACAGTTCAGGTATGTAGCAACATATAGTCAAGGTATTCTGCCATTAGACTTTTCAATAAAACTTCTTGTCAGGGCCAGAAATTAACTCTCGAGGTCAAATGGCTTCCTTGGTTAATAGCATAGAAAGGACTTCAAGCATCTTGGCTTCTGTTGACTGTCAGGTAGAAGAGGTCATTTCTACATAAAAGTGTTTGAAAACTAGGCCATCTAAAAAGATCCACACATACAGAACTCAAAATAATGAATTATGGGTGCTTATAATCCAGTCACATATACTGAGTCTTTGCTATGGGCCAGGCATCATGCTAAGTACTCAACACATAGTAATTTATTTAATCTTCCCTACAAGCTCATGAAGCAGGTGCTGTTAGTTATCCCCATTATGGAAATGAAGGAAGCAGAGGCATGGAAAGTCAGGCACAGCTTAGGAGTATGACCCAGAACTGAAATCCAAACCCATCTTTCTCTGGAACCTGTGTTATTAACCACAACACTATGTTCAACAATTACTCTAAAGGAGAAGGAACAATGACCCCAAACAACTGTTTTTTTAAACATGAGTTTAAAAGCCCCTGACTGTTCCTCCTACAATTAGAAGAGCCAGAATTAAATAGAATGGTTGCCGTGCCAACCCACAGAAGTCAAATATAACCAGGCAGCAAATTAGAGTAAACATTTAGGAATCCCTTGCATGTGGCACACGACTCCACCCACCCTTCTTGGCACAAGCCAGGATGTTGATTATATGGATCCTGCTGGCATTTCATGTCCTCATGCAAGTCATACAGAGTATCCTCCTTACTGCTGAATGTGAACATGACCAGACTTATTTGAGTAATGTGGCACATTATGGTGATGACTCAATAGTGCAGACAAGGGCAAGAGTCCCAGCTTATGCATTCCTCCATCCCCCTTACCTTTTAATTCAATCACCCCGTGTAAATGGACCCAAACAAGATGACTGGCATGATGGTCAGAGCTGAAGATCATTTCCTAAGGACTAGGATTTCTTGAGGATAAAAGTAACCAGTTGGCCTGGAGCCATTAACTGCAACTGGTTAATAAGCTCTGGGAAATGTATCTTATCTAAACAGTTTTTACCATGGTAAGATAAAACAGAGAAGGGAGGAGAAGAAAACTAGGTGCCTATATTTGGAGCAGAATTTATGCCCTACATATACCAGTCAATCAGTTTGGCTCATCTCTTCTGGCATTCCATTCTACTGACTGTCCCCCATTAACACAGCGGGGCTTTCACACGTTAACCTAATTTGTAGGCATGGGAGTTTCCCGTGAAAATTCCCTGAGCGCGGGTCAGAGGTGGAAGCCTCTGACCTGTGAAGATTTATATGGTCCTTCTTTGTACTGGATCAGAAACACTAGTGTTGCCAGGCAGCCTCTGACAAGAGAACTGCTGGGCTGTGGTCACGGGGCCTCAGCTGATGTATATGCATAGAGTAACTCTAAGACATTTCATATCAGAGTTTGCGGCCCTGGGAGCATAGTCTTAACTCAGAACCTATTATTATCAATGCCTCCAATTCACTAATTCACAACTTGCTTTGAAATAACTAAAAGGATCATTCATAAATTCATAAACAAAAAGAAACTTAGAAATAATCTTATCTTAGTTCTTTGTTTTATAAATGAAGAAATTAGGGTCCAAATTACTTGACAATTTTCCAATTTTATGTAATAAATGGCAGAGCCAAGGGTAGAATTTGGGGCTTCTGATTTCCATGCCAAGTGCGAGTTCTACCACTGGGTTAGATCAAATTTAGCTGTTCAGAATCATGTAAAGATCATTTAAAGATACAGATCTCCTGGCCACATTTCCAGATATGCTAATTTAGTAGAAATCTAGACAGAGCCCAGGAATCTGAATATTTTGATTCATGCTCAGGAATGGGCTAGAGTATGCAAAGTAAGTTTCAGAATTAGGAGTTTCCTAAGTATATGAACAAAAACCATGAAATATTCTTCTACCTTTGGGTTATCTGCACTTATGACTATCTCTAATCAACCAAAGCTTCATACATGTTGACTTTCCCGAAAGTGAATTTTTTTCTTTTTATCAGAACATCCATATGATCAAAATAGGGCCATTTCTGTGCTCATAAGCTCAGAAAAGTAAAAAGACGATCTAAAATCCCATAGTTAACCAGTGATAAACCTAAATTTGAATCAAGATATACTGCATGTACTTTTTTCCTCCTAATTTATAGGAAATTAGGATGCAAACACAAGACTGATGACAGAAAAAAAAATCTCGAAGCCTCAGTGAATGAATAACTCCACAGCTCTGGGGACTTTCCTTTTATCCTCCTTTCCCTTTCCTCTCCCCTTCTCCCACAGGATGCTGAAGATGCCATGGGGCATTCATACTAACTTTACTTATTGGAAGACCATTGCTCTGCCTTTAAATATGACCCATTGGTCAATGTAGGTGGGTTAGGTAAAGGCGACCACCACCATTCATTGATCACCAAAAACTATGTAATTTCAGTCAGTTTTAAAAGTTCTGGAGACCACACTCTTAATATCTTTAATGTAAAATCTTTAGTCATTTATTTCTACATTTGTTTTATGTGATAAACCAAGCAGAGTGGAATGTTTAATAATGGAAGCATCTTAAAAGCAGAAGATTACACAATTCAGTAGTGTTTGTTATGGAGAATATCTTGGGATAGACTGGGATTTGGGGGGGAGGTCCTAGATTCCCATCTCTGTACAGGGACTTTCCTCTGTTCCATCTCCTTGGTTTTTAGGAATTCTTTGAGAAAGAGATCAGGAACACATTAACACCAAGGAGTTAGGGAATGACAACAGATTGGCAGGCAATAGCCCTTAGCCTAGCTTCAAGTCATGGATGAATATTCCATTACCATTTCATTTCTGACTTCCTTTTCTTTTTTCCCACTTTGGGACCCTGTCACTATTTACTAGCATCTTAGCCAGGAGTTAAAACCTAATCTAGCCTATTTGTTTTGTTTTTTTCTGGTTTGGGGATCTATGGAGTTCTGCAGACCCCAATTATTCATACAGAGTTCCAAGGATCAGAACACATGACTAAAATGAATCCAGTCAATGCATTCCCTTCCCCAGCCACAGTTGATTAGTTCAAAGGAAGTCCTGCAACTAGGACAGGCCAATCAGAGTCAATCACAGGGCTCTTTTTTGGAGAGGCGAGGGAAATGTGAAATTCTGGAGCCAAATGCTTTCTCTTCTGTGCTGCTTGTAAATAATGAGGCACGAGGCACGTAAAGCTTTCAGAGCTGCTGGGCTCCATGCTAGGGCCACAGGAGAAGCAGAACTCATTTGCATATGGATTGGTAGGAATTTTAACTTTTAAAAACTCTTCATTTTAGCCTATTTGCATTATCATATTTATTCTGTTTGTCTTTCTCTTTTCCTCTTTGTTTGACATCTATCTAAATTATATTTATTCTCTCTTTTCCTCTTTCTTTGACATCTATCTAAGCTGTATATGATGCCCCTTTACCTTAAAACCTTCATCATGTATCTATGAAAAAGGACATTCTCTTATTTTCATACATAACTGTCCAAATAATACCTTTTAGAGATACTTCATTTTTCCTGTTAATGGAACTCACTGTGTTTGTGCATACTGCATGGAAGTTCTAGGTACAGTCTTTGTGCATATTTTGATTATCAGCAGAATATACAGTTTGTAAAAGTAGGCATATACTTATAACATATTATGTTATTATGTGAGGAAGAGAGAGAATAACAAATAGTTTTGGAAATAATGCAGTTTAACAGCCTATTCCCTACATTCCCCCCTAAATAGTGACAAACTGAGGAAGACCAGGAATTACAACTCCTATATTAAGATGGGTGTGACACATATTTACATGCATATAATCAAAAAGCAGCTATATTTCACTGTACTCCCCAGTGAAAGGGACAGGATCAAAACATTAGAAACGGGTTTTAGAACCAAGAGGAGAGATCGGTAAGAACTATGAAACAGTGACAACAACATAGTATCTGAGTGGTAAAGTTCTAAGAGGTGTGGACTAGGAGTCAAGAAGCCAGGACCCTTGTCCTAGCCTGGCTACTCTCCCTACATGATCTTTGGTGAGATGCCCTCACTCTCTTGGGAGTACAGTTTCTTTATCTATGAAACAAGGGAGTTGGACCAGATGCTCTGTAATGCCCCTTCCTGCTCAGTGGGTCTCTGGAAAGTTCACATCTACATCAACCAAACTCTCATCAAATGCCAGACTGAGCAGCAGTTCAGAGAAAGGGACTATTAACACATAGGGCAACACTGGGAGGTCGCCTCTGACAGCCAGGGGTGGGAGGTAGACTCATGAGGAATAGGAAGGAATCTGGTAAGTGGAGGGGAAATAGTACATGCTAAAATGGAAAGCAGTCCAAGTGAATGCACAGTCTCAGAACTGAATACAGAATGTTATTGAAACAGACCTGCCTGAATAGTCTCAAAGTGAGAGTTGAGGCCTGAGTGGACAGACAGTTCATGTGCAACAATCAGTCTCTCTACTGTGGCTACTTTTCAGACCATGGAAACTTTCACCAATTCACTCTGCAATGATGAATATGTATATAAAAGAGTCAATGGATACTATATACCTGGTAGCTTCCAATGGTTTCATGAGAAATATTTTTACTCCATTTTGTGCTTATTATCTATATGGAAAGTTGCTTTATCTGTACATACCAGCATCCCCAGCCCCCACCTGAATTATCTGTCTTCTCACAGATAAAGAATACAGCACTGTTCAGGCAATTCTGGCTTGTGCATTGAGTATTACTGCTACTGGTGGTTGGTTTTCTTGGCAGTGGAGATTATGCCCTTTGTTGAAAACTGATCACAGGTACATTAGCTCCTTTAATTTTCATTAGTTCTTTAGGAAGAGCTATTATTTTCCCACTTTCACACATGGTAAAACTGGGCTCAAAAAGAGTTTATAAACTTGCCTAGGGCTGGGATATAGATTTAAAATTATGCTTTTAACTTCTGTGTTGATTTATACACAATATTTTCCTTGATCCTTGTAAATAATGCTTTTCTTTGCTGAGATAGATGGGGCTTGGGAAGTGAGAAAAGAATCAGCTGTCTTCCAGAATCCCTCCCCCAAGCAGGCCTGTCTAGCACTAATCAGACTGTTGATATCAACTTCAAATACTATGAGCATGATTTATACAGGCAAAAAAAGGTGATAATTAGAAAATGTCAATGAGCTGGTTACAAATATTGCCAGCTAAACAATATTATGAAAACCATTACTGAAAACTATTTGCAAGTAGTTTGAGATGCCTTGACATGTATTTGGGACTTTGTATATATTTGGGACCAGAAAGGTTATTTTTATGTATCTTGGCAATAAAAAAAAAAGAGAGAGAGAGAGAGATTCAAATCAATTTTACACAGAGATCATGAACCAAGGTTATGTACAGGCAGCAGAAAGTATGAAGAAAAGGAAATTACCTAAAGGGGATGGGTGATAAATTCCACATGCCCCCTGGGGTAGTGTTTGAATGAGTATTATTTAATGGTAGCACTGGTTATGGGCATGTGTGTACTTGGAGAATGTGCATGTGTGTGCATACACTTTGAGCGTTTTTTTTTTTTTTAATGTTTCATATCCTTTGTAGTGTTTTAAACTTCTACAGACTTAATGGAAGAAGATTATTAAGCCTGCGTGTATTTTGGGGAAGAGTTGTAAATTGTTGGTGATGGTTGTTAAAGTTTGTTCTTACTTGTAAACAGGGTTCCCTTTCTTTTTTTCCCTCTTTTTCTCTCCCTCCCCTATCTTCCCTCTTTCCTTCCTTTCTTTTGATTCACTTTCCAAGGTGGTGAATTCTATTCAGTGGAAAATAAAAGTGACCAGAACGTGGTCTGCAGTAATGCCCCAAAGTAAAGGGCCGTTCAGTCTTTCAGAAACATCGGACCAAATCCAGGGCTGATTAAAGAATTCAAAGATTGCATTTTATTTTTAATGCAACCAGGAGATTTCATTATCTCCCTAATGGAATATTCTATTGTAATTAGAAGATGTGGGAATCTTACACTTACGTCTTCAATATAAAGAAAGTCAACTTCAAAATACACATTACTGAGTTTTTAAAAATTTAATTTCTATTAACCAGAAACTGATAGGATTTCTTTAAAGATTTATTTATTTGTTTATTTATTTATTTTTGTAAAGAGAGAGTGAGGGAGGGACAGACAGAGAGGGAGAGGAAGAGAATCTCAGACTCCCCACAGGGCACAGAGCCTGACATGGGGCTCAATCTCATGACTGTGAGATCATGACCTGCGCGGAAACCAAGAGTCGGACGCTCAACCAACTGAGCCACCCAAGCGCTCCCGATAGGATTTTTTTTAAAAAATAGACTTCAAATGGGATTTTTGTAAATGAAATTGTATTTTTCTACTGTTTTTTTATGGTAATATTGGAGATGTATTCTTACAGAATAATTTTGCCCATGATTTGCTGAACTTTACCAAAATCTGTATTAGTTTCCTATAGTTGGTGTAACAAATTACCGCAAATGCACTGGCTTAAAAAACATAAGTTTATTCTCTTAGTTCTGTGGTCCAGAATCCCAAAATCAGTTTCACTGGGCTAAAGTGAAGGTGTCGGCAGGGTTGTTTCCTTTGTGAGACTCCAGTTGCCTCAATTCCTTGCCTTTTCTAGCTATAACCTTTATATACCTCAACTCATTTAATGTTCCCAATAACTCCAGAAGGCTGGTACAGTCATTTCCACTGTTTTACAGATGAGGAAAATGAAGCACAAAATGGCAAAGTGACTTGTTTAGAGTCACGCAGAGACAGGGCAGAGATGGAATTTGAATACAGTCAAGGTCCTGGAGTCTGTACTCTAAAGCCCACACTTCTTTTGTTCATAAAATATTATCAAACTTAAAACCACAGAAAACTTTAAAAACTGCTTACCTAAAGAAATGCTACTTAGGATTAAATTGATATAATATTTTCAAATAATGCAGGGCATATTTTCAAATATGACACAGTTGTTTTAAATATCTAAATTTTAAAAAAGATCTAAATTCTAAAGGATATAAAATATAGCAGTTGTAATACATTAGCCAGGAAGTCATTTCCTCAATATTAGCCTTAATCATAAGACAAATTTAACTGGAGCAATCGGAAAAATAATAAAATATTGTATTACCTTTGAATAGACAAATGAGTGATTAAATGCAGATATGTGAATAAAGCTTATTTATTATTATTTGTATACAAACTGGTGCTGTTAGTGTGCAATAAGGTAGTTAATTTTCCTTAAGCAGGTCAGAGTTTCTACTACAATCCTGTTTGCACAGTTAATTTGAACATGATTTATTTTTTTCCCCAAAAAAGGATGGTAACATCAAATTGTCCTGGTTGATTTATCACATATGCTGAACTCAGGGTTCTAGTATTCTTGGCTATACTGAAGCCGTATTTGTCCATTGGACTGTAAAGGAATTCTGACAAGGTCATTTACAAACAACAACAAACCAAAATCTCTTTCTTACTAAGCTAGCAGACAGTCAACATTTTGGTTAACTGTGTATATATATACTTCTTTGTAAGGAAACAGTGGCTATATTTGACTAAGTTCTCTGTAATAAACTTCTAAATCATCTCTCAGCATCTTCATTTATGGCATTCTGTCACCTTCTTACAGTATAACTCAATCCCAAACATCTCCTGTTATTCACTGATTCATCATAGTAAGACCTGCTATTGGATCAGGTGTTGTGCTTGATGCTGAAGATGGGTAAGACATGATCTCTGTTCTTAAGCAAGTCACAGACAAGGGAGGAAGTCAGTGAGAAGACAAACACCGTGATATGGGCTGTAACAGAATTATGTACAGAAGAATGCTTGCAGGAGTATTGCTTAAGGAAAGTTTGGGAGCCATATTTTCCAGAATGAGTAGTAGTATTGAGGGGCATGACATCTTCAAGGATATGCCAGGAACATAGTGTGCCCTCCAGGGTTGGAGGGGTCAAAGGGGGACAGATGATGAAGATCTTTTTTCCATGCTAACAAGTCTGAACTTGACCCTAAAGGCAATTAAGAACCATGAAAGGTTTTTACATTGGAGTATGACTCCACCCACTTCAATATAACCCACACCCAGACAGCTTCTGCTACCCCAGATAAAATTTCTCTACACCGCCATTATATTCTCCTCCCTGAAAAATCTTCCCAAGGTAGTTGAAGAAAAGAGATCCCAAAATTCTTCAATTAACATAGGTCAGCACACAACACTTGAGGTTTGAAGGCCCATTAGCAGGGTTGTTACTTTCTCTATCTTACAGTCGTGGGGCCCAAGAGGGCTGAAGACTCTACTCATCTTCAACCAGAACAAGTAGCTTTGATTTGTTATACGTATTGATTTTCCTCTATGAAATTTCTTCTGGGAAGAAAAGAAACTTGACTACTGAAATACGCATTCTCACACCATCCTCAGTCAGTGGCAAGGTGAAGCACCCCCTAAAGACCTGGCTTCTAGTTCTCACTCTACCAACTAACGGTGTGTCCCTTGTCAAGTGGTTTGAAAGCTACATGTAGGATCAAGTTTTTTTTTCATGGTTCTATAGAATTCTAGAGCAGGAAAGGACTTCAGAGGCCTAGAAAAATTAAGTCTTGCCTGAGGTTAGTGCATAGCAGTGCTGGAGGAGACTCCGGTTCTCCAGGTAACAAGCCAAGAGCTCGTTCTACCATTCTCTATCTCCACACTAATTCTCCCCACTGCTACTCTTACTGGCCTGTAGCCACCACCATCATCTGCCTAGACCACTACAGTAGCCTCCTTACTGGTCTTTCTGTTTCCAACCCTGACTATTCTCAACAATGGCAGCCAGAGTCATCCTATTACAACTTCTGGGCTCAAGACCTGAAATAAATGAGATCTGTATTATCTCTCTCATAGGATCAAGAGATCAGATGAGTCGGAATAACTCTTTGAAATATGGAAGACAGTGCTGTGGTTTTATCTCTAACCCAGCAGTTAAATAAAATAAACCTCCTTCAGAAGCAAGGTGAGGCTCCTTGGCCTCCCCAAATATTTTGGGGGGGCCCTCTGATCACTCATTAATTCCTCCCTAGATTCCCTCTTTTGTGATCACCTCTAGGGAAATAAAGAATGCAAGCTTTGCAGAAGGGCAGCTGAACCAGTCCCTCCAAGCAGGGGAAAGAAGTACCACTGGGAAGCAAAACTGAATACTGCCATCTACTGGGAGAAAAAGGCACACAGTGGAGAAAGCTCATGACACCAGTAAGGATGAGAAGAAATCAGAAGTGACAAAAGATACTGCTTAAGCTAAGCTGCTAAGGGGGAAAGAGCTAGGGAAATGAAAGGAAATAACAAAGGCATAGGTGGCATAGTGGAAGCCAAGTGTGATGGATAAACTTAAATGGTCCTTAGGGGGCAACTTTCCCACTTGTTCCATTTTGTAGGGTAGAAAGTAGAAGTCCAAGAGATTTGAATAACTTGCTTGTGGTTACTCAACTACTAAGTAACAACACCAGAGCTATAGCCTTTGCTCAATCCTGGTGCACTATTTTGTATCACACTTCCAACTGAGCAAACACATAAACAAATGCAGAGACCCTTATACCTACATTTTTGGTTACTTGGGAATTACGCATCTATCAATCAATCTAGGAGTACACATAATTACTCACATTCCAATGAAGTGCAGAAAGTACTCACAATGGCTAAATGAGAAGAAGGTGAGGAGTGGCACCAAAATCATTTATGGATGATACGTATGGAGAGGAAGTAGGCACACAGAGAGCATAAGTCTTGAGACGGAAAGGCACTGCAGAACTGGGAGGTGGAAGGAGATGAAGAACTGTGCCTCACACTAACCTCTTATCAATAGCATTCACTGGAGGAAGCAGTTTCCACTAGTTATTTTTTGTTCTTAGATGAGTACTAGTGACTTGGACTAACCTCAGAGTGACTGCATTATCCCCCAAATGGAGAAAGTCAGGAAATCTCATTGAACCGATGTTCAAAATATATCCAGATTATGGCCACTTCTTCCCACTGTTACCACTCTGGCCTGTGCCACCACCATCCCCTGCCTGGATCACTGCAGTAGACTCCTAGCTAGTTTTCCTGCTTCTAAACTTGGCTATTCTCAGAATGGCAACCAGAGTCATCCTGTTACAACTACTGGGCTTAAGACCTTCCAAAGCTCCTTGCCTCCAATCTCACTCATCAGTGACTGAAAGTCAAAGCCCTTACCATGTCCTGCAAAGCCTCACACAATATGGATACCATGTAATCCCTATCCTCTCCTCATTGCTTTACTAGGTTCCAGGTACACTGACCTTCCTGCTCTTCCTCTAAACAGATGAGACCCCTCTTTAGGGAGTTTCCACTGGCTGTTCCCTCTGTTTGGAAGGTTCTTCCCCTAGATATCTACAGACAACTACCTCACTTCCTTCAATCATTTGTTCAAATGTCATTTTCTCAATAAAGCCTACCCCATTTAAAATTGCAAACTCTTAATCTATTACTGGGCTTATAGAGTTTTATGGCACATTCAAATATTTAAGTACTTATTGTCATCTCTTACAGTTCATTATCTGTCTCCCCTGGTTATAATGTCCGCTTCTTGAGGGGAGGGCTCTTTACCTCTTTTCTGACTGTTGTGTCTTCTGTTCCCAGAAGAGTGTCTGGCACATATTAGGCACTCAATAAATTTTTGTTGAATACATAAATGAAACAGAACCATGATACTTGTATCAAAGATAAAGTTGCTAATGATTATCATCTACACCATCCTCCTAAGAACAAAACTACTTAAGAGGTCTTTTAATCAAGTCCTTTCATTTTGTAGGGAAGAAAAAAGAGGCTTAGGAAGACAAAAGGACTAGGATTTGGTGACATGTCTTCTGACCCAACACCTCATGTTCTTCCATCCATTTTTTCTTGTCTCTTTAATGATGTTGTCCACTTAGGACAGTAAAAACCACACATTTTGCTTTTGGTCCTCCATATAGTCCAAATTCAATAAGTAGCAAACTTTGGTTGGTGGATATTCAGAGAAGTTTAACTGTCTGCTTTATGTAATATTCCAGTAGTCCAAAAAAATATACCAATAGAGTGCTGAGTATTGCTCTCCCATATACTCATCTGACCCTTCAGAGAAAAGTGCTTCCTTTTTCAAACCAAAGGAATTTAAACCTCAACTCACAGGGCTGTTCTAGCTCGAGTTCACGGTCTTCTCATATCAGACCATACTTTAATCTTCAGAAGGACAGTCCCCCAAAACTGAATTACTCAAGTCAGGGACAAGGTGGAGGAGGTGGTGAGGCTGGAGATTGATAGTCCAGGGTGGATATTGGGATTCTATGCCCAAGATCTCTCCACCAATCAGAGAAGTGAAATAAGAATTCCTCCTGGTCATTCAGGGATAAGACCAAATATCTCCCAAACCATTATCTCATAATACTAAAGTCTACATTAAGGAAGAAATACATTTCCCTAATGTAATGTAATTGGTCCAGATGCTGCCCACAATGGAAAGAAAGCCTCCATGTGAAGACAAGTAGACTCCATTTGTCTAGCCTCTAGCTTCTAAGCTATGATCTGCAGCCTAGAATAGTATTAAAAGTGATGTCTCTTGTGTCAGACTGGGTGTGAGTCCTGTCCTTGAATCTTACTGCTGTGTGACCTTGAGCAAGCTGCTTAATCCCTCTGTGGTTCTACATTCCAAAGTGGGAATAATAATAATGGTACCACCCTCATAGAGTTGTTGGCTCATAGATTGAACGAATTAATGCCAAGCTCTTGTGAGAACACCTGATCATTGCTAAGTTCTCAATAAATGTAGCCATTATTATTTTTAAAAATGGCAATCTATTTCAGCATTGGTTTGCACATCTTTTGGCTGATTCAGCAGATCCTTCTAAATTACTAGTTTTCTGCATTGTAGGTAAAATTATATTCTAAGTGAAGACTTCCCCTCATCATTCTCTGTAAGGTAAAATGAGCCCAAATGAGGGTTCATGATTCTCCCTCAGAAAAGGCAGTTTTCTCTTCCAGCAATAATAATTTAAATAAATGAAAAAAAAATAATGCATCTAGCATGCACTGAACACTTACTATGTATCAGGCCCTTGGCTATGACTCTTACATTATCTCAATAGGCATCCTCATGTCCTATGATCTCTAACTTTTATTATTCCCATTGCACAGATGAGAAGACCAAGACACACAGAAGTTATTCACCTCGCTAGAAGGTTTGGTGGGGCTGGCATGAGTACAGGCTATTACTACTGGAGCCTGCTGGCCTCAGTTCCACAGGTTAGTGGCAAAGCTTCAGAAACACTCTTCTGGATCTCACCCCTTCTGCCTAGGTCAGATTTAAAAAAGACTTTATTTTCTAATCATAATGAAAGTTAACATTTCGATGCATGACTACAATTGATGACCGAGAGGCCTTTACTAAGGGAGTACTTGGAATTCAGCTAGTGCCCCATCGATCAGAGAAGCCAGGAGCTGGTGTTCCCAGGAAAGTGAGAAGGGTAAGGGAAGACCTTTGGGCAGAGATCTTTAGTGAAGAAGGAAACTGAGGCCAGTGCTGCTGGAACCTGGATGAGAGCCAGGCTCTGAGAGGCTCTCTGAGGGCTCTCCCTGCCTGTGGGAAACAAGAGGACAAGAGAACTTTCTGGTCCCTGCTGACAGCCTGGTGAGAGATGACCGTGGCTTCCCCAAAGCAGCCTAGACATGACGATGGCTGAGGTGTGTGAAGACCACCCAGAGGGAAAACACAGATGTTTTACCAAGATCAAGGGGGATTCAAATTGGCGAAAAGAGATGGAAGAGGCGGGGCGCCTGGGTGGCTCAGATGGTTAAGCCTCTGCCTTCAGCTCAGGTCATGATCTCAGGGTCCTGGGATCGAGTCCCGCATCGGGCTCCCTGCTCCTTGGGAGCCTGTTTCTCCCTCTGCCTTTCTCCCTCTGCCTTTCTCTCTCGCTCTGTCTCTCATGAATTAAAAAAAAAAAAAAATCTTTAAAAAAAAATTAAAAAAAAAAAAAAAAAAGAGATGGAAGAGGCTGAGTCTCAAACTCCAACCTCTTCTCACTGAGCATGTAACCCAGGCTATCAGCTGAGAAACGGATGGGCGAGGGAAAGAGAAAAGGGTCTGGGTTTCACCATCTTGAGTTGTGTTTTTGGACACGTAAAGTTCCGGGAGGGGCGGAGCATGTGTAAGGAGAGCTCTGCTGCCTGGATGGGCGTGGTTAAGAAACAGTGATTGATCTGGGGAAAAAAAAAACTATGGGCAGAAACTATGCCTCCTCAGAGAAAACAGAGGGGAAGGGGAACCTCTGAAATGACCTAGGAGAGTGAAGCAAGGCAGCTGCTTTGACTGTGTAAATGAAATAGGTATTGGCCCACTGTCCTGGGGGAACTACCCAGACCAAAGCTCGTACAGGGGAAGTGTCAGTAAAGAGAGAGCAAGTCCTCCTGGGTGTGGTCTGTACTTCCACATGGCTAAAGTGCCCATGGGAGGAAGGCAGAAATTGGATAAACACCACAACTGTCAGGAAAGACAAAATATTATCTCCAGCAAGACAGATAAGACACATGACTTTGATTTGCCACATAAACTCCTTCTGTCCAAATTCCACTCCCTAAGTGAAGCAAAACCAGGAAAGCTAAAGGCCATAAAGGATGGCAGGTGACTTCCTCATTCTCAAAAGGTAAACCAACCACTTAATTCATGTCCCCTTGCATTCTGGTTCTTCTAAGATCCTGTTTGCTGGTCACAGAATGTTCGGGCATAGGAAGGAAAGGATTTCCGAAGTCAGTTTGGGTTCAGATTGTAGATGACCTGGCAGAGAAGCTGTGTTTATTTCGGAGGACAATGGAGCCGTAAACAGCTTCGACTGCATCTAGCACAAACAACTCCAGTAGGAAGAAGGAAGACACAAGAAGCCAGGAAACCCCTTCGTAAGTTGGTGGCAGTACCAAGCCTAGACGAGGAAGTGGGGACCTCTGCCCTGGGTCCCTCCTTTTAGCGAACTCGACTCTGGTCTTTCTGTGGCTGAACCCCTCCCCCCACGGCAAAGAATCTGCAGGGCCAAGTGGATGTACCCTCTAGGAGCCCAACCTCTCCTTTCAGACCATATCCTACTTATCATGGGACCCGAGAATTCCCTGACCAAATAGATCTGCACCTGCACTCAGGAACTGTCGGGATCTCTTTCCAGTTTCTGTCTCCTTAAAGGTGACTCGTGTGTGCAGGTACAGGCCCGAGGGGTGACAAGAGACTGCTATTTGAGGAGGGGCTGGGAGGGCGGGATGGAAAAACAGGATGGGGTGTGTATACACAAGTGTTGGCCCTCACATGAGGACACAGCCAGAAAGTAGAAAGACAAGGAGCTAGGCCACAGACTAGGGGGCTCCATTTTACTCTTGCTCTGGGCTCAAAGTGTGAGGGGCAGGCCTGGCTGGCAAGGCCACTGGTAGGAGGTAATAAGTGGATGAACACAGGATGGCCACAGTAAAGGGATGTTGTAGAAAGAAAATCTTACAGCTTGGCTGCTTGCTGGGGGCTGCCCTGCCCCTGTGTGGTATCTCTGAGGCTGCTTTTCAGGTCCGGTAATTACAGGTCTGGCCAAGGGATGGGATGGGGTGGGGCTGAGGTAAAGTGGGTGAGGTCCTTTCGGAAAAGGTAGTTAAGTGTCTGAGGCTGCAAAACCCAGGCACTGGCCAGGTACAAGGAACAATGTTTGGCAGAGAACAAGGGGTGGGGCCACTCCTGGCTGCCAAGCCTGGCCAGGTGCTGGTTCTGCTGCAGACATGTGGGCATGCATTCCCGCACTTTCCCCGAGATGAGCCATTCTCTGGCTCACTGCGGGTGAGGGCTGAGGTAAGAACACATCTGGGGATGCAGCTGACCTTTAGGGAGATGACCTCATCTCTGCCTATTACATGTGTTCAAAGTGGCTTTGGGAATCGCAGCCTTTTGCTCAGAAGCTATTTTAATAATGTGATTCTTAGAAGCATCCTTGGAGAATTACAACCCACACTACCACAGGCAAAGTTTCCCTGCTTTTTGGGAGACAAAATGCTTTACACCAAGGGAATGCAGGTTGAATCACATGCCCTTGAGGTTTCTTCCAAGGCTGAGATGCCAGGCTAGTGCTGTCCTGGCCTTCTTTATCCAATGTCCAAAATCTTTATCAGTGTTTCTCTACTGGCTTAGCATGCCTAGAGAGAGGAAGTGAAACTAGTGAGTCATTGTGTTGCTACTGACAAGGCTCCCTGATAAATTCTGTGATCGGAGGCAGAGGCTGATAAAGTAAGATTTGGAGCATTTTCGTGGGTTCCAATTAGACTAATTAGTATGTTTAGATCATTCTTTCTATGTAAGACTGTGGATGATTATAAGCCATCTTCAGTCTAGTTTGTGTTAAGATGCCGCACAAGGAGAAAAGAAGTTAAACCCTGAAAACTTCATAACACAGAAGATTCTTTGTTTTGGAGAGACTATTGTAGATTTGGCATAAAACCATGTATTGAAATATCCCAATGTCTTCATGGGAAGATTCTTTTGGAAATCTCTGATTCTAGACATGGCCTAGGATCTAAAAGCAGAAAGGCTAATCTTGTAGACCAAGACAGAGACTCTGGCGAAGAAGTAGCAATAAGAATATGCAGATCCAGTGTGGGGAAGTCCAACTTCAGGGGAGAAAAGAGAAGAAGCAAAACTTCTCAGAGGAGGTGAGCAGTGACAGAAGACTTTAGCTACTACCAAGTGGATGCGAGGTTTTTTTGCCAAGCAAAGAAATGCAGGAAGAAACAGCTAGAGGCCTTAGTCCCTGGAAGATAAGATTATTTCTTTCTGGATTCACTGGATCTTCATGATACAAAGAAAAGAAGTAAAGTGATGTGGCCACTGCCTCGGTAATGTAGGGACAACTACCCCTCTCCTGATACCTAGTACAGTGACGGGGAAGGGGCTGCACAGAGGGCTTGGGCAGTGGCCAACAGAAGTCTTTGTCAGAGCACGGGGCACAGCGCAGGATCCTCAGCAGCATGGTGGTAATTACAGTGTTCAAAGGAGGCAGCCATGGTATGCTGGCTGACAGAAGTTGCCGGAAAAAATAACTAAGAGTGTACTATTAGTTGTAGATTCCCAGAGAAACTGGTAATGAGACAAGGTTTTGAATACAAGTAATTTCTTTGGAAGGTGATGGCAGAAAACATTGCTATAGGAAGAGGAAAGTGATACAGGGAAAGGAAAGTAGTCAGTTCAGGTGCCCTTCCAAGCAAATTACCATTGTGTGCAACTGAAGCTCAGTTCCACTGGGCATCTCTGGGAGACAATGCAGAACATACACCTCAGGGTTATCTTGCTCAAGGGGCAAGGGAGGATCCACCAACTGCCATCAGTCATTGGTTAAAGGTTTCTCCTAGAGAACTTTAATTTCTTAGCACTTTTGGCTTGTCCTGAATTGGTGATATTTTTATCAAGTTCCCATGGCCATCCATCAGACAGTTCCTAGTCATGGTGGCATGCCTTCTTCTTCAACCAACTCTCACTCTCTGGCCATCCTTGAAAAAACATCTCATTTGATTTCTTACAGGTATCTACTCTGCCAAGTGAGTAAGCATGATATTTGTTAGTCAAAAGAAGTACAGTCGCAAAGACAGGGGTCTTAGGCTATTTTCAGTTGATCTTAGATACACAACCTTCATTCTTGGCCATCAAGCCACTCACTTCCACCTGGGCCCTCAGTTAATAGCCAAGCGCTTTAGAGGAGTTCCACATTGAATCCTCACTCAATTCTACAAGTTAGCTCCTATTGGAATGATCACCCTTGCTTCAGAAATGAGAAAAACATGACTGGGGTTAAAGAGCTTCCCAAAGCTATAGCAGTTCATCCCAGGCCTGCTTCCGGACCTAAGATTCTTAATGACCACATTCTCCTGCCTCCAGTTGCTCGCAGAGAATGTGTGTTTCCATCATAGGATGGCACAGACACAACTGATGGACTTCAAACAAAGATGACAGAGAAACAATAACAGTTGTTCTTAGAAAACTATAAAAGTTTTTATAAACATGCATAAGGAAAACTGCCCAAATCACAGGTGTCCAGCTAGCCGAATTTTCACAAAGCAAACACACAGTGCAGGCTTCCACAATGAGGACATGACCAGAATCCAGAACATCGCCCCTTCCATTTTCCACCATCCTCAAGGTAGCCACTATCTTGGCTTCTAACACCATAGATTATCTCTGCAAGATTTTGAACTTTTTGTAAGTGGGATATATTGCACTGTGTGAGAATCACCCATATTGTTGCATATAGCTGTAATTAGTTTATGTTCACCGTCTCATATGTAAATATGCTATAATTCATTTATCTGCTCTGTGGTTCATGGACTTCTGGGTAGTTTTTAGGTTGGGACTACTGCACACAGTAAATTTATGAAACCTCTTGTACATGTCTTTTGGTGTACTTATGTCCGTACTTCTGTTGGGTATGGATGTTAAGAATGAAATTGCTAGGTCTGGGTATGTATGCCTTCAGGGGAAACTTGGATGCAAAAGTTAGCATTTCCTCAATGACTCCCTTCTTTTCAGGATCTGACTGCTCAGATAGCTCTTGAAGGCCTTCACACCCATGATTTTTGTATTTTATTCAGTTTTTATAGTTTTTTATCAGCAGGACATTTGTCTGCCACAAGTTCCTCCCTCATATAGGAAGCAAAAGTATACTCCTTATACATTTTAATAATTTACATATACGTATTTAATTTTGTATCTTGTTTATTAAGACAGACTAAGTCTTACCAGAAAAAAAAAAATCTAAGTACAAGGGATATTACTGTTACTGTTACTCTGTGATCACATTTTTCTTAACTCTAGCTTGTTGTTTGGATTATATTTTCCACTGTCTTTAGAAAACTGTTCACAGTCTGTTGTGTAATTTCAGATTTAGAAACAGACACATGTTGGAGTAAAGATGTTAAACACAAGCACCTTTCACAGTGGCTATTGATCATTAACTGTCCCCAAATCACTGCTCTCTAGCTTCTGGCCATTCATGGTTCCTCTGGCTTGCTACTCTTTCCCATGGTCTAGGTCTCATGTTTAGCCCCTTTTTGTATATCAGAATCTGGCAATTCTGGGGAGGGGGGCGGTGACTACCTGTGAACGTGAAAACACAAATTGCTGGGTCCTGCCTCCAGAATCTAATTCTGTAGGTCAAGTGATGCCCAAGAATTTGCATTTTAAACAAGTTCCCAGGTGAAGCTGATGCGGCTGGTCCAGAAACCACATTTTGAGATATGCTGTTCTAGTGCCATCTCTATTTTTCTTGAGTAATTGTGAACTGTTTTTAAAAAGAAGTTATTGTGTCTACCCCAGCTGTTTCTAATTTCCTCATGCTGGATTGCGCCCATCAACTGGAGAGTGATAAAACATAGGATTTTAAAGGGGCTGGACCCATGTTCCTTCTGCATCGATTTTAAGAAAACAAAGCAATGGTATAAATAGTTAAACAGGTCTTTCCCCAATAACTAGGAATCAAAAGCTCCTTTTCAACTCAGAGTTATATTTAGAGGAGCTTTCTTTAAATTTTGGACATATTTGGGAGGAGGGGAGTTAAACGGAAGGTTCCTGTATGACTGAAATCTCCCTCCTTCCATCATTTAAAAAAATGTCATTTATGACTGCAGGCCTGTGAAGCCAAATTTATTTATAAATCTCAGTAGCCCTCAGGTTCTGGGGCAATCTAAAGACACAAACCTTTCTTTGTTTTTAGGTGAAATATCTGTTGAATACACATTTTATGCATATTTGTCCAGATTTAGTCAAAACAACACAAACTCTCAGCTATCAGGAAGTGTACTGTGATGTACAGTAAGTAAAACAAACACAAGGTTGACTTCACACAATGGCATTCATGGCATTTTGTCAACTTTTAAAACTTTACAGTACGGACTGTACAATAGCAGCCTCAAGTTTTAATACGCTGCCCTTAATCAAAGCCCCATCTACCCGCAGTGGAAGGGGCCGGTGAAAGAGACTTTTCCTTTGCATCCAAGATGAGACAGGCAGGGCTGTTGCTTGGTTTCACTATGCATACTCAGGGCAAGGCAGTTTCCATGTAAGGGAAAACTGCTGCTTTTAACAGAAGATAAATTAAGCCCTCGGGTTAGAGTGAAGCCTTTTAGGTCAGAATTCAGATGATAAAAGAAAACGGAGGCTTCCCCAGTTGTGTGAGAGGACTGAGAGAGAGGTGAGGTTTATCAGCTTTCCTGCTCTGGTGCTAATGAATGATAAGGAGCTCTAATTTGAAGACACCCTGGAGCTGTTAAAGTGTGTGTGAGATGCAGACAATTCATCAACAGAGCAATAATCTTCTCCCCACACAAATGGAAAAACCAGTTTGGTGTCTTCAGAGTTTTTCTTGAAGTCTTAGGGGAAAAAACAGGGAAATGGAAACTAAATTTCATAACACCTTGTGTGTGCCAGCCAATATTCTAGTTCTTTACCAAGGGTCAGTCATCTGATATAATCCCCATAATAACTTCTACAATATGGTGCCATGTTTTCAGGTGAGGAAACTGAGGCACAGAGTAGTTAGATGATGTAAAGTCTGTGCCTCAGTTTCCTCATCTGTAAACAAGGGTGCTCAAGGAAGAAATAGATGTTTAAACCCACAGCTACCTGACTTCAAACCCATTCTTCCCCCACTAGCAGTGATATATCTATATATATTTTTAAAAGATTTTACTTATTGAGAGAGAGAGAGAGCACCAGCAAGCAGGGAGAGGGGCAGAGGCAGAGGGAGAGATAGAATCTCAAGCAGACTCCATGCTGAGTGCAAAGCCTGATGCAGGGCTCAATCTCATGACTCTGAGATCATGGCCTGAGCCTAAATCAAGAGTCAGTTGCTTAACCGAGTGAGCCACCCAGGTGCCTATATATATATATATATATATATATATATATATATATATATACATACCTACCTCTATATATTTATATCTATATTTAGACATAAATCACCCAATTGGTGATCCTTTTCAGGGAGTGCATTTCAGAATTTCTAAGTAAAGCACAAATAGGTTCAAAAAGACCTGAGGTGATTCTGAACCACCTCCTTGATCCAGGGCATGCCCTATTGCTTTCTTATCCCCTGGACCAATTGAAAAATCATTGGATAAATAACAAAGGTACTTTAGTCTAGTGAAAAACCACTGGGGTGGGAATTTGGAAATTTGGGTCAGCTCTGCCACTGATACCTGTCACTTTAGGTAAATGACTGAACCTATGTTCTTCATTTAATCAATATCCATTTACTGAGCAAAGATTCAGTAATATCTCTAATGTTGCAGGCTCTGTACAGATGTTTGTATAAGCCATGCCTTCTACTTGTAAGTTGCCCATGGTCTAGTGAGGAATCCAGACATGTGAATATGTTTGACATTCATAATTAAGTCTGAAGACACAAATTCCTATAAAGGGTTATAAGAATATGGATCCAACTCTTGCCTCTGCCTGGATGGCGTAGGAATCAGGAGAGAGGAGAGGACTGAAGGAATTTGCCAGGCTGATACAGTGAAGCAGAGAGGGGAGATTCCAGAGTAAGGGAACCACATATGCAAAGACATAGGGTCATATGCATAGATCTGAATGCCATTTAATAGAACTGAATCATAAGGGACATGCATATCATGCTAAAGAGTTTGAACTTTCTCCTGCAAGTGAGACATGGAAGTTTTTGTAGGGCCAAGAGGTAGTTAAATTTGCTTTTAAGGAAAAACAGTAGTATGACAAATGAATTCAAGGGAGATGAGACTGGAGGCAAAGAAACCAATTACAAAGCTGTTACAAAGATTCAGATAAGATACGATGTTGGCTTGATCTAGAAAAGGTGTGTGTGTATGAGAGGGGTGGTGGGCAGGGAGAGAGAGGTGCTGGTTCCAAAACATTCTTAAAGTAGACTAAGCAGACAAGTCTTGGCAGTCAACATAATTAGAGTAATGAGAATGATAGCAGAATAAACTCCATGAGAACATGAATTATATTTGTTATCCATTATATGTGTTATGTATGGTGTGCTTCAGGCAGTATGGGCCACAAAAGAGTTGCTCTAAAAACGAATGAATGCATGAATGATGAATTCCAGAATGTATATGTGTAAGAAATTGCATATGTACTGGGGCGCTTGGGTGGCTCAGTCGGTTAAGTGTCCAACTCTTGCTTTCAGCTCAGGTCATGATCTCAGGGTTGTGAAATCGAGCCCCATGTCGGCCTCAGCACACAGCAGGGGGTCTGCTTGAGATTCTCTCCCTATACCCCTCCCCCCACCTGTGCATGCTCGCTCTCTCAAAAAAATCTTTTTTAAAAAAAGAAATGCATATTATTGAAATATGTATACATCATTTACATGTTGATATCCATGTTGATATCAACTATGAAGTACTGCTGAATAACAGGAAATTTGGACTGAACTCTAAAGACCTCCAACATCCCTTTGTCTTCCATGTTTATAATGTACAGTATTTTAGTTCCACTTGGTTTTAAGTGCAAACTAAATCAGTTATTACTATTATCATTAATATTACTAATTGCAGTGGATTTACCAAAATATTTCATAATTTCTGTGCTTATAACCAGATCTTGCATTCTATTTCCTTCCTACGGAATCGTTTCTTTCTTACCAAAATGCATCCTTGCAGTTTGTTCAGGAGGGCTGTGGATTTTTATGAATGTCAAGCTCTGTTTCACCTTCATCTTGAGTGAGAGTGATGGTCCAAGTAGAATCTAAGGTTAACAGTTAATTTTCTTTAACACTTTGAATATATTAGCCCATTATCATTTATTGCTAATGAGAAATGCCCTTGTCTGCAATTGGATTCTACCACCCTGAAATTCTCATCTCTACCTACTTTACATTTGAGACTTGTGACTTTGTCATAAGCCATGAAAATAGCCAGGTAGAGGGGTGCCTGGGTGGCTCGGTGGGTGAGCATCTAATTTTTGATTTTGGCTCAGGTCATGATCTCAGGGTCATGAGACTGAGCCATGTGTCAGGCTCTGTGCTCAATGTGGGAGTCTGCTTAAGATTCTCTTTCTCCCTCTCCCTATGCCCCTCCCCCCCCAACTCAAACTCTCTAAATATACATACATACATGCATACATACATAAAATCTTTTTTTTTAAAGGTTTTATTTATTTGAGACAGAGAGAATGAGAGAGAGAGAGCACATGAGAGGGGGGGAGGGTCAGAGGGCGAAGCAGACTCCCTGCCAAGCAGGGAGCCCGATGCGGGACTCGATCCAGGGACTCCAGGATCATGACCTGAGCCGAAGGCAGTCGCTCAACCAACTGAGCTACCCAGGCGCCCCCATACATAAAATCTTAAAAAAAAATAGCCAGGTAGAAAATCAAAAAGCTTAAGGCTATGCATGTGTGGGGGCAGCAGTGATCGGGACATCTCTGAACCTTCCTCTCACTTTGCTGTGAACCTAAAACTACTCTGAAAAAAATTAAAGTCTTCAAATTAAAAAGTGAAAAAGCTTAAGGATTTATCTCAGTTTCTGAGAAACATTAGAAAAGATAAAAATATCTTGCCAAAGCTAAATTTAAGGCATTCCATATGCAGAATATTCAAATCCATGGCATTTCCTATGGTGGTTTTGGTATGGAAGAAGCAGTTTAGACACTGTTATAATACCAAAAACTACTGTCATATCAAGTAGATATTATTATTTGTTATCAAAAATTATGATTCATATATTTTGTATTTATTTAAAACTGTAATTATTTATTATTACCCAGAATCTAATTACTGTCACTAACATCAGTGGCACCACCCCAGTTTTACCTAGCGTCCTTTTTTGTATTATCGCAGAAGCTTGAAAACTGGATTCTTGTCTCCTTTCATTTTATTCTCAACCAGCAGCCCGAGTGATGCTTTAAAACATAAGTCAGTCAACTGCTCAAAATGTTCCAATGGCTTCCCACCTCATCAGAGTAAAAGTTTTATTTGACAGAGAGAAAGAGAGCACAAGTAGGCAGAGCAGGAAGAGGGAGAGGGAGAAGCAGGCTCTCCAGCTGAGCAGGGAGCCTGATGCGGGGCTCGAACCCAGGATGCAGGGCTCGATCCCAGGACTCTGGGATCATGACCGGAGCTGAAGGCAGTCGCTTAACCAACTGAGCCACTCAGGCACCCCCACAGTAAAAGCTATTTTACTGATGCACAGGACTCTACTTGATTAAGCTCCCCATTGCCTTGCTCATTTATTTTTCTCTTCTCCTCCTTCCTGACCCCTCTCCAACCATGCTGACCTTCAGGGTATTCTTCAAACTCATTAAACACACTCCAATCCCAAGGCCTTTGCACTTGGTGTTTCTTCTACTCTCCTCCTTCATCTTTGCTCATGGCTAACTCCCTTGCCCCCTTCAGATCTTTTATCAGATTTACATTATCAGTGAGACCTGCACAAAATTCCCATTCCAGTATTTCCCATCCCCTCCCCACTTTAATTTAAACTCTTTCACTAGAATGTAAGCTGATCCATAGTAGGTACATGATAAATGTTTGTTAAGTGAATGGATAAATGACTAAATGGATTTTTTTTTTCCTGAGCACTGTGCGAGGTGGCTTATACCCATGTCATTTAATGCTCAAAATCATTTGGACATGTAGATACTATTATCTTCATTGTACAGGAGGGGAAACAATAGCAGAAAAATCAAATAACATTCCAAAATTCACTCAGCGAAAGCAAGAGACTGACACCATGACCAATGTTCTTTAAGCCTCTTCACTTTCCCTTGAGCTGAAAAGCTGAAGGTCAAGGTTGTCCTCCCAAACAGGGTGACATATAAAGCATTGCCAAATGAAGCACATTTCTAGAGCAGCATGTGGGTCTATGCAATACAATGCACAGCACTCTACAACTCAGCATAAAGGAAAGCAGACATGTCTCTCCTAGTTCTTATTACTATGCTGCCTGAACTCCAAATATCTGTCAAACATCTACATGACATAGATTAACCACCTTAGAAATATACCACTTTATAATGTGTTATGTATATACAATTGCCTCCTTAGAAAATAACAAGATAGGGCGCCTGGGTGGCTCAGTTGGTTAAGCGACTGCCTTCGGCTCAGGTCATGATCCTGGAGTCCCTGGATCGAGTCCCGCATCAGGCTCCCTGCTCGGCAGGGTGCCTGCTTCTCCCTCTGACCCTCCCCCCTCTCATGTGCTCTCTCTCTCTCATTCTCTCTGTCTCAAATAAATAAATAAAATCTTTAAAAAAAAAAAAAAAGAAAATAACAAGATAAATATATCACATTTACATATTTTTCCATATGTAACAACACACAGACCCATTTGTGTGTATATTCTTTCATACTCATATGTTATCTGTGCTTCAATTGACGCTTAATGGGGTCTTGCTCCTTGTTGAGGGAAAGATATCACAGACCTTTTCTAATGTAGAAATGACCTTTTTGTCTGACCTGATTATAGACATTCTCTTGCCAACAACATCTAAAGCTGTCTCTGGGCAGGATGTGTTGGGAGAGGAGGGCAAGGGAGTGAATTCCTTTCCACACTTGGCTGTACAACACCCTTGGGTCACACTGGGTCAAGGAAGTGAGCTGAGGAAGCATGTGACATTCCTGACCCCTTTCATCTCAGAGACCCAGTAATGATGGCATCAAGAAATATGATATGTACATTCCATCACACATTCAAGCATATATTGAGCACCTGCTGTATGCTCAGCTCTGTGCTAAGCACAATGAGGATTACGCTGCAGTATATGAAACATGATTTAATCATGCAGCATGCTATCAGAGAAAGCATATGATCTAGACAAGTTTGTCAACTTAGAAATTAACTGATAACTTGAATATAATCCAATAACAAACTGCATAACCCAGTTGCACTTTGGGTAGTCAGAAAATAATAACATAATTGTAGCCTAGAATTTTCAGAAAAGTTTTCATAGTGAAGGTTTGTCTCAAAAGACTGAAAAGTATGTGGATTTGCAAAACGGAAAAGTCAAGTTATTTCAAGAGAAAAAACAGTTTAAGTAAAATTAGGCAAAAATTAGTATAATTTGATCAGGAGAGAGAAATCCATTTGCCTGCTAATGAGAAGATTATAGGGATGCTTGAATGTCTGCATAAGAAGCTGATCTCCCACATTTATGCATTAATCTAGAAAATTATAACAATTTGCTCAGCAGTAAAGGCAAAAGACTCATTATCCTCCACCACTGGGGAAGTTCTAAAATGTGTTTCTAAATATTTCCCCTCAAGAAATATTTCCATGTAGGTGATATCCACAGGAGTTAGAACACACCAGTGATGTCATGCCTGATTCTTATTAAATATATTAATGAAACATTAATTCATTCCAGAACTTAATGTTATGATTGTCATAAGACAAGCATGAACATTATAAAAACCAAATAGAGGTTCCCTTGATGACTGCACCCTAGTGGTTCCTGTAGCAAATTTTGGGGATATTCAAACCAAATCAATAACATCTCAAATTGCTGCTGTGGAGAATCATGGTTTGAAGCTGACTCTGATGTTTTAAATCTTACCTCTGAAAAACAAGGCCAATTCTGGCTTTCCCTTCCTATCTCAGGAAATGCTTTAGAATGAAAATAAGGAAAACAAGAGCAAACAGTCATGACTACTTTGCCATGTCCCAGACACTATGCTAAGCTACTACACCAATTAATATTTTATTTGATCTCCAGTTTACCTATCCTACCTGCTCCTGGATGAAATGCTATGGTTCATTTATGATCTTTGGTTAAAGAAGACTTCCTGATGGTTAAAAACATAAAATATTCATCCCCATCTTTCTGCTTATTATATGGAAGAGAAAACCTTCCCTTACAGTAGAGGATCACAAAAGGCCCCTAGGTCATTGGTGCAAAGTCCTGAAATGTGGAAGATTTGGGAAATTAAGAAGCATTCACTGATGTGGGGAAAACTCTGGAAATTGATTTTTTATTTTTTATCTAATTGCAGTCATGGCCCGGTTTTCTAAATGTTTGCCTCATCCCTGAAAAAATGAAGAAGGGATACATGAAGATTATGTAGTCTCTCAATTTTAGAAAGTAAGGTGCCCCATGGTCTTAGGCCTGGTTCTCTAGGGACTCTAGTGCACATGGCTTATTGCAGGTGTGGGGAAGATGCTCTTAAGAGAAGGGGAATTAGGATGCCTGGGTGGCTCAGTCGGTTAAGTGGTTGCCTTTAGCTCAGGTCACGATCTCAGGGTCCTGGGATCGAGCCCCACGTCAGGCTCCCTGCTCAGCGGGGAGCCTGCTTCTCCCTCTGCCCCTCCCCCGTTCATGTGCCTGCTCACTCTCTCTTTCTCACTCTCTCAAATAAATAAAATCTTAAAAAAGAGAGAGAGAGAGAAGGGGAATGAGAGAAGCAGGATGGGGCAAGGAAGGAGATGAGCTAGAGTTTAGCCTCATCCCATGGGGGAGCTCAAGAGTGAGAACTGAACCACAGAGTTGATCCCACCTTGGGAAAGACCTCTTCTACTCATATGTCAGTCACTTATTGGCTGTCATCTGTCCCCTTGGTGGGGAAAAAAGTCATTTAACCTCCAATGCAAGGTGTCTTCAATTTGGCCAAGGACAGTTTTCCAGAAAAAAGAGAAGCAATGAACCTTTAGCAGCCAACATTCACAGCAACTTGTAGACAGGTTCACCAGCGTGGTGAAGGTGATCAAAGTGGGGAATCAACTGACAGCATCCACACATGCATTATTCTAGAACAGGCAGAATGGGATGTGCTTTATGGGGGCTATGTAGGATCCCTGGAAAAAGTAGCACTTAATATTGAATCTTGAAGAAAAAATAAAACTACCATAAGCAGAGATCTATTTGGAAAGGTTCTTCCTTGTTCTTTTGATATCAGACAGTAAACACTACAGAAATTACACATGAAATTCTGGCATTTCCAATTCCTCCTGTGGCAGCAGCTAGGTGCCCATTTCCATCTTTTCTCCTTTTCCATAGAACACAGTTGTAATCAGGAGGTGGCTGCCCAACCACAGGACACATTCCTTACCCTTCTTGTAGCTGGGTCTCACTCTGGGATGAATTCTCGCCAATGAGAAAGAAGTGACAGTGACAAGACAAATGTGTCCCTTCCACCCTTTCTTTGCCATTTCCATCAACTGCCTATAGGATGGCAGAGCTGTAAAGTAGTGGGAGCCTGGTTCCTCATTCTCTGTGTTGAGAAGCACCATCTGCTAATTAGAACCATAGACATGAGCCATTATACATTCCATTGAATTAAAGCTTCTATTTGTCATATCAGTATCTTAACTAATATTCTTCATTATTAAGAAATTAACAAAAATTTGTTGAAGAGACTGTCTTGGGGGGGTGGGAGAATGGGTTGGCCTGGTGATGGGTATTAAAGAGGGCACGTTCTGCGTGGAGCACTGGGTGTTATGCACAAACAGTGAATCATGGAACACTACATCAAAAACTAATGATGTACTGTATGGTGATTAACATAACAATAAAAAATTTTTTAAAAATTTAACAAAAATCCTTTTGCCAGATGAAACTAGGAAACAGTCTCTCTTCTGATGCTGTATTTCTTTTCTAGTAGTATCTTGGATTTTGCTCACCTTCTTCTGTGTACTTCATAGTTTTGCCATGGGCTGGTCACTTCCTTGCACCATGACACATTTTAAGTTATAGAAAATTGTTTCCACCTATCTATAGCTGTTCAAATTTTGCAATAAAGAGAGTGACTTTGTCTATGTAATGTGAAGAAGGCTTTACTTTTTTTGATACCCTACAAATTCCTGTTGTCAGTGTTAGGCTTAGCCAGGCATGCATCTCTATTTGTGAAGCCTTACAGTGCTTTGTAATATCAAGGTGGAGGCTTCTACATTTTGACTCCAAGTTCTTTTGAATAAGGAGAGGATACTGAAGGATTGGCCTGAGGAGGGAGGGTGTTTTCCTCCAGCACTTTGGCAAGAAATGCTACTTCCCATTTGTGGATCCTGCTAAAAATGCATGCCCAGTTAGAGAGATGCATTAGGTCTATGATACTTCCAGAGAAAGGAGTAGCTCAGGGATTTGACTGTTTATCAATTTTACAATCAATGTTACACTATGTTGACATGCAATGAATACTATAATTCAGTCAAACTTGAGTTTTAAAGTTTCTTTCAAATTAATAGCGATTTCATCCTATTGTCAGAGAAAGGAATGTGACAAGGTTGCTTTCAAACTTGGGTAGAAGCTAAGTAAACTGCATGCAGGAAAAATAATTAGAAATAGTTTAGAATGACAAATCTTTCACATTTATAAAGCTTGTAATTAAATGGTAATGTCAATGTATCCATAAGTATTAACTTTAAATAGTAGACTATACCTGTAACATATGCTCACTCTAATAAAACAATGGTTAACGCAGGTCCATCTACTTGCAAGGTTTTGCTCAGACAGAAATGGAGTAGAACATATTGTGTAGCACTGACATCACAATCCTTGGAGATATGAGTTCATATTTTATATTTAATCCTCATGTAAATTTTATATTTCATCCAGAAAGAAACAGGCACAAAGGAAATAAAGGCCAATCCATGTAGCAGGAGTTGACAATGTGCACATGGAACCTCAGCCCAATGGATCTCTGATACCTACATTATTCTGAATATTTCTACTGGGTTCTAAAATTTACCAATAACATAAGTTACTATTACCACATATGAGCTAGGAAAAAAGTCCAATTGTTTAGTCTTCCAAGTTAGAAATTCTCAGTAAAACTCATTAGAGTGACTTCTTTTGAAGTTCTAGAAAAAGAATTCTTTAACTAGAAGCAGATACTGTATTTTCTCTGTCCCACAAAGGACACTGTAATAGCAACTTGCATTTCATAAGACACTGGAGTTTTCTAACAGTTTAACTTAACCATGAATCACTAAAAGCAGGTTATGTTCTCCCCCCAGCTTCTACTCCTCCTTGTCACATAACTTACTCCTTCAGACCTGTTTAGCTTTGAAAAACATGTTTCCTAACACACAGCTTGTCTTCATAAAAGTCTATTTGAGTAATCCATGGTGTCTGAGAAATGTCCTATGACCGCTTTTTGACCCATTGACAGAGCTGTAGGTTTTACCATTCTCCTTACTACAATGCCCTGGATAGCATTTCAAATACATAGTCATGACCTTTATTGTTTGCCAGATGGGCTGTGAAATGTATGCTAATGTTCATAATAGGATTATACAAGGTTGTTTATTGTCTGAAAAATAATGTGAGCATTATCTTCTTTTCTCCCCCCACCCGCAACGGGTTTTCCCTTTAATAGGTATTAGGAAGTCTAATTTTGATTAAGTAAATATCAGCTTTCAGCTTTACAAATGATGGTTCATTTAGGCACATACTTTAATGGTATTAAGGGTGGAAAACAAGAAGAATTAGCCAGGTAAACTAAAGTACAAAGAAGGCATTATAATATGGATCCATGCATGGCAACTTGCGGCACGTACATATTTCATGCTAGAACTGAATACAGTGATTCAAATTAATTCAAATATGGGACAAAGGACAATATGTATGCTATGAATGTGACACCTAAAAATACAGAATACAGGGTGTAACCACGGTGTCACTGTCCTTCAAATGTTTTGCTTTTTGCTTTGTCTATACCCGTTCAGATGTGATCCTATCTCTTTTCTTATTCTGGAACCCCACCAAAAACAGATGCTCAGTTTAGGAATTCGGGTTCAAGCAGTTTATTCAGGAGGGGATCACAGGTCATACAGCAAAGGAATGGGAAGTGAGATGGGTAAGAAAGAATGCCAATAAAGTGTGTGTTATAGAGAGGGACACAGCTGTGGGCAGCTAGAGCTCAATCCCAGTGGGGATCATATGAGAGGCTCTGTGGAACATGCCTCCACTGAGGGGCCAGGAAAGGCAGGTATTTATTCATCAACAACTTTCCCTCATTGGTGGAGGGCCACTCCTGGAGCCTTACCAGGACACGTGCAAGCCAAACATGCCGCAGCTGCCAGAAGGAGCTATCAGGCAGAGAAATGCAGGAAGACATGGGTCTGCCTAGGAACTCTTTGAAGTGAACTCCAGTATAGGTTGAGGGGATGTGAGCAGGGAACCCACAGACTCTGTTCCACATGCCAAGGCCAGTGTGTCCCAGCGAATGTGGCTACATCTGTGCCGTGGTATGCTGGAACCAGGGCTTGCGGTTCAGGAGAACCCAGCTTAATCTCGTTCTATCATTCATTTATTGCAAATAGTTTTTGTATGCCTGGTGCTTGGGGCCATACTTTTAGTATGACTTCTTGGGGACTGGAGCCTGGATATCTATATCTTCCTCTATAAGACAGGTATGAGAGAGGTACTGCAAGGATTAAATCAGGTAATAGTTGCATGAAAAGTATCTGGAATCATGCCTGGCTTATAAGAAACACACCACAGATTTTAGGGCCCTGTCGTCATTCTCCCAATCCTATTTCTATGTCCACCTTCCTCATCAGTGATGCTGCTGATGTGTCACAGATAGTACACCTCAGGGTTCCCCAAGACCAATTTCAAGTTTGGTGATTCACTCAAAAGATTCACAGAACTCAGAAAAGCTGTCATATTCATGATTATAGTTTATTATGGTGAAAGAATACAGATTAAAATCAGCACAGGAAAAAGGTACATGGGGCAGAGTCCAGAAGAAATCAGACACAAGCTTCCAGTTGTCCTTTCCCAATAGGGTCATATGATGCACTTAATTTTCCCAGCAGTGATGTGTGGCAACATGTGAGAAGTGTCGACAACCAGGGAAGCTCACCCAAGCCTTGGTGTCCACAGTTTTTATTAGGGGTCAATCACATAGGCATGGAGTTAATCTTAGCGACTCCAATCTGCAGCCCCCAACAGATCAAACTGATGCAGTATGGCCCACAGCTCTAGGCATATGAAAACCATTCAGCATAAATCACATCGTTAGCATAAACCATCTGGCATGGCTTCAAGCCTTAGACATAAACAGACCTTCTTATCAGGCAAGATATTCCCAGGACTCAAAGGTTATCTCTCACCAGCTTGTCAAGGGTCAGTAATGAACACCTTTGGAATATGTAGGGTTTGGGCAATCCAAGACTGTGGAGTTAATGCTTTACTGCACGGGATGCCACATCCTCTCCCTGGCTCCATGGCATACTCCTTCTTCTGGAGCCCATTCTCCAGAACTATTTAGAGTCAGTTCTCCAGAAGCCTAGAGGTCTCTACAAAAGCCACTAGATAGATACTTCTGGGGTCATCCTAAGCCCTGCTTTAAGAATGACCATCTCAGCCCATAAGCCCATTATCAGGGCTCAGTCCCTCTCCTGCGCCTCCCCCCCGCCCCCCCCGCCCAAGAGCAGATAGCCTGAGTCCTCCCAGAATGTGAAGGTAGACAGATCACCTATAAACACATGAATGCTTTTTTTTTTGAAAAAGATTTACTTGAGAGAGTGTGTGCACAAGCTGGGGGAGGGGCAGATGGAAAGAGCACAAGGGAGAGGGAGAGAAGCAGACTCCATGCTGAGTGGGGAGCCTGAAACAGGGCTCAATCTCACAACCCTGAGATCATGACTCAAGCTGAAATCAAGAGTCAGACCCTTAACTGAATGAGCCACCCAGGTACCCCCACATGAATGCTTCTATGTCTGTATGGTCCAATACAGTAGCCATTAGCTACATGTCATTATTGCATATTTGAAATTTAACTAAACTAAGATGTGCCACAAGTGGAAAATGCACACCAGATTTTAAGATTTAGCACAAAAAAATGTAAAATATCTTAATATTTTAATAGTGATTACTAGTGGAAATAAATTTTAGATAAATTAATTAAAACATATCATTAAAATTAATTTTACTTTCTTCTTTTCTTTTTTCTCAATGTGGTTATGAGAAAATTTTAAATTACTTATGGCTTGTATATTTCTAATGGACAATGTTGTTCCACATGGAAATGTGACATGTGGGATAGGAGGCTGTAAGTACACTCACAGGTCTTTTGATTTCCTCTCTGGACAACGTGACCATGTACCGTGACTGTTGTATAAATATATCATGGAAAATCGCAGATGGAGACAAACAGTTTACAGCTAATGACCCTAAAAGTTATCACCAAAAATAGCAATTTTATAGATTTGAGCATAGCTGACACACAAATTTTTTTAGGCACACTTACCGGTGAGCATGATTCAAATCTTTGCCTCCACTACTGTACTCTACCAATTTCACAGTCGTTTCCACCAAGTATTTGTAAGTAGGCTGTGCATCACACCCCCCTCATACCTGCCCTTATTATTCTGTAGCCTTGAAGAGCTCCTGACTGTGGAGCTATCACCAGAAAAACTGTCAGTGAGATGCAGATGCACTTCAGACTTCCATTTCAAAAAGCTATTTGTACTCTCTCTACTCAACGCCATCTTTTCCCCTAGTAAAATCAGACTGTCGCCATCCTGGCTGTAGTCATCTGAATCACACACAGACTTAGAATTGCTCCCCCTTCCTCAAATCTCCAGTAAATAGCAAGAGAAGACAGGAATTACAGGTAATATCTCAAATGATCCAGAGAGCAATCAAGCGTCTTTAAGAAGTGTCTTCAGTAAAAGGATAAAAATTGAAGAAAAGAATCCACCTTATAAAACACTGGCAATGATATTGTTCACAATAAAGAGGAGTTTTATTTTATGAAAGACCCAGGATGGTCTTTATTCAAGGATGTTTAATTTCTAAAGCCCCAAACCAACATGGTTTTAAGACAGGAGTCAAGAGCAGGATTTCACATCATGGTGTCACCAGGGAAAATGTATTAAAAAAAAAAAAAAGACGAAGTGAGGGGCGCCTGGGTGGCTCAGTTGGTTAGGCGACTGCCTTCGGCTCAGGTCATGATCCTGGAGTCCCAGGATCGAGTACCACATTGGGCTCCCTGCTCAGCAGGGAGTCTGCTTCTCCCTCTCACCCTCTCCCTCTCATGTGCTCTCTCTCTCTCTCTTTCTCTCTCTCAAATAAATAAATAAAATCTAAAAAAAAATTAAAAAAAAAAAGACAGAGTGATTTCCAGAATCAGATTTTTCCAGAAAAAAATGTAATGATTATAAGGCTTAATTTTTTTCCTATTAAATTGTATTGGTCCACGATGAAGCTCTAGAACAGCACTGTCAAAAATACAACACAAGGCACAATGTAAGATATATATATAATTTTAAGTTTTTTATTAGCCACACTTTGTTTCAAAAAAGTAAACAGAGAGGTGGGGCACCTGGATGGCTCCGTTTGGCATCTGCCTTTGGCTCTGGTCATGATCCCAGGGTCCCTGCTCAGCAGGGAGCCTGCTTCTCCCTCTCCCTCTGCCTGCCACTCCCCCTGATTGTGCTCTCTCTGTCAAATAAATAAAATCTTAAAAAAAAAAAGAGAGAGAGATAAAATTAATTTTAATAATATATTTCATTTAACCCTATACATCCAAAATAAATCATGTAATCAATATAAAATTATTAGTGAGATATTTTACATTCTTATTTTCATACTCTTTGAAATCTAGTGTCTATCCACAGCACATCATGATTCAGCCTGCATTTCAAGTGGAGAATAACTTCCATATTGCACAGAACATTCTAGAAGTCACAGAATGACTTCCATATCGCACAGAACATTCTAGAAGTCATAGAGTGACTTCCAAATTGCACAGAGCTGGAAAATAACCATCTTTTTCTGCTCTAGTGAGTGGGTCTGGTAAGGGCCTCCTGTCTGCACATATTTTACTAAACATTAACAAATCTTTAGTTGAACACAGACTTAGAAAAACTGTATTATCTTATTTGGTACCATCATTCTCTTTCCCTTAACTGTGCTTACTGAACATTTTATCAAATTCCTTTGTATACAATTTCTTGAATATATAGCATCTTATTAAACATTTTAGCAATAGATTACGAACCCACATTAAACAATAGGAAATGGATTCAGAGAAATCAACCTGCTTAGGGTCTCAGAGCTAGAAACAAGCTTGTGTGTCAAAACCTTGGTCTGTCTCTCAACTGAGATTTCCGGTGCATCACCCCAAACAGCACAGGATTGGAAAGAGTGATGGCTTGTAGCCAAGGTGAACTGTCGGACCTAAAGTGACTCAGAAAGGCCTGGGATTAAAGGCACAGAGCTGTAAGGCTTTCAGAGCTCTCTCCAAAGGGAAAAGAATGAAAGCCCTTGGAAAGATCTGCAATTCCATTTGGGTCTTAGATCTTATAAGACACAAAGCCACCACCTTACACTGGGGAAGAATGAAGCTATTATTTGTAAGTCATTTACAAACACATTTCAATTCATGAAGTCACATTTCATGTTAATTCCTGGGAACTTCAACTCCAACTCAGTCACTTTGAGGAACTGCACTGCTGGAACCCAGAACATCTCCTGAATCAGCCTAGTGTTTCCAGATATTTAAGGCCATCAACCTCATGGAATTTTTTCACCCTTCACCAACCTGGAGTTCTGAGGCAAACTACTGAGGAAAGTAACTTGGTCACAGGCTTTGACCCCTGAAAAGAATGAGCAATTAATTGGTTGACTTCTTTGTAAACCTAGAGATAATAACTAGATGTCCTACTAATCTACCACACAGCCTATTGGTTTTAGTCACTCCTGAGCCCACTTTGCTGACTTCAGTTATTTAATCAATGTCCCATAATCCTAGCACTTTAGATATTTACTGGTATATTATATATACATCTTTTAAGATTTTATTTATTTATTTGACAGAGAGAGACACAGCAAGAGGGAACACAGCAGGGGGAGTGGGAGAGGGAGAAGCAGGTTTCCCACCGAGCAGGGAGCCTGATGTGGGGCTCGATCCCAGGACCCTGGGATCATGACCTGAGCCAAAGGCAGACACTTAACGACTGAGCCACTCAGGCACCCCTGGTATATTATTTGATTGCAACTCAGCACTTACCAAAAGTGCCACTAAGAAAAAAAGATATTTAAAAAAGGCAGACTAATGAACACAGTAACTACTTGGTCCTTTTTATCAGTGGTTTTCAACCTTGACTTCACATTAGAATTACCCAGGGAGTTTAAAAAAAAAAAGCCTCATTTCCCAGCAGAGATCCTGATTTAATTGGTCCAGGATGTGGCATGGGCATCAAGAATTTTAAAGCTCCCCTGATGATTCTAACATACAGCCAGGGTTGAGAATCACTGCTCTATATTCTCTATACATTATCCCTTAGTTATGTTAGCAGTGCAAGCTTAAGCAAAGTAAATGGACCATATTTCCTAAGATTCACATAAAAATGCCTTGAGACAATAAATATGCAACATTATGCCCTTGGTTTTAATGACAAGTAAATAAAAACATCCAGCCAAACAATATTTCTGCTGTGGATATTCTGTAACACTGAAGATATGAACTAACATACATGATAAATTCTTCCTTAGATTAAATCCCAGGAAAAACAAGGAGTGGTTTTTTTTTTCTTTTTTTTAATTTTTGGAGGAGAGAGAGAGAGTACTTGCATGTGCGCACAGGTGGAGGGGCAGAGGGAGAGAGAAGGATAATTTCCAGCAGGCTCCACACTTAGCACAGAGCCCGACTCGGGGCATGATCTCAGGACCCCAAGATCATGATCTGAGCCAAAATCAAGAGTCAGTCACATAACCAACTGAGCCACCCTGGTGGCCCCCCCTTTTTTTCCCCAGAAAATGGTACACTTTATTAATCAGATGAGATAAAATGAGCTTTTCATTTCAAGTACCTGGAATATCTATAATTTTGTTCCTTATAATTTTTTCCCTCAGAAAAAATTGCCTTTGTCATGTGTTATTCTCAAATTCATAAGCCACATCCACTCATTTTTGGAAGTAGATGGAGTATAATAAACAATAATCCATGCTTTTCTCCATTGAATAGAATCATCTGTTAACTTTCCTCACATGTTTTGTTTTGTTTTTTTGCCCTTGCCCTTTCTTGTGACCCTATCTTTGTTACATTTTCTCCATTGTGGTCAAAGGTCACAAGGCACAGTCCTTAGCATGCCATGCTCTGGATCTTTTTCTCTTTATCTCCCTCACCATCTATTAAAGTTTAACTGTCCTGGATGTCAATTTCCTCCTAATAATGTCCTACATACTAAACTTCATGTCAGTCTGCTTCTTGTGGAACTCCACCTGGGGCACACCCATGAGGTTGGCACAGATATTATACCCATTCTACAAATGAGTAAACTGATACCTAGTGGATATTAAATTACCTGCCCAAAGTCCTGTAGTGAATAGATGAGAGAACTATAATTTGAACCCATATTTGACTTCAGAGCTTACAGCCACAAGAGCATCACTACCAAACCACGGCTACCAAATGGGGTGTTTTCAAATACTTTAAAAATAAGCATCAGTGTTTTGTGTCCACCTCTAGGAAACCTCTGGAGAGTTCTTGGGATCCACACCTCCAGAAGGAAGGGGAAGGAAACAGGATTGGACAGGAGAAATTGAGCAATGAAGCTCTAACAAAGGTCTCAGCCTTTGGAGATCTCTGGAACTGAGGTGGCCCTTTAATTGGGGTGAGAGGTCTAGGCCCTTTTACCCCCAGTAGTGATCAGTCACTGCATACAGGCTTCCCTTGGAAGAGGATCTCGTCTTGGGAGAAATACCTAAGGGCCCTTTTCTGCAACATTCCAGCAGCTGGGGAGTAAGTTCTCCATTTCTGAAGGGAGATCTTTAAGAAATATGACGGTCTTTACCCACGATTATTCTAAGGAGACCACATCCCAGTGGTTAACCCAGAGACCCTCACCCTCAAAGACTACTGACCAGGTTCAACATGACCAAGCCAAGTAAACAGAACTTAGATCAGAAGAGAGGAATCCCTTTTTTAGTAGTGGGCTTGGTAGCAGTGATTAGGAGTGCCTGGGCATGTTGAAGAGATGAAGGAAAAAATGTCCTACCCTACAACCTGACCATGCCTCTGGGCTGCTGGGCCCTCATGAAACACCTGCTACCAAAGCACAAACTACTTGTGATGAAGCCTCTTCCTAAAAAATAGCAATATTCAAACAAACAAAATATTCAAATGAACAGTAAAATAAAAAATATACAACCTATTTTTTTCACCACCAGCTCTCAATTTCTTTCCCATCAATGAGCTATAAATTGATCAGGTTCAATTTGGAGGTTCAGCCTCAGAACACATGTCCCATGCTCCCCCCCTTCCCTTTCATAGATTAAAAAAAGTATCACATCCAAGCAAATTCTCCTGATACTTGAAATAGAGTTTTAAATATAAAATAAAATTTTACTTAAGTATTTATCTTTCTAATTTTCTAGGAATCTTTTCAACATCTGGATCTTGTTGCTATTGGGAATCAAAGTTCCAGCTAACAGAGCAGAATTTTGTAGACAGTAATTTTGGTTTTGGTGAAAGCAGCCTTGGGGGTCCTAGAAGATCATAACCCAGTGGGTATGAAACTTGCTTATCATTTGTGAAATGGAATTAAATTATAGGCTACACATTGTTTCTGGACACAAAAGCACACAGAGCCCCAATTCCTTGCACATGAGCCCCAGAACAGGTGGGCTTCTACAGTGATGAGTGATGGCCAGGACCAAATGGGGGTGGCTTCTGAAGTCACTGCCACTATTCTTGGAATGGCAGTCAGGTTGATATTTTGGGAGGATAAAGTTAAACCAAACACATATGACAAAGTAAATGAAAATCATAAATAGATTAAAAAGAAAATTCATGCAGAGATCTAAAATATATTGCTCTAGACAACATGATTCCCCTTCGAGGAAGAACTTGTCCAGCTCCTGGAAGTGTAAGCAACAGAGAGCCTTCAGCTCTCAGCACTTTCAGGGACCGCCTCAGTTGCAGAGAACTGCTCTGTACCAGGTCACTCCCCTTCTCAGGGCAGCCCACATCCAGTGAATGACCAATATGAAGGAATAAAGGCCTGGCCATCTCAGCCCCATTTGGTACAACTCTGAAGGGCCTCCCTAGCTCTAGAGTTCCCTGAAGGGTTGGCCAAGACTGTCACTGGATCTGCATTATTCTTAACTTCCCCTCCTAATCACAGTTTCTGCTTCCTGGGAAACCTGACCTGTGACAGGAGCTAAGATGATACAGACTCATAAAAGGATTATTTTCTTCAGGCCATTTTCCAGTCAATGTCGGAATCCCTTTTAGCACGACTCTTACATGGAGTCATCTCCATTTACCAACCCATCTTTGGGCCACTATGACAGAGACTTGAATGCCCCCTGACAAGTCGAAATTGATATCCCTGTCACTCTCAGCCCTTACAACCTGTTCTTCCTCTTGCAATGATAAAGAACGAGTTGAATTTTGCTTTCAAAGCAACACTTCCTCACACCTGTTGTATAGGGTTTTCAGTCTAAATGTCTCCATCTCCTTTAACTCTTCCTCAAAGGTTAAGCTTTGGAAATCTTTCAACATCCTGGATGTTCTTTCCTGAACATACTCTAGTTGTTCTGCTCAAAACGAGATTAATTTCTCTCTGTAAGATATGAACATCATAGGAGTGGGACTGTCACTCACTTTGTAATTATAACAGCATTAGCTATTTTAGCAACCACATCAAAATATTTACTTATATTGAGCTCAAGAAATTTTAAAAGTAAAAAAATTTAATAAATGAGACTTTGTTAACATTTAAAACATCTGTTTGTCAAGAGACTCTATTACGAAAATGAAAAAGCAAACAACAGAATGAGCCAAGACGGGGTCAAAACAAATATTACATTGTGTAAATTGTGTGTGTGTGTGTGTGTGCGTGTATACATACACGCACACACACACACACACACATTCTCTCTCTCAGAGGGATATATATAGATAGATATAGATAGATAGATACATCAAGTATGTACTCCTCCTACAAATCAATAAGAAAAAGATTTCCCAGTAGAGATGTGGGCAAAGGACTTGAGCAGACACTTCACAAAAGATATCAAAATGGTCAAAAAACATATGAAAAGTAGCCCAAGTTCATTAATCATCAAAGAAATTAAAATTAAACCCCCACAATACACAATACACCCACTAGAACAGCTAAAAAGAAAAAGACAGAAAATACCACGTATTGATGATGTTGAGCAACTAAAATGCTCATATACTGCTACTATGGCTCACAGGACAATTATTTGGGAAAGCTGAACTATGTATCTATTATCTAGCAACTCCATTGCAAGGTATACCTACATTCAACAGAAATGTATACATATGTTCATTTGAAGACACACAGAAGACTATTTACAACAGTGTCATTCATAATAGCCAAAACATGAAAACAACCCAATACCCATCAGAGTAGAATAGGTAAATTGCATAATCACACCATGGAATACTATACAGCAATGAAAATAAACAATGCTACACAGGACAGCATGGATGAGTCTCCTAAACATAAGATTGAATGAGAGAAGCCAGATTTTTTTAAGTAAATACTATATGATTCCAATTGTATAAAATTTAAAAACAGGCAAGACTAATTTATAGTGTTAGAAGTTAGGGTGTCCCTCAAGAGGAGATAGTTGTTGGAAGTGCAAAATAAGTTTCTGGAATGTTAATAATATTCTATTTCTTGATCTGGGTGCTACACTGGGTGTTAAACAGATGTACTTTCTTTGTGAATTCAGTAAGCTGATTTTTTAAAATTTTTATTTGGATTACTTCAAGCTGAGCTTGTAAGATAACTATTTGATATTTCATTGAGGTGAATCTAGGTTCATTTTAGAAGGTGATCACCATTTCCTAGCATTCGCTGTACCAGGTTGTCCCTCATTTGTGTTTCTTTCACATAAATATTGATTTCATCACCAGCCAGATGTTATGGTAACAAGAGTAAAGCAAATACAGGGGTACTAGTAATAAGGAAAAGCCATACATTTACCAATGTAGTTATCATTTCCAGTACTCTTCATTTTTTTGAGTAGATTCAGATGTCTGTCTGGTATAATTTTCCTTCTCACTGAAGGATTTTACCACTTCTTATAATGATAAGTCTTCTGTGATGAATTATTTCAACTTTCCTAAGTCTGAAAAGTCTATTTCACCTTCATTTTGGAAAGTATTTTCAACAGCTTTAGGATTTGGGGTTAACAATTTCTTTTTTCTCTAAGTACTTTAAAAGTGCTTCACCACTGCCTTACTTGCATTGCTTCTGATGAGAAATATGTCATCTTCATCTTTGTTCCTCTGGACATAATGTGAGCTTTTACCCTTGGTTGCTTTTAAGATTTTCTCTTTACCACTAGATTTTCGATTATGATGTGCTTTGGTGTAGTTTTCTTTAAATTCCTTGTGCTTGGAGTTTGTTAATCTTCTTGGATTTGTGGGTTTACAGTTTTCATACAATTTAGAAAATGTAGGCCATTATTCATTCAAATATTTTTTCTGTTCCAATCCTCTCTACTTTCCCTTATGGCTCCAATTACACATATATTAAGCCATTTGAAGTTGTCCTACAGTTCCCTGACACTTTCTTCCTTTTTAAAAAAATTTGTTTCCTTTCCGAAAATATCATTATTATAATAGTTTCCAAGTTTACTACTCTTTTCTTCTGAGATGTCTAATTTGTCATGGACCCAATCCAGTGTATTTTTCACCTCACAGATTGTAGTTTCAGCTCTGATAGTTTGGCTCGGGAATTTTTCTTTATGTCTGTCACATCTCTAACTTTTTCAACTTATGTATTAATAGTTACAATAACGCTTTTAAGGTCTTTGTCCACTACTTCTATCACCTGTGTTAATTTCCACTGATTGATTTTTCTCATTATGGGTCATATTTTCCTGCTTTTTGCATGTCTGTAATCATTGACATGGATGCCAGAGACTGTGATTGCTTCTTTTTTAGACTCTGGGTATTGCTGTGTTTCTGTAAATATTTTTTAGCTTTGGTTTGGAATGCAGTTAAATTTCTAAGAAACAGTTTGATCTTGTTAAGTCTTGTTTAAGATTCATTAGCTGGAACCAGAGCCATGTTTAGTCTATGGCTAATTATTCTCCCACTATTAAGTCAGATCTTTCTGAGTAAATTATTCCAATACCCTGTGTGGCTGGTGGGAACAGGCACCATTTCTTGTCCCATATGAGTGCCAGGCACTATTCCCTCTAATCCTTTCAGAGGCATTCATCAGTACTGAGCTCAGCAAAACTGATAAGCATTGTTGCATACTCAAGGCGGACCCTATGAGGATTTCCGGGGCACTTCTTTTTTTTGCTTTTTTTTTTTTTTTTTAAAGATTATTTATTTATTTATTAGAGAGTGAGCAGGAGAGAAACAGCATGAGAGGGGAGAGGGTCAGAGGGAGAAGCAGGCTCCCCGCTGAGCCGGGAGCCCGATGTGGGACTCGATCCCAGGACCCTGGGATCATGACCTGAGCTGAAGGCAGTCACTTAACCAACTGAGCCACCCAGGCGCCCTCCGGGGCACTTCTTTCGTGCAGCTCTGTCCTGCACACACTAGCTGCTTTTAGTCTCCCTGGTCTCTCAGCTCTGTTTCCTCACCTCAGAGAGTCTGCCAGGCTTTGCTGGGTTCCTCCTGCTGTGTTATGGCCTGGAAACCCAAGGCAGTCAGCTGGGTCAAGAGCAGGGTTTACCTCTTTTGTTTCTCATCTCTCAAAGATCACTGTCCTTTGATACCTGATGCCCGATGTCTTTGAAAAGTGTTGTTTCAAATATTTTATTTGTGTGTGTGTGGAGGGGGGAAGGGAGGTGGGGTGGAAGAAGAGGAGGGTTACTTTAGTTGGGAGGATAAATGCAATTCTTGTTACTCCATCTCAGCCAAAAGCAAGGCCAAAAGCCAAAGCATAGTTAAAATCTAAGAGGCACAATTACACATATAGCATGGAATTATCTCCAAGCTCTTTTGTTAAATAAAAAAAAAGCATCACGGGCGCCTGGGTGGCTCAGTTGGTTAAGCGACTGCCTTCGGCTCAGGTCATGATCCTGGAGTTCCAGGATCGAGTCCCACATCGGGCTCCCTGCTCAGCAGGGGGTCTGCTTCTCCCTCTGACCCTCCTCCCTCTCATGCTCTCTGTCTCTCATTCTCTCTCAAATAAATAAATAAAATCTTTAAAAAAAAAAAAAAGGATCAGCACAGTATGTATTATATGTAACCATTTATGCTAAATAAATACCATACACACACACACACACACACACACACACTGATACATGTATAAGCAGGCAAAAATTCAAAATAATATGCAAGAAAGTATAAAAAGGGACTTTCTGGGGTGCCTGGGTGGCACAGTCAGTTAAGTATCCTCTTAGTTTTGGCTCAGGTCATGATCTCAGGGTTGTGGGATCAAGTCCCGCATAGGGCTCTGCACAGTCTGCTTGAGACTCTCTCCCTCTGCCCCTCCCCCCTAAAACAAATAAATAAATAAATCTGAGAAAAAATGGGGGGCTTTCTTTAGGATTGGCAGTGGTAGGAGACTCATTTTTCATTGTACTTTGAACTGAATTCTTAGCCATGTGATTATCTAATAACAAAAATTATCAGGAAAAAATAGTGCCTATTTTTCCATTGTCTCATAACAACAGTACACGTAATACATATTTTGCTGTAAGTATAACACATGCTAGTTTATTAGATTATATCTAGAAGTCACCATCCCAACTGGCATTAGCTCTGCTTAATTCCATTCTTATTACGTCTGTTCTTCAATTGCCCAGACATATGCAAAGGAACTTTTCTTAGAGGACAAAGCTCCAAGTCAGTCAGCAAGAATATATATAGTTCCTAAATCATTATTAATGCTAACCTATGGTAATGTTTCTGTTTTGGGTAGATGTGAAATAAGTCAGTTTAAATGAAGAAATGAAGAATTTCTTCAGGATCCCTTTGTATGTCATTTTCATTTTGGCTTAGTATCCTACCACTATGATTGGTTGTTCATGGGACATGCATCCTTTGAGTTTAAAAACCTTGGGTGAAAATGAAGATTTCTAAGGTCCCTTAGCTCAGTTATCTGGTGCCTGTCTGATTCCTGTAAATATTTAGGCCCGACAGGCCTGCAATGAAATATAAAGGATTAAAACACTGCTAGTGGTCAAAGGGCAGGCCCAAGGATCAGGTCAAGATAAATATTTCACATATGGTGAACCACAGCTCTTAGTAATCTTTATCACACAATTTGGCACTGAATTCTCTCTCCCTTCCATTGCTCTCTAGTTTTATCATGGATGTGTGTCTTCTTTTGATCTAGAGCAATCTTATTTCATGTTTCTCTAGTGTCTGTCCTTACAACTCTGTGCCAAACAGTAGATATTGAATATATGCCATAAATCTTGACTTCACGATAAAAATATAAAAGTGTCACCGGCCACTTTTACCCAAAAAAAGAGTCCCCTGAGAGGCAAAAGCTATTAATATCTAGTATCTCTAGGTATGACTGGCTTGGTCTGCTGGGAGGAAACTAAAAGAAGACCTCAATCAACCAATCAATCAAATCAATCCGAACAGAAAGAAGAAAAAAGGCAAAAAGAAAAAAAGAGAGAGAGAGAGAAATGAGGGAATGCTTTTTGTGGAGAGAAGTAGTATATCTCCTGGCAGTTGCCTCATTGCCTAAGACCAAGATTCCAGCTTGCTGGGAACTCAACAGTGCAGGCATCCTCCACCAGGATGGAGACCTTCCATGAGGTTCAATTACAGGCAGAATTTCTTGGAGGCAGAAAATTACTATAAAAGTGCTAGGGACTAGGAAAGCTACCAAGGACCCATCTTACTGTTATTTACATTTTTCAACCCTATATACTAAAAAAATTTTAGCCCAAAGAAAGTAAAATGTAAGAAATCAGCACACAGATGTGAAAGCTGAGTATAGAGTTAGGGAAAACCAATTTATGACAACCACCATCACAAAAAGCCACCCAAAATCACAAGGATAAAATTTACATTTTTATCTTTGGAATAACTGGTCCTTTTCATTTTGTTTTCTGAGAGGGCACCCTTCTGTCCTGCGGTTATCTGATTAGCTAATATCTAAAGTATCTAATAAGGAATATTTGCTATGGATTAACTACCTTGTTGTCAATGTATTTTCCTGCAGAAAACTGGGGACATTTCCTTTATAGTGAAGTATAAATGCAGAAACATCTGTAGGTTGGAAGTGGTTAACATCTGATTCTGCCTGCTTTCAGGTCCCATATTCCCTGGAAGAGTATGTAGTCCATTCCCTCCTCTTATTTTTATTTTTATTTAAATTAAAAAAAATAACCTCTCTCTTCCATAGCATTCTACCCCATATTTCTGAATAAAACAGAAAGTAGGTATTAACAAAAAAGACTGGGAAATATTTTTAAATGCCTTCTTTAAATAAGCAAGGATTATGCAATAAGTGGCCTAGCATTTCTTGAAGGTTTTTTTCATACTTGCTCACTGATACAGAGTAATTATACAACAGGTTCATAACTCAAGAAGGTGTAGTGGCTATGCCTCTAGACCCAGGTGCTAACTGATGGGAACAGTGTGTGTGTGCAGCTCCAAGGAAAAGAGCTCCATGGAGGAGTCCACACAGCTGGACACCCTAGGCTGTGGGCAGAAATGACTCAAAATTATTTCAGGCAGAAAAGGAGGATGGAAAAGATAATGAAGTGGATGCTGGGATGTGTCTGTAGACTGGGAAAGACTGTGGTCATCTAGAAGATGGGGTTTAAAACTTCATGTCCCAGATGCTGATGACCACCAGCAGAAGTGATCACTCAGGGCAATAGGGCATAAGGGAAAATTACATAGTGTAGGATTCACAGGATATTTTTGTACAAATGAAATCCAGTTAAGATCAACAGCAATAATGGTCTTAATAGGAAAAAAAAAAGAGTAATGCAAAATTAAATAAATCTTCTGTCTTCTGGATCTCATCCCATCCCTCTACAATCTATATTTTTTTAACAGCTTTGAGATATAACTCCCATACTCATCCATTGAAAGTATACAATTAAATGTTTTTAGTACATTCACAGAGTTGTGCAAATATCAGCACAATCTAATTTTAAAATACTTCATCACTCCAAACAAGAAACCCCATATCCACTGGCAATCACTCCATCAAAGAACAACAAAGAATGCTTAGGAATAAAACTGTGATTTTACAAAATAGAAATAATAGAAGAACTTGAGGAAATTTCAAAGACTATAAAGGAAAATAAAAGTGGAAGTTATCAGTGAAAAGAAATAGAGAGGTCCGATGGCCAACAAATGAGCCCCATAAATATAAGACAGAGAAAGTGGTAAAAGGAAATTTTCAAATAAACAATGGGAAATTCCCTTGGGTTGAAGAAAAACTGAAGATTGAGAAATGCCAATGAGCCCCCAAGGAAAATAAATGAGCAATCCCCACACCCCCCCAAAAGCCCTCATTTAGATATATCTTCAAGAAATTTCAGCACATCAATTAAAAAAAAAAAAGTTCTAAAAGCTCCCACGTAGGTAAAAACACCCAGATCACACATAGTATAAATAAACATCCTGAATAATAAAAAATACTGGGGCAATGCCTTCAAGCCCCAAGGTTAAATGACTTTTGATCTGGAATTCAACAGTCAATCTTGTTATCAGTTGAGTGTGAGAGCAGAACAAAGACATTTTAATGCATGCAAAACATTTAAGAAAACAAACAGCCTCCATGGTCCTTTCCTAGGAAATTACTTAAGGGCCAGAAAATCCACAAAGAGAATATGGAATCCAAGAAACTATGGGACAATCCTGGAGAGGAGTCAGGAGAGAGAGGAGGTAACATGATGAAATCTGAGCAGACCTAGAAAGAAATTTAAAAATTAAAAAATTGAAAAGGAAAAAGAGAGAATGAAAAAGGAGAGAAGGGAGGGAAGAGAGACTAAATGAGAAAGAGAAGCCCTATAATATTCGGATATCCTGTATAATTAAAAATTTGCATTAATTTAGACATATTATAAAGACATGTTCTCAAAAAAACACTAAAGAAATTTAGAAATGTTAAGAAAAACAAAACACTGAATAAAATAATTATTACAATATTAAAAAAATCTTTAGCTTTTTCACATCAGGTTTGCTGCCAGAACACAGGTGTCATGAAAACCACCACTCAACCTAAACCAAAACGGGAAAGGAAAAGACTCACATCAACATCATCATCATTGGACACGTAGATTCGGGCAAGTCTACCACTACTGGTCATCTGATCTACAAATGTGGTGGGATCGACAAATGAACTATTGAAAAATTTGAGAAGGAGGCTGCTGAGACGGGAAAGGGCTCCTTCAAGTATGCCTGGGTCTTGGATAAACTGAAAGCTGAACGTGAATGTGGTATCACCATTGATATCTCCCTGTGGAAATTCGAGACCAGCAAGTATTAGGTGACCATCACTGATGCCCCAGGACACAGAGACTTTATCAAAAACATGATTACAGGCACATCTCAGGCTGACTGTGCTGTCCTGATTGTTGCTGCTGGTGTTGGTGAATTTGAAGCTGGTATCTCCAAGAATGGGCAGACCCATGAGCATGCCCTTCTGGCTGACATACTGGGTATAAAACAACCAATTGTTGGTGTTAACAAGATGGATTCCACTGAGCCACCCTACAGCCAGAAGAGATACGAGGAAATCGTTAAGGAAGTCAGCACCTACATTAAGAAAATTGGCTACAACCCCGATACAGTAGCATTTGTGCCAATTTCTGTTTGGAATGGTGACATGCTGGAGCCAAGTGCTAACATGCCTTGGTTTAAGGGATGGAAAATCACCCATAAAGATGGGAATGCCAGTGGAACCACACTGCTTGAAGCTCTGGATTGCATTCTGCCACCAACCTGTCCAACTGACAAGCCCTTGTATCTGCCTCTCCAGGACGTCTACAAAATTGGTGGTATTGGTACTGTCCCTGTGGGCCGAGTGGAGACTGGTGTCCTTTTTTTTTTTTTAGTTTTTTTTTTAATTTATTTATTGAGAGAGATAACGATAGAGAGAGAGCATGAGAGGGGGGAGAGTCAGAGGGAGAAGCAGACTCCCCGATGAGCAGGGAGCCTGATGCGGGACTCGATCCCGGGACTCCAGGATTATGACCCGAGCCGAAGGCAGTCGCCTAAACAACTGAGCCACCCAGGTGCCCGACACTGGTGTTCTTAAACCTGGCATGGGGTCACCTTTGCTCCAGTCAATGTTACAACTGAAGTCTGTTGAAATGCACCATGAAGCTTTGAGTGAGGCTCTTCCTGGGGACAACGTGGGCTTCAATGTCAAGAATGTATCTGTCAAATGATATGATACTTTATGTGGAAAACCCAAAAGACTCCACCCCAAAACTGCTAGAACTCATACAGGAATTCAGTAAAGTGGCAGGATATAAAATCAATGCACAGAAGTCAGTGGCATTCCTATACACCAACAACAAGACAGAAGAAAGGGAAATTAAGGAGTCGATCCCATTTACAATTGCACCCAAAACCATAAGATACCTAGGAATAAATCTAACCAAAGAGACAAAGGATCTGTACTCAGAAAACTATAAAATACTCATGAAAGAAATTGAGGAAGACACAAAGAAATGGAAAAACATTCCATGCTCATGGATTGGAAGAACAAATATTGTGAAGATGTCAATGCTACCTAGAGCAATCTACACATTCAATGCAATCCCCATCAAAATACCATCCACTTTTTTCAAAGAAATGGAACAAATAATCCTAAAATTTGTATGGAACCAGAAAAGACCCCGCATAGCCAGAGGAATGTTGAAAAAGAAAAGCAAAGCCGGCGGCATCACAATTCCGGACTTCCAGCTCTATTACAAAGCTGTCATCATCAAGACAGCATGGTACTGGCACAAAAACAGACACATAGATCAATGGAACAGAATAGAGAGCCCAGAAATGGACCCTCAACTCTATGGTCAACTCATCTTTGACAAAGCAGGAAAGAATGTCCAATGGAACAAAGACAGTCTCTTCAACAAATGGTGTTGGGAAAATTGGATAGCCACATGCAGAAGAATGAAACTGGACCATTTCCTTACACCACACACAAAAATAGACTCCAAATGGTTGAAAGACCTCAATGTGAGACAGGAGTCCATCAAAATCCTAAAGGAGAACACAGGCAGCAACCTCTTTGACCTCAGCCGAAGCAACTTCTTCCTAGAAACATCGCCAAAGGCAAGGGAGGCAAGGGCAAAAATGAACTATTGGGACTTCATCAAGATAAAAAGCTTTTGCAAAGCAAAGGAAACAGTCAACAAAACCAAAAGACAACCAACAGAATGGGAGAAGATATTTGCAAATGACATATCAGATAAAGGGCTAGTATCCAAAATCTATAAAGAACTCATCAAACTCAACACCCAAAGAACAAAGAATCCAATCAAGAAATGGGCAGAAGACATGAAAAGACATTTTTCCAAAGAAGACATCCAAATGGCCAACAGACACATGAAAAAGTGCTCAGTATCGCTCGGCATCAGGGAAATCCAAATCAAAACCTCAATGAGATACCACCTCACACCTGTCAGAATGGCTAAAATTAACAAGTCAGGAAATGACAGATGTTGGCGGGGATGCGGAGAAAGGGGAACCCTCCTACACTGTTGGTGGGAATGCAAGCTGGTGCAGCCACTCTGGAAAACTGTATGGAGGTTCCTCAAAAAGTTGAAAATAGAGCTACCATATGATCCAGCAATTGCACTACTGGGTATTTACCCCAAAGATACAAAAGTAGGGATCCGAAGGGGTACGTGCACCCCGATGTTTATAGCAGCAATGTCCACAATAGCCAAACTGTGGAAAGAGCCAAGATGTCCATCAACAGATGAATGGATAAAGAAGATCTGGTATATATATACAATGGAATATTATGCAGCCATCAAAAGGAACGAGATCTTGCCATTTGCAACGACGTGGATGGAACTGGAGGGTATTATGTTGAGTGAAATAAGTCAATCAGAGAAAGACAAGTATCATATGATCTCACTGATATGAGGAATTCTTAATCTCAGGAAACAAACTGAGGGTTGCTGGAGTGGGGGGTGGGGTGGGAAGGATGGGGTGACTGGGTGATAGACACTGGGGAGGGTATGTGCTCTGGTAAGCGCTGTGAATTTTGCAAGACTGTTGAATCTCAGATCTGTACCTCTGAAACAAATAACGCAATATATGTTAAGAAAAAAAAAAAAAGAAGAAGAAGAAGGTAGCGGGAGGGGAAGAATGAAGCGGGGGAAATCGGAGGGGTAGACGAACCATGAGAGACGATGGACTCTGAAAAACAAACAGGGTTCTAGAGGGGAGGGGGGTGGGAGGATGGGTTAGCCTGGTGGTGGGTACTGAGGAGGGCACGTTCTGCATGGAGCACTGGGTGTTATGCACAAACAATGAATCATGGAACACTTCATCTAAAACTAATGATGTAATGTATGGGGATTAACATAAGAATAAAAAAAAAAAATTTAAAAAAAAAAAAAAAAGAATGTATCTGTCAAAGATGTTCATCATGGCAGTATGGCTGGTGACAGCAAAAATGACCCACCAATGGAAGCAGCTGGCTTCACGGCTCAGGTGATTATCCTGAACCATCCAGGCCAAATCAGTGCTGGATATGCCCCTGTGCTGGACTGTCACAGAGCTCACATTGCTTGCAAGTTTGCTGAGCTGAAGAAGAAGGCAGATCATCATTCTGGAAAAAAGCTGGAAGATGGTCCCAAGTTCTTGAAATCTGGTGATGCTGCCATTGTTGATATGGTTCCTGGCAAGCCTGTGTGTGTTGAGAGCTTCTCTGACTATCCTCCTCTGGGCCGTTTTGCTGTTCGTGACATGAGACAGACGCTTGCTGTGGGTGTCATCAAAGCAGTGGACAAGAAGGCAGCTGGAGCTGGCAAGATCACCAAGTCTGCCCAGAAAGCTCAGAAGCCTAAATGAATATATTCTCCAATACCTGCCACCCCAGTCTTAATCAGTGGTAGAAGAACGGTCTCAGAACCATTTGTGTCAATTGGCCATTTAAGTTTAATAGTAAAAGACTGGTTAATGATAACACTGCACCGTAAAACCTTTTGAAGGAAAGGAGAATGGTGTGTGTGTGTGGAGGGGGGCAGTTTTAAGTTATTAGTTTTTAAAATCAGTACTTTTTAATGGAAACAACTTGACCAAAAATCTGTCACAGAATGTTGAGACCCATTAAAACAAAAGTTTAATGAGGAAAAAAAAAAAACTTTAAGGGGGGATTTTCACTAATTAAAGGAAATAATATATATTTGGTCTTGATGTTAAGACTATTCTCCTTGGGGCACCTGGCTGGCTCAGTCTGTGGGGCATGCAACTCGATCACAGGGTTGTAAGTTTGAGCCCCACTTTGAGGGTAGAGATTATTTTAAAAATAAAAGCAATATAACCTTTTAAAAGAGAATATTCTCCTTAAAGTGACCCAATCATAATGCAAGTTGAGATCCTGAATACATGGAAATGTATTTGCTGTCACACCTGAATTATGTTCCACACATATAATGGAATTATAGTTTAGTTACCTGCAGCCTATATGCAAAGCAACAGCTTTTCTTAGATCTCTGAGGTCACCTTTCTATTTTCTCTTCAAGTTCTCATCTATTTCATGCATTATTTGTTTCACCCAGCATCAGCTGTGTCATTCGTTCAACTGTTTTTCAGAAGTCCCATCACCAGCAGCCATTTCTGTTGTATTTGTCACCCGTATGTGAAGTGAGACTTGTAAAACATAGGATTTTAGCTGAGTACATTACCACCCTCAATAATACAAGACTTCTATTAGTAAAGAGGAAAGGGAAATGACTATCATTTAGGCAGCTAGTAGTCTACCCATCTATATGCCACAAAATTAACTACACAGCTAGTTATAGTTTTTGAAATTATATATGCTCATATATATGTCTGGATCTTTTCTAATAGGTTCAGGATCAATTACCATTCAGTGACAGTGTCTCAGTGGCTTTCACATAATCCTTAAAATAATTCTGTGAACTAAAGATTCTCATCAGTTTGCAGATTAAAATACAGAAGTTTAGCATGATAAAAGAACTTGCCCAAGGCTATAAGACTAGGAAATAACGGAATTAGGACTCACATGCAGATCACGGCGATTCTGATTTCAGGGTTATTTCCATGCTATCACCTCCTCCAGTAACCCTTCCTGCCACAGGTTACATGTCCTTCTCAGATTCTGTCTTCAATGGAAAATTATATACACTTATATCCAAATGCCACCTCATCTACCTGCCTTAGTTAGCTCAAGCCCATTAGCTAAAATAGAAAATGTTCATCAATTTTACCCAATATTAAGAAACAACCTAAAGGGCCATATATCAAAATGTAGAACAATATCCAGTCATAAGTACAACAGACCTAAAGCTATGTCCTACAGCACAGAGAAATGTAGGAAGTGAACACTTAATTTCTACTGACGTAAATATCCTCTGCAATTCACTCATTTTTTATTCATTTTTTCAACATGTACTACCAATAAGGTGAATCTTTGTTTTGAAAAAGCAGCCAGATATAATGCAGCATGTCTCAAAAGTTTCTATAAACATAGACTGAATGCATAGAGATTGAATTCCTTGCTCTTTAGTACCCAGAAGCATCTGAGTACTCACATTTCATGAACACAACTTTCTTTGAAGCATTCCAATTTTTAATACAAAAATCAAATAAAATAGTCATGCATGGTGCAGCTGGAGGGGAACATTAATTAAAGAAGCGTATTTGTTGCAGCAGAATCCAACCTCAGAACAGCTGTCTGTGAAGTCTGCTCCAAGACAGATCTAGATTCTAAATACAAGATGAGCGCAACAAAATATGGAAGACAGGGTAAGATCTTAAGGGGGGGGAACTAATAATGGAAGACTACCAGAAACCTGATCTCTTCAGAGGAGTAGTTAATACTGAATAACACTAAGATCATTAGGAAAAGTGTTAAGCAATTTAAGAGTAATGTCTAAGACAAAAGAAACAGATATATTAAGTCCCAAACATTAAACAAAACACTGCATCAGTCCTGTTAGAGATTGCATACAAAAATGAAAGCAGAAATATCAAGAAAAGAGAAATTTTAAAACTGAAAACAAGATGTTAGAAAGATCATCAGGGCTCCTGACTTCAGCTCAGGTCATGATCTGGGGGTCCTGGGATCCTGCACTACTCGTCCCTTCTCCCTCTCCCCTCCCCTCTGTACCTCCCCCCAAGCTCGTGCTCTCTCTCTCAAATAAATAGATAAAATCTTTTAAAATTTTTTTAAATGAATAAAAAATTAAAAAATAAAAAGCCAACTTCATCTTCATTGTAATAAGAAAAAGGATACTACCAGAAATGAAAACTACAAAGAGAATATATACCAAAACAGTGGTATTTGGATCCTAAGGAGAACGTTGGTGAGGGGGACATAGAACCCTCAGACACTGATCAAGAAACAGGATTCCTGCTTAATAAAGCACAGTACTGGAAGGCCTGTCTCATGATTCTTTGTTAGTAATGAAATCTAAGTCTGTGGACCGAGCATGGGAAAAGGCAGATAATGTCCCCCAAGAGACCCAACCTGAAACCAAAGAACAGCAGGAGAGGTGAAGTTGAAGGTGAAACAGACATGCCATTTCTAATTGTGTATGACCTGTCCTGGGAACCTAGAGGGACCTTCTGGAGGTGAGGCACTGCCAAGAAGGAGGAGAGAGTCATCCCCAGGTCACAGCACAGGGAGTGTAACTAGATGGGCATTGCTATGAGCCACACAGAGATGGAGAGCGATGTGTTCCCCAGCAAAGAGTATTCTTAAAAAGATTCAGTGAGGAGATACCGAAGAAAACAAATCCAAACAGAAATTTAATGCTGTTTCACCTTCCTACCCATCCTCAAAACACATTTGAAAATAGCCTCACTGTCTCAAAGGGAAGTAATAATGAGAAAAGAACTAGCTATGAATTTATGAATAGAAACTACAAAGCAAAAAGAGGAAAGGAATATAAGTACAGATGAAGCACACAGAGCCTAACAGAAACTATTTAAGGAATTGGACAAACATATCTCCATACTCAAGCAGATTATAAACATGATTTCAAAAAATTAAGAAGGGTGAAAAATATAGATAAGATATTCAAATAACAGGAGGAAAAAAGATTTTTAAAAAAAAATTTTTTTTAAAGAAGAAATAAAGGGAAAAGAAAATGGAGCTGATACTTTTTAAAAAAAATTTTTTTTGGAAATTACCCTAAGGGCATACAGCAAATGGAGAACAAGACATTTATTTAAGAAAACCTACTACATCTTGGTAAGAACAGTGAGAATTTGTGGCACTTGAGCCATCACCTGCTACTTCCCTACCTATGCCCAGTTCAATGTGACAAGAAGCTCCACTCCAGCTCACAGGCAAGGTCTATAGTATCTCACACCACTAGGGCTAGCCCATCAGTATTTCTTATTCCCTCCCAATTTCACATTGCAGAGCCTAAATTGCCGGTGAGTTCAGCCAAAGAGTCAGGGGCTCCCCACTTCCCCCCAGCCATCAAATCATAACAGAGGCTCAATATCAGGCACAGCAGGTGCCTGAGAATACCGGGGACCCAATCACCTTCATCCCAGTTCACGCAGAGCATCAAAGTTCCAGACCAGGAGAAACTGAGAAGACCAGAGGCTCCTGCTTCTACCTAGTGCCCTGCTGATGAATCAGGAATGCCATCCTAAGAAAAAAGACTGTCCCCACCACCCGCTCTGCCGCAATGGCTCAGAGATTTTGCCCAGGGGAGATGCTGGCCGTAAGAACAGAGAGGTTCTATGCTCTACTCAAAAAAAAATCTAACATTATTTGAAACAAAGTATAGGGAAGTTCAAGCCTCTCCAAACACTCTTCACAACAGTGGAGATTTTGGTAGTAAATAATTCAGAGGAGGCTGAGAGCTCCACAAAAGCAACAAGCTAAACTAGAGGTCAGTGAGATTACCAGATAGAACCAGGGAAAGAGATAGCTAAGGAGAGCCCTCCTATGGTCAGAACAAACCTCAAAGACTGGCAAGACTGGCATAAAACTACCCCTGAAAATGGCTCCAAAACTAATTGGATATGGTTGTAGTGCAATCTATGCCCCAGGGCATTGCTGAAAACAAAACAGCAATCCCTCCAACTAGAGGAGCTATCAGGTGGGCGTGCCCTCTGTGGAGTAACACCAGAAGCTTCACACTGGGAGTGAGGGGAACAGACTTCACTACCACAGTCCAGACCAGTCACCGAACAAATAAACAAGCAAACATCAACAACCACTGTGGAGGGGGGAATCAATAGCCTAAGTTGCTAAAATACATTCTCGAAAATGCCCAGTTTTTAACAACAACAACAAAATTATGAAACATTCAAAGAAACAGGAATGTTTCTTTTTATGTGCCCCATATACAGGGAGGAAAAAAGCAGGCAATAGAAACTGCATGCAACTAGGTGTTATACGCAAACAATGAACCATGGAACACTACATCAAAAACTAATGATGTAATGTATGGTGATTAACATAACATAATAAAATAAAATAAAATAAAATAAAATAAAAAGAAAGAAACTGCATGCAAAAGGGAAGGGCCCAGATGTCTGACTTGACAAGGACTTTAAAAGTTACTATAAGGGGCGCCTGGGTGGCTCAGTCGTTAAGCGTCTGCCTTCATCTCAGGTCATGATCCCAGGGTCCTGGGATCAAGCCCCGCATCGGGCTCCCTGCTCCGTGGGAAGCCTGCTTCTCCCTCTCCCACTCCCCCTGCTTGTGTTCCCTCTCTCGCTGTGTCTCTCTCTGTCAAATAAATAAATAAAAATCTTTAAAAAAATAAAAAATAAAAGTTACTATAAATATGTTTCAAAAAAGAAAAGAAATATAGATACATTTACAATGTTGAAAGCCACAGTTCAGGAAATAAAAAATACCAAAAATTCATAATTTTTAAAAAAAACTATGGGCATACAGGACAACTTGATGAAATCACACAGAACTAAAAGATTAAAAAATAATAAAAGACAGACAAGAGGTTTTACCATACATACATAACTAAATTCTCTGAAGAAGAGAATAAGAAAAAGGCAAACAAAAAAAATGAACAGAAATAGGAGAAAAGTTGCCTGAAATAAAGTAGATGTGAATCTTCTGTTTAAAAAAGACTTGTCATGTTTCAAGAAAAACTAACAGAAGCAACACCAGTCGTATGTGGTACAGTTACTGAACTTAAAGGAAAATAAAATGATCATATGGACAGTCACATTCTCTGAGTGAGAGAAAAATATAGTTTAACAATAAAGGTATTACTCATAAAACCCTTCAATTTGAAAATTTCAAAATAATTGTTTTTTAAAGATTTTATTTATTTGACAGAGAGAGAGAGAGCACAGCAGGGGACCAGCAGGCAGAGGGAGAGGGAGAAGTAGGCTCCCCGAGCAAGGAGCCTGATGCGGGGCTGGACCCTGGGATCATGACCTGAGCTGAAGGCAGATGCGTAACAACAGAGCCACCTAGGCACCCCTGAAAATTTCAAAATAATTTCTAAGTAACTTAAGATAAAGAGGAACTTATAATTGAATTTCTAGGTATTGGCATAAGAATAGACAATGATCAATGAAATGGAATGAAGTTCGCAGAAATAAACCCATACATCTATAGACAATTGATTTTCTTTTTTTTTTTTTAAAGATTTTATTTATTTATTTGACAGAGAGAGAGATAGCGAGAGCAGGAACACAAGCAGGGGGAGTGGGAGAGGGAGAAGCAGGCTTCCCGCCGAGCAGGGAGCCCGATCCCCGGGACCTTGGGATCATGACCTGAGCCGAAGGCAGACGCTTAACAACTGAGCCACCCAGGCACCCGACAATTGATTTTCTACAAGGGTGCACGACTATTCAATGGGGAAAAGAATATTCTCTTCCACAAATAATGCTGGGACAACTCAATATCCAAATGCAAAAGAATGAAGTCTTTACCTTCACACTCTATGTAAAAATTAACTCAAAATGGATTATACCTATATATAAGAGTTAAAAGGACAAAACTGTTAGAAGAAAGCAGGGTCAATCTTCCAGACTTTGGATTTGGCAATGGTTTCTTAAACAGAACACCAAAAGCATAGGCCAAAAAAAAAAAAGAAAGAAAGAAACTGGACTTCATCAGAATTAAAAACTTTTGTCCATCAAAAAGAAAACTCATGCAACGAGAGAAAATATTTTAAAACAATATATCTGGTAAAGGTCTAGTTTCCAGAGAATAAAAAGGACTCTTAAAACTCAACAATTAAAAAAAAAAAAGCCAAAGAACCTAATTTAACAGTGGGCAAAGGACTTGACTAGACATTTCTCCAAAGAAGATACAAATGGCCAATAAGCTCATGAAAAGATGTTCAACATTACTGGTCATGAGGGAAATGGAAATCACACCCACAACGAGATACCACTTCACACACATTAGGATGGCTAGAATAAAGCAGACAATAACAAGTGTTGATGAGGATGTGGGGAAACTGAAACCCTCATACATTTACTACTGGGAATGTAAAGTGGTATACCCTCTGTGAAAACAGTTTGGGGGTTCCTCAGTAAGTTAAACAGAGACTTGCCATATGACTCAGCAATTCTACTTCAAAAGAATTGAAAACAGATGTTCAAACAAAAACTTTTATATGAATATTAATAGAAGTACTATTCACAATAGCCAAAAGGTAGAAAAGCCCAAGTGTCCATCATTGGACTGATGAATGGGTAAACAAAATGTAATATTCATACAATAGAATATTATTCAGCTATAAAAGGGAATGAAGTTCAGATACATGCTACAACATGGATGAACCTTGAAAACATTAGGTTAAGTGAAAAAAATTAAGACACAAAACGCCACATATTGTATGATTCCATTTATATGAAATATCCAGAATTAAGGGACATCCATTGAGGTCAGAAGGAAAGTGAGAGAAGACTAGACAAATTTCCACGTTCCATTTTGTCTACATAATCAGACATTTGGAGTAGTTTGTACAAAAGATCCCCTCCAGGACGAGCATTTGTCATCATTCTGTACATTAGTACCATCACCATTAACAAGTCTTTTTTTCTTTCTTTCTTTTAAGAAATTAAGATCACCTCACATAGGAGTTCCATTTTATACTCTTAGCCTCAAAGAAACACTGGAGGTGTGGGCAGATCGCAAATATGAATCTCATCCATTGTTAGGTGATCATGAGGTAAAGTAGTTGGTAATTTTTCTCATATGGTTTCTCCTTCTTCCCCCATGCAAGTGCTTCAATCTCTAAGAAATTTGCCTTCTTAAAAAAAAAAAAAAACTTGCCTTCTTTCTCTTGATACTTTTCTTTACTCCCTAACTGCTTGAATATAATGGAAATATGAGCCTGACTTGAATGGTGAAAAAAGTCACTGTTGCAAAAAAAAATCACTCTTGCTTGGTTTATGCACTTTACAGCGTAGAAATGCAAAAGGGAAAACTGAGAAGCTAACACGTTTTAGTTAAATCAGAAAGTCCATTTTCACCAACTCTACTCTTACGAGGTCTGTCCCCATGGGTTGCAGATCTTATAATGCAACAAATACCTAGACTGGTACAAAGATAGCTCTGGATTTAGTCAAAGGAGACCGTGTGCCTTTACTTCATCCCCAAATTATCAAAGTCTCAACCAAGAGGTTGGCTTTGGTCAAACACAGAATGTTCACTTTTGCTGCCTCCCAGGAAAATGACCTAGTTTGTATTTGTGATGAGGCTGTGGAAAGAGCCTGTGGCTTCTCCCCTTTTACTTTTCAAAGGCTCTCTGACACTCACCAGGCTCTACAATAGCGCTCAGTTCCAACCCGTTAGATCTGAGACAACTTTACAAAGTCACATGAGGAAGACAGAGAACAACAGTCCCAGTTTCCCTTTTGCTCTGTGGACAAAATAAAATAGAATCATCTCAGAGGGTGGAAAAACCACATGAACTCGGACTGCTCAAATGATCCAGCGCATCCCAGACAACCTGAAACCAACAAGCATCATGCAGCACTGGTTATTTATAAGACAGGTCAGAAAAAAAGCAACCTAAGCTCATGAAGAAAGCCTGCACCACCGCTGGTGCCAGGCCGGTGCACTGCTCTGCAACGTTCTCGTGCCATTGTTTTGTGATGAATGCACACAGCTCGCGCAGCTTTTCATCGGCTCTTAAATCCACTGCTGCTCAAGCATGAAATATCTTTGGGTTCCATTAAAAAAAAATAAATGTGCTAACAAGCTGTTAAACCACATTTTACAACAAACGCATCAAACTGATGACTTAGCTTCAAAAATATGAACTAACCGGAATAATAAAGGCTTTGTAGAACTTGGATAAATGAAGTGATTACCTCACAGTGAGGGAAATCTGTGGGGCACATCCATGTAATCAAAAAAATAAGTTCCTGGTCCTCAGAGGAGAATTCAAAAACGCTCTGCCTCGCCTCCTGACAGTCCTGAGCCCAAAGGGTTTGGACAGGAGGAAAAACAACACAGGTACAAAAAAAGCACCGGGCGGGGGTGGGAGAAAGAAAGAAATTCAGTCAGTTCTTTGATTAACAAGACTTCTTGCTGGACTTAAGTACAAACAGCTGCCTGGACTCCAACAGCCAAGCCTAAATCTAAACACTCCACTGTTTACATAACCCAAACTTAATCAAGCAACCATATAATCCACCAATTTAAAGTATCCCTAAGAGTTTCAATGTCATGTTGGTTTTCTCAAAAGCCAGTCCGTCAACAAGCGGTTTTAAAAATGCTAGCGCTTCCAGCCCCATCTCCAGCCTTGCAGCTTCTCCTGCACGGTCATCCTGCAGGGCTGTTCGGGGGAGAATACTTAGATGACTTGGGATTATAAACCATTTCCTGTTATTCTTCTGTTGGCATCGTGCACAGGACTTGTATAATAAATCCAGAATCCAGACTGTCTGTTTTTCCAAGTTTGGTCTGATAGGGTTTAATATGATAGCGATGTTGTTGCTGAGAAGGAAATACCTTTCTTTATTCTCCCTTGGTACTACATTCCATAGAAGGTGTGCTCTGAGAGAGTCAGCTAAAGGTAATTTTCATGAGGAAAAGGATGAGAAAAGGGAAATTATGAGAAAGATACCAAAAAAGAAAAATGCTCATGAATGTTGAGCTAAATGAGGCTGAAAAGTGAAATGCCAACAGAAGCCAGTGACAGAGCAAAAGTAAGAGAAGCCAGCTGGGCCTCGGTGTGGGGGAATAAATACAGATGCGGACTGGGGTAAATCAAGAGTTCATGTACCCCACCTAAAGAAGGTATATGCTACCTAGCTCCCATTCATTTATTAATACCTGTACTGAGCTATAATTCACATACTGTGCATTCAAATTATACAAGCCACTGATTTTTTAGTATAACCACAGGTTTATGCAACTATTACCACAATAGCTTTTAGAACATTGTCATCTGCCAAGGAAACCCTGTACCCTTTAAAATCACTCATTTCCCTCCAAACGCACCCCCCCCCCTTAGCCCTGGACAACCACGAATCCACTTTCTGTATCTATAGATTTGCCTATTCTGGACATTTCATAGAAATGGAACCATATAATATGTGGTCTTTTGTGACTGGTTTCTTTCCCTCAGCATAATGTTTTCAAGGGCTCCAACTCATTTTTGCCACATATATGGAGCTAATCTGGCCAGATCTTCCAGATTATAAGAGAAGTTGGGAATCTGGATTCTTACATGAAATTTCCCAATGTTTAAATACTGGCCACAAATTTAAATTAAACACAAACTGTACAGGCTCCCCCTAGGGCAGGCCAAACAAATATATCAACACACTGGATTCACACATGGACCACCATTTTGTTTCTTCCGGGGTTCCTAAGACAAAGGGAGGGAAAAATAAAGAATGAGTCAAGATTAAAGAAAGCAAGAGAGGGTCAAACTCACCCAGGCAAGGAATGAAGACAGGGAGGACTGGAGAGAAGAAATCAGGGACTTCTCAATAGAGATGACCAGATTCATCTTCTGAATCTGGTCAGCAGCCCAAGAAAAGCTCAACAGATTCCTCAAACTTCCACAGCCTCAGCCGGGTTTCTCTTGTTCTGCCCTGGGAGCAAGCCATCTGGGACGTCAGAGAGTGAGCTCACTTTGTCACCCTCATAGACCCTGAAAAAACTAACTCAGATTGTCTCTAGAGAGAATTGAGAGAATCTAGCACCTTTAATGGGATAATTCATTAAAATACTCATTTGTGTTTCCCATTCTCCCTCCCCACCACAGGCATAATGCACATACACACAGACACATGCACACCCCTCACACTGGCCAGGCCCTTTCTGCGCTCTTGCCTTCAGGGATGCTTAGGTTTATGTGGCAGCTGAAAAGGGAAGTCGTTCCAGATGATCTAATTATCCTTGTAAAACCTAAACTCTTGAAGTAATAATGCTAGATGTTCAGTGCACAGGGGAGAAGAGAGAAGAAAGTTTCTAAATAAGGGAGAAGCCAAAGGAGTGGAGGAAGAAAGACTTCCTCAGACCAGGAAAAGTGGAGCTAGTCGCTGGTTCCAGGAGAAGCCCGTATCACCTACACATGCTGAGAGCAACATGGGAAGACTTCAGAGAAGAATGTCTGCTTATCTAGAAGGATAAGGCTGAAGCTGGATATTGGGTAAAGAATGTGGGTAAAGAATTCTCTTAATTCTCACTAATGTGGGTAAAGAATTCTCTTAAATTTATCACAGAAGGAGTAAAAGTGTGTTTTTCAAACCCCATGAGGGCTTAGCCAGATGAGGACATCAGCAATGATCTTTACAGCCTGGAATTGAGAGGGCTCTTGGCTCTACTTCTGGATTAATGTACCAAATCCTGGGAAGAAGATTATTTCAATACTACTACAGCTGATTTGTTGGACATCTATTTCTCTAGGAATAGAAATCCCCTTTCCCAGGCCCACCAAATTCAACCCTCTGTCAAGACTGAGTTCTTCATAGGACAACTTTATAGGGCTGGGCAAACTATCTGTGTGAGTTTGGGGAGAGAAACAGTGAACTGAACCATATTTGAAGGCCTGTCACCTTCTACTCAATGACCCTAATAAGTCTGACACTGAGGACACCAGTGATTTTCTTCACTATCTGGGATTTACTGTCTTTAGGAATTTCCTCCTGTAGGTTTGCACTGAGTTTAACTTGGGTAAAATTCAAGGCATTTTAAAGGTGTTTATTGTCTACAAATCATGTGCCAAGATAAGGTCAAGGAAGGCATGAACTCTGCCCCAAGAAAAGTCACAGTGAGACAAGAACTATATACATTTCACTACAATTTGATTAGTGGATATCATTAACACTAGCCAAGTGCTAATAAGGTACATTCCACTAAAAAGAACCTAGGATGTTATCCCCAAATAAAAATCTTACCAAGTAATATTTTAAAGTTTATTAAACTTAACCATTTTTTAATAAGGAAGAATTAGAATTATTACCATAGACAAGTTAAACAAAAAATAGAATTGAATGAATAGTTGCATATCTTTAAACCATGTAGGTATAGTATATATCTTTATTGTAAGAATATATTGAACATCAGGGGGCCTGGGTGGCTCAGTTGGTTAAGTGTCAGACTCTTGGTTTCGGCTCAGGTCATGATCTCAGGGTCGTGAGATCAAGCCCCATGTCGGGCTCTGCACTCAGTGGGGCGTCTGCTTGAGATTCTCTCTCTGCCTTTCCCTCTGCTCCTCCCCAGCTCATGTGCTCAGTCTCTCTCTAAAATAAACAAATAAATCTTTAAAAAAAAAAAAGGATATACTGAACACTGAGTAAACTTAAGTTCCCTATTGGGTTATAATGGAAATGTCAAGAAATGACAAAATATAGAAATTGCAGAGGCCATAGTCTCTGGAAGCAACAAGTTGTTTTTTTGTTTTTATTTTTGTTTTTTATTAAAGGTTGGAAATTCAAAAGCACCCTCCTAAATAAATCTGGGCCAAAGAAGGAAATCAAAAGTACAATTTATAGTATGATAAAAATGACAGTTTAAATCAGTGAGGGAAGTTATAAGTAAATGGTTCGGGGACATTGATTAACTTTGGAAATACATAATGTATATTAAAAATTATTTCAGAATGATTAAAAGTTTAAATGTAGATTGATATCATAAAAGAAATGAAGGAAGATATCAGTGAATATTTAGCTCATCACAAATTGGGGGAAATTTCTCCAAACAGGGAAGAAAAAGGAAGAAACCATTAAAAATGAGTATTTTAATTACATACAGACTTAAAAGTTCTATATATCATAAAAAATTTTTTAATTTTTGAACATTTTTTGCAACATAATGACACAGAGTTAACATCCTTTATATATAAAATGGCACATAAACCAACTAGAAAAAGATGAAGGCCCCCCAAAAAGATAAAAGATAGGCACCAACATAAAAAGAGGCTATAACAGTGGTACAGTTTTCTGGTTCTTTTATTAGTCTAAGATACTTTTTCTGTTTTCAGGAAAAACATCAGTCAGTGCTTTAGTAGGTCATATGACCACAGAGAGATGATTATGTAAAACTGCTTGCTAAGTGGAATCTGTCCCCTGCTGCCTATGATAGGGCAGATGAACTGCCTGAGAGGTTGGAGAGAAAGGTGGCAAGTGTGGGCTCTTATCCCTCATTTTACTTTGACAACAGTACCTTACATTAATGTTCTTTTTTTATGAGCTATAAAAACAAACAGCAACAGCCAACAAACATGAGGAAACCTATTAAAACTCGTTAGTACTAGAAATCAAATTCAAATCAAGACAAGGTGGTATCACATACCACAAACTTTAAACTGTTCACCTGGATAGAAAAAGCACATTCTAACATGGACAGCTGATGGCTGCACAGTTTGGACAACTTTTCCACAGGACAATTTCACAATATATATCAAAAGACTTAAAAATGTTTACCCCATTTTGTACAATTTATATCTGGAAATTAATTTTAAGGCAATAATCCTAATCTACACTAAGCTGCATGTACAAGGACATATATTATTATGCAACTTATAATAGCAAAAATTGAAATAATCTAGATAACTAAGAGGGGACTGATTAAATAAAATATATGCACATGATGAACTGACCTATAGTTATTAGTATCATTTTCTAAAAGAATATATGACATACAAAAATACTCATGATTAAGTTAGGATATAAAACCTTGTATGTAAAGGATCTTGATTTTATTTAAAACAAACACCTAAGTTTGTGCCTTGTGGTAAAAAAAACTAGAAGGATATATATGAGAATGTCAGTGGTAGTTCTCAAAGTAGAGGGAATTCGGGAATAATAACATTTATTTTCATATTTTTCTCTATTTTTATATTTATCTATTTATGCCAAATATTTTTTATATTTATCTGCATATGCCCAAGTGTCCAAATGCATATACTATTATGATTTTATCACTTAAAAAATTTACAAATAAAATACTATTTAGAAAAGATGAAAATAATCATAGTACTATCAAAACTCATAAGAAGCAACTAAAGTTCATTTTGGAGAAAAATGTGTAACATTAATTATTTTAAGAAATTTTTAAAAATGAAAATCAGTGAAATATGAATTCAAAGCAAGTATTTATAAGAAGAACAAACTCTTCTAACAGCAAGAGAAAAAGAGGTGAAAAAAAAAAGAAAAGCAGAAATCAACAAATTAAACAGGAGAATTAATATCTACAAAAGCTCCTTTTCTTGAAAAAGAAAGATTATTCCTATTCTATAAATCAGCCATCTCTACTTTTGTTTTTAGTTAAGGAATGCCTAGAACCAGTTTGATTCTGTTTTTTTTGTTTTGTTCTGTTTTTAAAGATGTATTTATTTATTTGAGAGAGAGAGAGAGAGAACCCATGATTCAGGGTAGGGGCAGAGGGAGAGAATCTGAAGCAGACTCCCCACTGAGCCAGGAGCCAGGCCAGGGCTCAATCCTAGGACCCATGAGATCATGACCTGAGCCAAAACCAAGAGTCGGACGCTTAACCAACTGGAGCTACCCAGGTGCCCCCAGTTTGATTGCTTTTTTTTTCACAATTTAATTGTATTTTCCCCAACTTTTATTTGAAAACCATCAAACCCACAGAAAAGTTGAAAGAACAGTACCTGAAAGCATGAACCAAAGACATGCTGATAACACCTTCCAATCCCTGGTGGTTTCTAGTTCTCTGGTTTTGTGGGCTTTGGGGAGGAAGGTAAAGTCTTGGCCTCCACAATGTGGTAAGTCAAATGAAGAACTCTGAAGGGAGCTGGTACCCCAATAGGAACCAAGAATTCCCTCAGATAGAGCCTCAAGTATCTCAAATATCAGATCACAATCAAAAATAACAAAACATACAAAGAAATAAATCACCCCAAGCAGAGGGTTAGCAAGGAAAACACACATACAATTATACACACACAATCTGGCCCCAAAAGATGAAGAATGTTAGAATTATCAAGAAAGAAAGAGAGAGAAAAGAGAGAAATATATGGGTGTGTCAAAATTATCTGAAGCAAACGACCAGTTCAAGTTGACAAGGAAAGGTTATAAAAATAAAAAACATTACCATCCAAATTAGAAAATCAATGAACACATAGACTAAATAGAAAATAAATTAAAAGACTTTTAAAAGATTTTATTTATTTATATGACAAAGAGAGAGACAGCGAGAGAGGGAACACAAGCAGGGGGAATGGAGAGAAGCAGGCCTCCCGCCGAGCAGGGAGCCCCATGAGGGGCTCAAACCCAGGACCCTGGGATCATGACCTGAGCCAAAGGCAGACACTTAGTGACTGAGCCACCCAGGCACCCCTAAAAGACATTTCTTAAAAAGTCACCAAGAATGCAGTAGAGAGAGAGAAGTGGTCAGAAAATGAAACAACTGCCGGGGCACTGGGAAAATATAAGGAAGTCTAACATATATTTGATCCAAGCTCCAGAAAGACAAGATAGAAAGAGTAAGGAGTAAGTAATATTCAAGAAATAAAATCTGATACATTTTGAAAATAATGAGGGACATACTTCCTCAGATTCATGAAGCTGAGGGTATCTCAAAAAAGAATAATTAAATGAAATACACAGCCAGATCTATCACAGTTAAATTGCAGGTCACTAAAATTAAAAACCTTAAAAGTAACTGGGGGTAGGTGGGGTGTACTGTGCATAGGAAAAAGATCATCTACAAAGAAATGAGAATTACAATCCTACCTGGTTTCTCAACAGCAACAACAGAAATGCATAGAAGACCTCTATCTTCAAACCACTGGGACAAAGTATCTACCAACCTAGCACTACTTTCAAATAAGTTGTTTTTCAAAAATGCCTCCACGTGAAGCAGCCGCCATGAAGAGTCACCTGATTCACTGAGGACTTGGCAAGGCAAAGAATAAACTTTCCTTGTGTTAAGCAACTGAAATATGCAGGGTTTTTCTTACTGTAGCATTGCCTAGCCTATCTTAACTGATACATAGAATATTTACTACCAACAGATCTTCCTATGGAAGACAGGGAATGAACCCAGGAGAAAAGACCACAAAAAATACTAGGAAAACCAACAGAACAATTTTTTTCATAAACAGGAGGCAACATTTGAAGGAGGAGGAAACAGAGGAGGAAAACTCATGGTGGTGGAATCTGTCTGTAAGATCTTACAATGTATTATAAAGCTATAAATAATGGTAACAGTTTGGAGCAGAGGCAATAATCAACATAATACTGAATATTGACATGTGTTGGATAGCCTCTCTTTGCCTTTCCAGATCTATTCTTCATCCTTCTCCATCTTGCTGGGGGGCCTCAAAAGGCTGATCTTTAACCATTGCATCAATGGCTCCTTTTCCCTTGGGTTTCTGATGAACTTCAAACAATGGGAGGCACCACTTGGAGATTCATTTATTCTCCCAGCTATATCCCTACCAGACTGTGAGTGGCCAACTGGTCTGTCCCTTTACAGAAGCACAGTTCCTGTCAGGGAATTCTCTCTTATGCTCTGTGTTCTGTACCTACTCCCACCCTTGCCCTTCAGGCCCAGATAACAGTAATCTTCCTCACTCTTATCAGCCCAGAGGTGCCCCATCATGCCTTCTGAGTTCCCTTATGCCTATCTATACCTTTGTAGATTGCTCCCTCATTATACTCTCCCTCATTTACCCCACTGAGGTACACCATCTGCTTTCTATGAGGACCCTGATACGATGACTTAGTGGTTCTTAACTGAGGGGATATTTGGCAATGTCTGGAGACATTTTTGATTACACAACTTGGGGGATGCTATTAGCATCCAGGGCGTAGAGCCCATGGTAGCTGCTAACCTCCAACATCATACAACAAAAAATTATCCAGCCCAAAATATCAATAATGCCAATGTTGAGAAAATGTGCAGTAACTGAATATATGACCGGGAAATAGCACAAATCCATGAAATATGAATGGTCTCTTCAACAAAGATATTAGGGACAGTTAGAGCTTAGTGATTTTTATACAAATACTACTTATATGTTTATATATCAATCAATAAATTTTATTATATCAGATGTCATTTTCACATACCAAAATAAATTTCAGAGATTCAAAAGAGCATAGGATCCGCAGAAATGAGAACTCTAGGTATAATAACATTTTATCTCAAAACTCAAATTTCAGTTTTAGTTTCTGTAACTTTTATCTTACAGTTGTAAGCATCTCCTGCTTAACATCAATGATCTGTTTCCAAAATTCAGATACTCTGTGCAAATATTTAAGTGGTAAAAATGATACAATAACTACCTTAAACCCCCAAGCATAGTAAAATGCTTATATAGACATAACAAACTATCATGTTCAGATGTAAGTACTTTAAAATGGCTTCCCAATCTCAAAATAATTAATGTGGTTGTTAACAAACAGTTGCTGTGAATAGGTGAATGACCTATCCTAGCTCTAACACCTCTACCGTCTTTGTTGACATTTGGTGCACTTTCAAAAATGCCCACATATGAGAAAGGGGAACCTTCCTGCACTGTTGTGGGAATGCAAACTGGTGCAGCCACTCTGAAAAACAGCACAGAAGTTCCTCAAAAAGTTAAAAACAGAACTACCCTACAATCCAGCAATTGCACTACACAGTATTTACCCAAAGAATAAAGAAATACTAATTCAAAGGGATATGTGCACCCCAATGTTTATAGTAGCAGTATCTACAAAAGCCAAATTATGGAAACAGCCCAAATGTCCAAATGTCCACTGACTGAAGAATGGATAAAGAAGATGTGGTGTACACACACACACACACACACACACACACAGGAATATTACTCAGCCCTAAAAAAGAATGAAATTCTGCCATTTGCAATAATGTGGATGGAGTTAGAGAGTACTATGCTAAATGAAATAAGCCAGTCAGAGAAAGATAAATACCATATGATTTCACTCATATGTGGAATTTAAGAAACAAAACAAATGAGCATAAGGGAAAAAAAAAAAAGAGAGAGAGGCAAACCAAGAAACAGACTCTTAACTATAGAGAGCAAACTAATGGTTACCAGAGGGGAGATGGGTGGGGGGGGGGGTTAAATAGGTAAGGAGGATTAAGGTGCATTTGTTGTGATGAGCAGCGGGTGTTGAATGTAAGTGCTGAATCACTATATTACACACCTGAAACTAATATTACATTGTATGTAATTTAAATAAAAACTTTAAAAAAATGCCCACGTGTGCTTCTGGCATTCCACCAATTGCATTTGGAATAGAACTCAAAATTTTTCCTGTCTAATGTATTATTAATGTTGTATTGAGCTTTGGGACTGTAAATATAATTTCTCCTATAAACAGTCACCTGAAAAATATATTGAGAGATTTGTACATCCTGTGATATTTGGCTGTTAAAAACCAGGAAAATGTTAATCAGGTAGACATTCTGTGGACTACAATTTTTCACCTCAGTAACCCACTGTTAGCCAAGTCAGTCAGTTTTAACAGACCAGAAGCAAGCCTACAAACAGCCCCTCTAGAAAGTGAGGCATGGAACCTACTTAAAATTAAAAAAATTTTTTTTAATTAAAAAATAAAAAAGCAAGAAAGAACAGTTTCCTGTATAAAACATTACATGAATGATGATTTTTAGTTTGTCTATATCAGATTGCCACTTATTAGTGGGTTTCAAAATAAATTTAAAGAGTTGCTAACCAGTATTGGCAGCATTTTTTGATGAAATAATATTGATAAGAACAGAAAACATCAGATTGTATCCAAGCAGTAAAATAAACATTAACTCAAGAAAATTCTGCTTCAATTTATACCCACACACACACACACACTACTATATGATGCATTATATAAATATACACACATATATTTATATATTCATACATATTCAATGCCTTTTTTTTTTTTATAGAGGGAAAGAGAGAGACAGAGAGGAGGGGCAGAGGGAAAGGGAGAATCCCAAGCAGGTTCCACGCCCAGTACAGAGCCCATTGCAGGGCTTGATCCCATTACCCTGAGATCATGACCTGAGCTGAAATCAAGAGCTGGATGCCCAACCGACTGAGCCACCCAGGTGCCCCTATAACACATTTTTTATTCTAGGTCACAATCACAAAAATTGTGAAAATCTCCGATTTAAGTAGCTTTTTATTTTCTCCTACACAATATTACAATAGTATGACAGCTGATACACTTCCCCACATTTAAAATTGATGACATCTTTATCCAATAAAAATACATCCCATTTCTGACATTGTCAGTATCCAGAACATGATCTGGCAAATAATATGTGCTCAATATATTTATTAAAGGAATTCACAGTTGGGTAGGGGGTTGCAATCTAGCCAGGCAAAGAATGGGGGGAAATTCTGGACTTTCACAGGTTAGTATTTTATTGACATGACACATTTTCTGGATGCTCCTACTCTTGAATGAAAAAGAGAATTAAATTGATAATAGTAAATCCTGGATTAACTAGTACGCAACTGGTTCTGGGCCCTCTACCAGATTTCTACTTTACTATTTGCTTTCATCAGAAGCAGGCAAGACACAAGGATAAAAACACCTATTGAAATTGTCGTTTGGAAATATTTCATGGTTTTGGAATATAGGAGTCATTTGAGATTTCTGCTCAATAATCCACATCTACAATGCTATCAAAATTATCATCTGCTGCTCAAAGGAATCATGCAGGGGCATAGGAAGAGATCCTTACTCATCACAGAAATATCTGTGTTGAGCATACTCAACTGCTAAGACAAGAAAGTGGACCAACAGTCTCTATAAAGGTTTCCAGCAAAAAATGTCAAAACACAAAGGGTTTTCCATTTAACATCAAGTCAATCAGAAAATGTCATTCCTCCAGTAGCAAGGATTAGAAGTCAGTATAGATCATATGTTTATAGAGCACCTATGTTCTGGGCAGGCAGGAACTGTGCTAAAAGCTTTCCATATTTCATTTTAATTTAGTCTTCAAAAACTGTAAAATGTAGGTATTTTTATTCGCAGAGCAAACAATGGGAAAGTGAGTTTCAACGCGATTAGTAACTGCCTAAGTTTACCCACTTAATAACTGACATATCTTGGACTTAAACTTCTCTCAAGCTCATTTTCTTTAAACCATACCAAGATGCCCACAGACAGAGAAAAACTGGCTGGTCCAAGCATTACTGTCAAACAGTTACAAGTTTCAGCCATCCTGGTATTTTCTTCAAACATGCCTTTTCACACATCTGTCCCTTGATCCTGTTATTCCCTCTGCTTTAGAAGACTGCCCATTTCTGAATTTCCTCTATTCCACCTTCTCCTACATTAGAATCAACCCCTACAGAACTTTCCTTAATTATCCAAGTAAAATTAAGTATTATATACGCCAAGGATTTCTTGACTGCAGGCAATCAAAACCCCAACTTATGCCAGCATCGGCATGAAGAGATGCACAGCTGGACATTTCAGGGCCATCAGGACCTGGTCTCTCCATCTTCTGTTCTGTGGTCCTCTGTGTTGTTTCTATTGGCAAACAGCATCTTTCCTCATTATGTCAATATGGAGGCCAGTAATGCCAGGCTTCCATCCTCATAATCCCAAGGCTGGGAAAGAATAAAAAGAATCTCTCCCAGAAATTCAAACCAAGTTCTTTGCCTGATTTTCACAGTGGTGTGCCCCACTCTGAAATAATTATAAAGGTGAACAGGACACAATGCTCTGATTGGCATGACATGGTTAAATACCCAACTTTGGAGTCAAGATCACTTAAGGGTGGTTCCCCAAAGAAACATGTGGGCACTAGTACCAAAAATAAGTCTCAAAAGTCGTAGCTATCCACAATAACTACTGGGGATCCTAGCCATTTTTCTTACCTCTAAGATAGCCCTTATCTTACATTGTAGTAATGTTTTATGTGTTTGTCTCTCCTCTATCAACTTTAATTATAATTCTACTTTGATACATAAAATAGTAACTGGAAAACATCTTTCCTCAGTTTATAAGCATTTGAACATTAATTCAATTACCTAATATAGTCTACTACAGTTGATAAATTTCAATAGTTTTACAGAAACACCCTGAGGTCCCACATTTATAATAGTAGTAGCAGTAACTACTATTATTATAGCTAGTATATTCAGCACTTATTATATGCCAGATACTATGCTAAGTGTTTTGTACATATTTTTTTTTTTTTTAATCCTCATGACAACCTGTGGCGTAAGCACAGGCATACCTCAGAGATATTGCAGGTTTGTTTTCAGACCACGGTAATAAAGTGAATACTGCAATAGAGTGAGTCAAATGAATTTGTTTTCCAGTGCATATAAAAAAGTTATGTTTAGACTATACTGCAGTCTATTAAGTATGCAATAGCGTTATGTCTAAAAAAACAATATACATACCTTATTTTAAAAACTACTTAAGGGCATCTGACTCTTGATCTCAGCTCAGGTCTTGATCTCAAGATCGTGAGTTCAAGTTCTATGTTGGGCTCCACGCTGGGTATGAAGCCTACTTAAAAAATAAAAATAAGGGCGCCTGGGTGGCTCAGTTGGTTAAGCGACTGCCTTCGGCTCAGGTCATGATCCTGGAGTCCCGGGATTGAGTCCCACATCGGGCTCCCTGCTCAGCAGGGGGTCTGCTTCTCCCTCTGCCCTCTTCCCTCTCATGCTCTCTCTCATTCTCTCTCTCTCAAATAAATAAAATCTTAAAAAAAAATAAAAAATACTTTTTTGCTAAAAAATGCTAACCATCATTTGAACTGTCAGTGAATCATAACCTTTTTGCTGGTTGAGGGTCTTGCCTCCATGCTGATGGCTGCTGACTGACTAGGGTGGTCGTTGCTAAAGGCTGGAGCGGCTGGAGCAATTTCTTAAAATAAGACAACAATGAAGCTCACTGCATCAATCAACTCTTCCTATTGCTATTGTACATAGCAATACAATGCTATGTACTGTAGCTACCCACAGTAGAACTTCTTTCAAAACTGGAGTCAATCCTCTCAAACTCTGCTATTGCTTTATCAACTAAGTTAATGTAAGATTCTAAATCCTTTGTTGTCATGTCAACAATCTTCACAGCATCTTCACTGGGAATAGATTCCATTTCAGAAAATCACTTTCTTTGTTCATCCATAAGAAGCAACTCCTCATCCACTCAAAGTATATCACGAGATTGCAGCAATCCAATCACATCTTCAGGCTCCACTTCTAATTCTAGTTCCCTTGCTGTTTCCACCATATCTGCAGTCACTACCTCCACTACAATCTTGAAACCAAGTCCACTGCAGTCACTACTCCACTGAAATCTTGAAACCAAGAAGCTAATTCCAACCCTCATGGATCACAAATCATCCATGAGGGTTGGAATTAGCTTCTTCCAAATTCCTGTTCATGTTGATATTCTGACTTTGTCCCATGAAACACAAATGTTCATAATGGCATCTAGAATGGTAAGTCCTTTCCAGAAGGCTTTAAATTTACTTTTCCCAGGTTCATCAGAGTAATCACTATCAATGGCAGCTATCATCTTACAAAATGTATTTCTTAAATATTAAGAGATAAAAGTCAAAATTACTCCTTGATCTATAGGCTGCAGAATGGATATTGTGGTAGCTGGCATGAGAACAATACGAATCTCATTATACATCTCCATCAGAGCTCTTGGGTGACCAGGTACCTTGTCAATCAGCAGTCCTATTTTGAAAGAGTTCTGTTTTTCTGAGCAGCAGGTCACAACAGTGGGCTTAAAATACTCAGTAAACCATGTTGTGAACAGATGTCCTGTCATCCAGGCTTTGTTGTTCCATTTATAGAACACAGGCAGAGTAGATTTAGCATAATTCTTTTTTTTTAAGATTTTATTTATTTGACAGAGAGAGAGAGAGCATAAGCAGGGGGAACAGGAGAGGGAGAGGGAGAAGTAGGCTCCCCGCGGAGCAGGGAGCTCGAAGCGGGGCTCGATCCCAGGACCCTGAGATCATGACCTGAGCCGGAGGCAAATGCTTAACCAACTGAACCACTCAGGCACCCCAGATTTAGCATAATTCTTAAAGGCCCTAGGGTTTTGGGAATGGTCAATGAGCACTGGCTTCAACTTTAAGTCACCAGCTGCATTTGCCACTAACAAAAGAGTCAGCCATCCTTTGAAGTTCTGAAGCCAGGCATTCTCCTCTCTAGCTATGAAAGTCCTAGATGGCATCTTCTTCCAATATAAGGCTGTTTAATCTACACTGAAAATCTGTTGTTTAGTGTAGTCATCTTCATTAATGATCTTATCTAGATCTTCTGGATCACTTGCTGCAGCTTCTCCATCAGTACTTGCTGCTTCACCTTCCACTTCTATGCTATGGAGGAGGCTGCTTTCATAAACCATATGAACCAACCTCTGCTAGCTTCAAACTTTTCTTGCAGCTTCCTTACCTCTCTCAGCCTTCACAGACTTGAAGAGAGTCAGGGCCTTGCTCTGGATTAGGCTTTGGCTTAAGGGAACGTTGTGTCTGGTTTGATTTTCTATCCACACCGCTAAAACTTTCTCCATACTAGCAATAAGGCTGTTTTGCTTTCTTACCATTCATGTGTTCACTGGAGTAGCACTTTTATCTTCCTTCAAGAGTCTTTGCAGTCACAACTTGGCTGCTTGGTACAAGAGGCCTATCTTTCAGTTTTTGACATGTCTTCCTTACTAAGTGTAATCATTTCTAGTTGTTGATTTATTTATTTTTCTAAAGATTTTATTTATTTATTTGAGAGAGCGAGTGAGAGAGCGAGAGCACACAAGCAGGGGGAGCAGCAGAGGCAGAGGGAGAGGGAGAAGCAGACTCCCCACTGAGCAGGAAGCCTCACATGAGGCTTGATCCCAGGGTTCTGGGATCAGGACTTGAGCTGAAGGCAGAGGCTTAACTGACTGAGCCACCCAGGCGCCCCTCTAGTTTTTTATTTAAAGTGAGAGACATGCAACTCTTCCTTTAACTTGAGCACTTAGAGGCTATTGTAGGGTTATTAACTGGCCTAATTTCAATACTGTTGTGTTTCAGGGAATAGGGAGGCCTAAGGAGAGGGAGAGAGATGTGGGGACAGCTGGTTGGTGGAGCAGTCAGAACACACATTTACTAACTTTGCTGTCTTATATAGGCACAGTTCGTGGTGCCTCAAAACAATTACAATAGTAACATCAAAGATCACTGATCACCATAGCAAATATAATACTGAAAAAGTTTGAAATATTGTGAGAATTGCCAAAATGTGACACAAAGACACAAAGTGAGCAAATACTGTTGGGCAAATGGTGCCAACACACTCAACCCAGGGTTGCAACAAACCTCCAAGTTGTAAAAAATGCAGTATCTACAAAGCACAATAGAGTGAAGCACAATAAAATGAGGCATGCCTGTATTATCACTATCCCCAAGATACAGATGGGACAACAGACTTTAAAAGTTCAACATATTCACCCAAGGTCACTGAGCCTATATGTGGTGGAGTCAGAGTCTAACTTAAGTCTGAACCCAGGGAGCCCTTCCGTTAACTAGTATGTGATACTGCCTTAACGTGTATGTAAACTTCGTTTGCCCCATTCCGTTGATATTGTCATAAATCAAATCTAAATGGTTCCTTATTCTCAAAGATCTCCAAATATCCCCATAGGTATCATGCTATTAATTTCACAATGTCAATAGAGTTACCTTCTTTGACTTGTGAATGGTGATGCTGAGGTTCTCAGCTATAAAGAATTTAACATTACCCTGCTCAGACTTCATTTGAACAAAATCCCATTTTTCTGCCTCCCATTTCTGTCTTCACTGGATCATTAAACATACAATGTTTATGTATTTATATGTTTAATGGACACGTTATACATATAACATTATGGAGAGCAAAATACCAATGGGGTACAAGTGCATTTAATATACGAACTTTGAAAAAGTTTTGACTTCCAGGCCATCTATAAAGTGTTTCCTACTGTGAAACCTCACTCCTTTAGAAGACCAAATGCTAGTAATGGAAAAAATGATTCAATTAAAATAACAACATTGTACAGGCGAAAATAAATCTGGGATCAATAGGTTGAGGCTTTCCTACAGTAATTTCAAAGATCCCTGGTAATTACTCAGTGTTTCAGCAGCAACAGAAGTTAGGTAAACAAAAGTTAGAAGTATACCTTACTCTCAAAATAATCTGAACAATTATGACTCAGAAAAGAGTCATACTGCAGACTTTAAGAAATCAGCACAATGTGCTCCTGTGGCTGAGAAGGCTACAGAACACTGAGCATCATCAGAAAGAGTATTGGAAACAGAGCAGAAAATTTAATCCATCCCATCCATGGAAACATGGTTTACCCACACCTGGAGTCATGAGTATCATTTGGTCATTAGAGGTCAAGAAAACCAAGAACTGGCATGGAGAACCAGAGAAGAGCTATTAAATGGGACAAGGAACTTCTTCATGAGAACAGACTAAGAAATAGTATTATTCAGTTTGGAAAGACAAAGACTTTAAGAGAATATACCAGAGTCTCAAAGTGTAATGTGTTTGGCTAGCAAGAATACAGAGTTTACCCTCAACATTTTAAAAAGTCCAATTTAAGAGTATTGGAGAAAAATTCTATGATTAATAAACATAGCAGGTTTATTACCTCAGAAGATGATACAGATCACAAAAAAGTAATTTCAAAAGATTACTTCATTGATAATGCCACAAGGTTAGTCAGAAAGCCAAGAAACAATTAATTTGCAGATGATAGATTCAGGATAGGTTGCTATAAGTAGACCAGAGATTGTTAGCCCATGTTTATATAATTCTAGCACTGAAATCAAAAGTAACCATGAAACTGCTTTTGTAAGACATTCTTTCTTACTATTGATAAAAACAAAAAGCTATACTCTTAGGTTAGAAAACTAAGTCACTAAAATTAGCAACCCCTCAGACTCTGTCAGGGACCCTCTGAGGACTTATCAATATCAGTAAGGTCTGTCTCTAACTAAACTCAGCTCTGGATGCTCCCTTTCTGTCACTCAGAATTGTATGGATGGAGCCTGGATCTCCTTCATTGTGGCACAGAAGGCATACTAAAAGGCCATCTGACTAGCCAACGATGTTGGAAACAGCCTATGATTCCCAATGATGTCTCCTCATTTTTGTGCATGTTCTTTTTATTCCACTGCTCATCTCTTGTTGAAAGTATGAGAACTGTAGAAGTCTATTCAGAGCCTTCCAGAGCATTGTAACAGTTATCCTAAAAGAAAACAAACAAAAAAAAAGCCAAGGACCTCACAGTCTTGATGGGCCAGTTATCGAAGTGTCACTATGCCTTGAAGTTAGGGGTTAATGCTTCTTTTCACAGCCCAATCAGTGATAGGATGGAGAATCTTAATGGCAGATCCACTGATTTGTGATTTGTATTTGTCTTCCTCTGTCATCTGAAATGCTATTGTGCCAATGGACATTTAATGAGTTGACTCAAGAAAGGTCAGAATGAAGCTAGCCAGAAGATGGGAAAGGGAAAGGTATCATAGAAAAGCTGTGATCAAGGAACAGTCACAGATAGAAGAAGATGAGTATGGACTCATATAAGAGCATGAATTCTTTAGCTTTGCATGCTATTTTATAATTGAGTCTCCATGTCTTTTGAAGATCACCTGCTGGTAATTTAAGGAAATAATGAAGCAACCATTTAGTTCCAAACATTCCTCAATAAAACCAACTCCAGGTTTCAGGGCTGGTACGTCAGCCACCGCTATTAAATAGAAAGAAAAAGTCTGCTATAAGGAGAAATCATGTATTTGGCTAATGTGTACATGTTCTCTTCAGTATACTGTGATTAAAATGACATCTCCAGAGGTTGACTTGTTTGTTTGTAAAACTGTTGCTTTAATTTGGTCATTACTTCCAAAGTTTCCAGGGAAAAAGCCCGAAGGGTAGTTTTCCCCTTAAATATAATGTGCTTCATTCTTTTAAACATTTATTACCACTAGCCCTGGAATCTGGCTGCTCTATTATTTGGGGGATGATTGGCTGTTTCCCAAGAAGGCAGTTTGATGACTCCAGGACACCAAGTACCCAAAATGGTTCTACTGGGTAATTCAGTAAGTACCAGGCATTCTCCCTGAAGACTATTAAATACGAACCTTGCATTGTAATATAAATGGACAGAAGTTATTTTAATAGTAGACTTTTAATAGTGAAAATCACAGCCACACAAATGGAAGAGACTGACAATCCAATAACCAATTACATTTAGTTTTGAAACAAGTTATATATTCATTTCAAGTAAATTGGCCTTTCTGATTATGATTGCTTGGGAACTGGGGCCATAGAGGGGTAGAAAGTAAAAGATCTCAGGAGGATTCCAGGCAATGAAATCAGATTCCAATCCACTAATTGTGCTGTTAGGGGAAAAGAGCACAAATGCAGTAACATTACATTCCCAGATATTTCAATTCTTATGGGAGGGGATGCACAGCCATTATTTCCAGTGTTTTTGCCCACCAGCTCACTATAAAAGTTTTCTGCTAAGGAATAATACTGATTGATTAGACTTCACTGCTTTTCTATTTGTCAATACACCCTACAGAGTTATGATGCTACTAAAGAGTGACAAGCCCACCCAAAGAAAGTCAAGACAGCCATGTTGCTTTAATGAAGTTCTGGGACCTTGAAATACCTCATCTGGAAAATTCAGAACCTACTGTAAAACCTTTGCCACAGTTTCCTTAAGACTCTTGGGTAAATTATCCCAAGCTTCAAGTTAAAATTCAAAAATTTAAAACCTATCTTTCATTTCTGTATCAGTTCAAGGTAGCAGCTAAGATTTGTCTTTATAACAATTCAATAAGGCAAACAGCACTCATAATTTTATGAATAATGAAGATGAATCAACTAAGGGTCAGAGACATTAAATAATTTGTTCAATGTCACACAGCTAATTAGGAGCAGGTCTGGGATTTGATTCCATAGTTCGCCACTGGAAGGAGAACCACTGATTCTTATCAGTAAATACCTTAGTATAAAGTACAGTTGACCCTTGAACAACATAGGTTTGGATTACCAAACCCCCATGCAGTCAAGAAACCATGTACAACTTTTGACTCCTCCCAAATTTAACTACTAATAGTCCACTGTTGATCAGAAGCCTCACCTATAACAGAAGCAGTCAATTAACACATACTCTGTATGTATAGGTATTATCTACTGTATTCTTACAATAAAGTAAGCTAGAGAAAAGAAAATGTTATTAACAAAACCATAAGGAAGAGAAAATACATTTACAGTACTGTATTTATCGAAAAAAATCCATGTGTAAATTCAAACCTGTGTTGTTCAAGGGTCAACTATACATTCCCAACATTTTAGGGTTCCTTGTGAAAAATAATGGCCCATCCAAAGTCAACACATTTGAGTGTCCTTGAAAATAATGAACTATATTTCAAATTTTCTTCAGATGCTTAACATTTAAGGCACTGTCCTACATACTGAGTTGAGTGCTGTGAGTACACTCCCTAGACTTTCAAACTTAAAGGAACTGTGAAAATGATCAAATCCAAACATTACATTTTTATACTAAAATTTTTAAAACTCAAGACATTAAATTGCTGGCTTGTAGTCACAAAGCCATTTAGTTGTCAAATTGAGACTAGAACTCAGATTCCTGAAATCCAGAACACTGCTTCTTCCATGACACATTCTGAGAGGTACAATCTAAGTCTTTGCCCTGAAGGAACTTGTAGTCTAACTGGGAAGACAGAATGCAAATCATGAAATGATAAATAATAGCACAAAATTCAAATTCCAACAAAGATAGCAAGGCAAATTGCCAAAAGAACACATTATGACCAAACAAGGGTTACAATTCAGGGGTGAGAGCTTGGAGTAGCCTGGGAAGTCATGCTCAAGAAGATAAACTTGGCCTTGTGGAAACTCGCTGGTGGAAGATACATGGGGAATCACTTGGCTGGTGGGAATTAAAGTATATGTAGCAGCAGGGAGACTAAGATACAATAGGGATCCAAGTAGGCTTCTATAAGCCTCCTCTCCTTGATAATATCATGTATCACTCTGATCTGTCTGTTTTTCTATAAGCTCCATCAGTAAACTTTAAATCATTGCAGTACTTAGTACATGCCTAAAGTTCTACAATATCTCAGGAGACTGCCTGAATGAATGAAGCTGTAATCAGAATTACAGATTAAATAACACCAGAAAAGATAAAAATAGTCCCTGTGGAATTAGAATGAACAACAACATAAAGGACTTCACTCATTTTCTGCTCATACCCAAAGTTATCAACAGTCCCAAAAAGGCAGAGCTAGAGCCTGCTATCAGCACAGTACTAATAACAGCCTACTTATCAGCCCACTGACATCATCTAGTGATGGTAAATTGCTTCAGATTGTGGTGGGCATTCACCAGCTAAAAGGCCCTTTCCGATTTGGGGTAGGGAAGAGGTGTTTAAGACAAAAGAGGAAACAGTTTGAGGATGTGCGTTAATGAGCGATTTTTCAAACATCCATACACCCTTCGTGATAAAATGCTTCTAAGTGAGGGTCATTTCCTGTACAGACAATGTAGCTTTCCTTAGGCCCATACCAAATTGCTGCCTGGCTGAATATCTACACTAATCTAGGGCTATGTCCCTCAGCAAGTGAGGGACAAGCTGAACACCAGTCAGTGCAGGATTAACCATTGGAGGTGTCATGCCAAGGTTACAGCACTAGTACTGTAGCTCCTTCTCCATACTCAGTGCAAAGGCAGTTCATTCATAGGTACTTAATGCTAAGCTACACTGAAAAGGCAGACTTGGTGCTGAGCGAAGCTGAGAAGTATCATATTAAATGATTACTTTACATGGAAAGACCAAAATAATCGCTTTCCTTTTCACAGGAATATGGGATTAGATAGAATTCTTCAGTTCAAATGCTGATGGTCTGGGAAATCTTCATGCTATGCTAGCTAAAGTGGGAATGGGACAAAGACAGCTGCTCTGAGACTTTTGTTTAATAGATATTAGGGGAAGTTAATGCCTAGTAATTCTGCCTGTGTGGGGACACTTATTCAGATGGGGGACCAGACAACGTGTCTAACAAATCCTGGTACCTCTGACCTATAGGCCAGCAGTGGTATGGAATGCATTGCCAGGCATTTCTCAATGGATACCATCAGTAGCTGAGGGTATCAGAGAGCAAAGTGCGAATACTGACTACAAATGTCGAACAGGTCAAGGCAATCATAAAGTGGAGAGTGAACCAATCAAAGGTAGTAGGAATATTGTGCATTAAGATAACTGCGTGATTTTGTCCTAGAAATATTTATGGATTCCAGATAGATGAAGCAGGCCAAAACAGCGACCCCCCAAATCTGGCAAATACAGCAAGGCCCTGGAAGCTTGGGAGTATTTGCTGAAAACTTTATGACATTGCTATCTTAATGAAATTCTTAAAAAGATGTGTGTGGAGGAGTAATTTATTTTAGGAGAGTAGTGCCTTCCATCCACAGATAAAAACTTTTGTTTTTTTCCCCTCTAGAAGTGGTGGGGGATTTGTGTTATATAGCTAGAGCTTCCCTAGAGAAATATTGACCAGCTTCTTGAGAGCTCTATGGTAGAGCCAGCCAGCACTGTATGAAAAGTGCAGAGCACTCAGTACACTGGGGATACAGATGTGCCCCGCCTTACTGGCTGCCAGTTCTCTGCTCTAGGAACTTCCTCCTCCTACTAACCCCCAATTCAACTTGCACAGAAATTGCCTATATCTTCATACTGAATACACCAACTCCAAACTCAGGAAACATATGCCTCTTCAGCTATAGAGACCCCCCTCTCCTCTCTATCCTCAGAGGGCAGAAGAGATTATTAAAAAAATAAATAAAACTTTTTGTCTCCTCTTTTTAAAATTATTTAACCTGAGTACCTGCTGAGGGCATCTGCTGAGTCAGTGCATGGTCTGTGGGGATGTCCTGGTGTCCTCATAAGATGCTGGATTGTGTGCACAGTCAGGGAAGAGGCATGTCCACAAGGCATATTAGCAGTCCACAGGCGATAAACCTCTGAATGAGGGAACTCATTAGAATAAGTTCTTGTGTACATCATTATAACTTAGCTATAATTAATGCCAACCACTCTTCTCTTCCTGGGGTGATTTTCTCTGGTATGACACACATCCATTGCCATCACCAAAAGGGCCCCATACCAGCCTCATGCATGGAGCAAAATCCCATGAAGATATTTTTTAAGTCAACAAGAAAAAAACTGCATCAGAGAAGTTTTCATCAGGGACACCTGGGTGGCTCAGATGGTTAAGCGTCTGCCTTCGGCTCATGTCACAATCTCCAGGTCCTGGGATTGAGCCCCACGTCAGGCTCCCAGCTCAGCAAGGAGTCTGCTTCTCCCCCTCCCTCTGCCTCTACCCTGCTTGTGCTCTCTCTCTCTCTCAAATGAATAAAATCTTAAAAAAAAAAAAAAAAGTTCTGATCAGATAGCACTGGTATTTTTTTAGATTCTAAATCCAAAGGAGAACCATTTATCCTTAGTAATTTTTTCACAGGTCTTGGACTATTAGGAATAGTTCCTGGGCATCTACTAAATTTCCAGATTCATTATGGCCTTAAGAGTCAGGTAACAAATGCATTGTTTTTTGGGGGGAGGGGACAGTAATATATCTTCTTATACAGTTTTTCTTTTTTCAACTTTTTATTTTAAATGATTTCAAATGTACAGAAAAACTGCAAAAATAGTAACCAAGAAGTTCCATATACCTTTTACTGAAATATAGCATTATTAATATTTTGCTACAATTGTTTTATAATTCTGTCAACACACACACAGTCTTTTTTTTTCTGAACCATCTGACAGTAAGTTGCAGACATTATACATCTTTACCCATAAACACTTCAGTGTTCCTAAGAACATGGACATGCTCTTATATAACCATTGTGTAATTATCAAAATTAGGACAATTTAACAGTATATAATATCATCTAATTCACAATCCATATTCAAATTTCACCTACTAACATAATAATGTCCTTTATCTTAATCTCCGTCTCCCTCCCACCCCATACAGAATCGGTTCAGGATCACTTACGGCATTTAGTTGTCACTTCCTTTTACTCTCCTTTAAGACACTAAATAGAGTTCTTCGGTCTTTGTCTACATGACAGCAACATCTTGGATGAATGGATGACTATCATTTCATAGCTTGTCTCTTAGTTTGAATTGATCTGGTATTTCCTAGTATTAGATCAGTTTATGAAAATTTGCCAAGAATACTAACCCGATGTGTTCTTCTCATTAGATCCCATCAAGACATAGCTAATGTTAGTTTGTTCCATTGCTAATGATGTCAACTTGGATAACTTAGTTACCATAGTGTCTACTAAGGTTTCACCACTGATAAGTTACTATGTTTCCTTTTGTAATTGATATGTAAACTCTGGGGAAATAATTTGAGATTATGTAAAAGTCCTTCCTCTTTCTCACCCAACTTTCACCTTTTTTTTTAAAGCATCCATTGATGAATCTCATAAAATTGTGATTGTCAAATTCCTTCATTCTGAATAAGGGAAAGCTCTTCCTCACAAAAAACAACAACTAGCAAATTAAACTTTTAAATGTTAGGGCTGGCAAACAATCTGGTATCTACTTTAGTAGCTAACCTATTACATCAGGATTTTCTGCTGGCTTTTGTCTTTTCTGTCTCTGTCAAATAAATAAATAAAATCTTTAAGAAAAAAAGTTGTTAAATAAATAAATTGATAAATATATTGGTAACCCCATTACAGCTCAACCCTGCTATACAAAAGAAATCTGCTATACCCTGGAAAATCCTCAACAAAAGGCAGAGTTATGATTCTAGACAAATAATGGAGAGCACCTGCCTTGATCCCTCCAGAACTGGAGGGATAATCTGAGTTTCTGAAGGAGTTCATTGGTATGCTGAAGCCTGGGGAAGAGACAATGCCAATTTGGGCAGCTCATCTTGAGAGACAGAGATGTTTCCAAGGACAGTAAGTACATATAGTGGAAGGAGGTGGCAATGGATGGGGTGAGGTTTGGGACACGATGCAAGAATGTCAGGAAGGGTACCAGTGTGCTGTCTGGATCACTGGTAACCTGTTCCTTAGTCTTGTCAGTCACAAGTAACTGCCAGAGGCAGTTGAGATTCTAACAATTTTGCTAATAGGGACTCAGAGAAAAATTAGACCTCTCCTAGCCTATAGGGAGGGATGCACATGTACACCCTCCCGTTACCTCTCTTCAAATAGCTGTTGTAAAAAGCTATTACAACCAGATTGGTCAGCATATATTCATTCTGAACAATTGGTTTAAAATGTTGTAGGTCACAGGTTTACAAAATGTACTCTGTGATCCCACTGGGCATTGTGATTTTGGAGGCTTGGGAGGGCAAGGAACCATTCCCACATTGACCATTCCAGTTCAATATTTAATTGCTTTATATTCTGGCCTTCTCTAGAGACTTTTATTTGAAAAAAAGGGGGGAGTTTCAATGGGACTTTAAAAAAGTACTGTTAAGGGGTGCCTGGGTGGCTCAGATGGTTAAATGTCTGCCTTTGGCTCAGGTCATGATCCCAGGGTCCTGGGATCGAGCCCCGCACACTGGGCTCCCTGCTCTGCAGGAAACCTTCTTCTCCCTCTCCCACTCCCCCTGCTTGTGTTCTCTCTCTGGCTATCTCTCTGTCAAATAAATAAAATCTGAAAAAAAAAAAAAAGTACTGTTAAGCAACTAAAAATATCACCATGATGATTTGCTTTAGTACCTATTTAGTAAAGAGTAATGCACATAGAAGAACTTGAGAACATTTTCTGTTCTAGTTATTAGTGGACTCTCTCAAGGTGAAAGATGACAGATAAATGGAAAACTCCCTCTGGGCTTCCAACAAATGCAGCCAACTCTCTAAGATATAAATATCTGGTGTGGTAGATATAGTAATGTTCACCAAATTGTCCACATGCTCCCTGATGTTCTCCAGCCCCCTTGCAGTTAAGAAGAACCATGTGACTACATGTCATCATGGTCTATGGATGTAAGAGAGCCGTATCTCTTCTGGGCCAAAGTATATAAGACCTGGTGTGAGTTCTGTGTTTTCTTACTATGTCTTCACAATCATGGAGGCCTGTGTTGTGATAATAAAACCCAAAGGGAAGCAGACTGGGCTATTCAATCACCACATGGAAAACAGGTACCTTGGAACAATAAAAAATTTCTTCCATTAAGCTGATGACATGTGGAATTTGTTACCGCAACCCCATCTATTCTCTCCCAACTAATAAAACTGAAAAATACATTGATTCAGGGCAGAGAAAAGCATTCCATTCAAATTATCATACACATATGCCTCAAGTAGTAGTTCTCAACCAGGAAGTGTATTATCTCCCCCTACCTCCCAAGGGGCGTCTGGCAATTTCTGGAGACATTTCTGGTTGTCACACTGAGGGATAAGGGAAATGTGCTACTGCTGTCTAGTGGGTAGAGGGAAGGAATGCCACCAGATATCCTACAATGTACAAGACAGCATCCACAGCAAAGAATTACCTGCCCCCAAATGTCAACAGTGCCAAAGTTGAGAAAACCCGGCCTAAAGAAAAGGGCTATCTATCATCTTCATTTTATGCAGAAAATTATTTACTTGCTACACAAAATCCACCAAAAAAGACACACTTCTGCCTATTCTATTTTAAAGGTTAGCCAAAAATCAAATATTTAATAGAATTTAAATTTTTTTCCAATGTAAAGTTTCCATTTGTTTGAAAAATTCACTATACTTTTTCTCCATTTTCATAAAACAGTGAAACAGAAAACAGCAATTTAAACAGATCTATACTGTATATTTAGCATGTTTTCACTTCTTCCTTTTCATACACTGAGAAGTTCAAGGAAGATTTCTTCACCTAATCCCCTTTTTTAGAAAAATGTAATGTTAAAGAGTGTCTATACCGGAACTAGAAACTACATTTCTCAGTTCTAATCTCACTGCTCTTTCCACTACATCACACTGTTCTCCTTCATTAAAAAATGCTAAATAGAGGTCTGAGGAAGGTAAACAGCTGTTCCAGCCATAGGTAGGTTGGAAGGGTGGTGGAGCACCGTGTTCAAGGACGATGCATAGTTTCCAGGTGAGAGTGTCTGGTTTCGACGGGAAGGGCAGAATAGAAAAGGCAGAAAGCAAGCCTCCATGATGAGCTCACCGACACAGCATGTCCCCATTCAACCACTGCTCCACAGACCCATTTGGCCACGTCTGTCTGCATCATCTTGCCTCCCAGGTAAGCATACAAGTGTGTAAGGCAGAACTGAACCACAGCTTGGCAAGAGCTGTGAGAAATTTCCCAGAGTAATTGAATGTAAGCTGGATTCACAGCTGGGATATCAAATGCCAGATCTGGCTCTAGCTAATTAACTATGTGCCCTTGGTCAAGGCACCACAGGCCTAAATTTTCTCACCTTGACATGGTAATATTGTAATAAGTGTGATAAAAACCACCACATTATCAATAATAAATAACAGCTACTATCACTGAGTACTTCCTATAAGCCAGGAACTATACCAAATGCATTTCATTCCATTCTGAAGACCAACCTGGGCATTATTAGCTCCCTTTACAGATGAAGAAACTGACACTGAAGAAATGAAGCAACGTGATGAACACAATTAATAACCAGGATCTGAACCAAAATCTACTTCACTACAAAGCCAACATCCTTAATGATTATACTAACTGCCCCTGGCCTCCAGGTCTCCAAACCTGCATCTCTAGAATACCTCCCTAAATGATTTAGGTTTCTGTGAATGATTTGTGGGGTCTCAATCAACTAGAAGCATAAGCCAAGGGTCCTTCAGCTGGGATGAACCATTTCAGACATTTTTATTACTCATGCATAAACCCCAAAGGTGAAACAGGTTGTTCATAAACCTCACTGGGTTTGGTTCTCAAGCTAACAAAGAACATGCAAATAAAAGATTTAGAAGCCAGAAGCCCACAAGATCCAAACCTAAATTGAAGTTTTGCAGAATATCCAGTGAGCTGGAAATATACAGGGTAACTGAATGACCAAAAATAGTTCTATTACACGAATTCTGTTTGCAGGCATAGCAAAGGGGTTTATTTTCTGTTGTGCTCTATGTGTGCATTCTACTGTGTCTTTAAAAATGAAGAAAGTAATGGATCCGCACAAAAATAAAGCAGACATCACCTCCTGGATATTCTCTCACTTTGCCAGAAAGCAAGAGTCACCCTGTAGAGGAACATTTAAAAAGGATGTTCAAACCCACATTTAAAAAGATGTCCCAAACTCAACTTCCTTCACCCACACCTTCCATATATTTGGGGAGTCCTCTATGGGGATGTGGGATGGGGAGGAAGTGATATGAGTTATCTTTCTCCTAATCATCTTTTGTTCCAATGTTCTTCTTCTGAGATATTCTTGAACTCTCTCATCTCTCAGCCCCTGGCTGGCATTCACTTCCCTCTATTCCATGTTAATCCAAATGTTAATCAGTTTTCTCAATATGGCATTTATGTTAGGTAGATTTATACAGTAAAACTGTATTAAAGAGTGAGGATAATGGTAGGAGAGAGGGAAATACTGAATAGAAAACATCTTACCATTAGTATAAGCCAGCAGTTTTCAAAAACACATAAACCACACTCACATCTGGGAATGGGCCACTGTTTGTCTTTGGACCTCCAATCCCCTCTAATTACTCTATCTTTCCCTCATTTCATAAACCCTTCCTCCCTTCTCTATTGGACTACTTACGAAAACTATAAAAACTCCTTTTATTTTATTATACGGTGCGATTCTGTTCTTTTAGTCTCAGTCTAACCCTTCGTAAGCAAGCCTGAGGTTGTGAACTTTGTTTAGAAGGTTCAAGGTTGTGAAATAGGTCACCAGACCAGGTTGGCACACCCCAGAGAATCACCTTCCTTGGGAAAAGTTGGGCTTCTTGACTGAAGGATGTTTGTGGTTAAAGTGACAGATGTTATTACAAAGCCTTCCAGAGATAAGTGTGACAGAGGGGCTATGTGGGAAACCAGGCAGCCTCTCACTGCTTGGGAAGTTCTCTGTTTTCATCTAATGCTTTCAGCACTTCCCTGGTGTTCAAATGCCATAAAGCATCTCCCAGCATTAGATTCTTGTGGGAGGGATTCAAGTTCAGCAAGTAAAAACCAAAATGTACACACTCTATTCAGTGATGAAAGCGAACCCAGTCAATGCTTGGTATAGACCTTGTATGTTCTTATTACTGGATTGCTTTTACTTGCTGAATCATAGATATAATTGGAAGTAAATGAGAAGCAAACCAATATAAGTAAGACAAAGCAATCATTGGGATTATTTTATTCTGAATTAAGGTAAACTAAAAAGTAAATACACAGACATGCATGCATATACAAAGATACAATCTGTGCCCAAGTCAGGTAAGTTTCAGCCAAAAACTGTTTGGCTGGGATAAATGATCATGTGCACCACATCCCTTTATCCATTCTACTTCTGATGACTTCCAACCTTGTGTGAGCAAAAATAGGGGGAGAAAGAAACTAGATTTCTGGTGAGAGGCCAAATATTTGGGAGGTATGAAAAGAGACCCTGAGAGGCATGGGATCACCTGGTGCCATCTCCTTCAGGGATGTTCTCTGTAACTCTCCTCATCTACTCCCTGTCCCACCACCCCCCTTCAGCCAGTCTCTGATACACAAGCTCACTGATAAGCAGAGAGGAAGCCAGCCAATTTTCTTTTTATCCAAGTCAGTGAATGTGAGCCACTCATCATTTACAGCAGTTCTCTTGAGACCTGAGAGCTGACCTCATGCTTGTAATCAGTTGGGAGGCTCCTGACCTCACCTTGCTCTCATTCCAGCATAGTATCCCCAGTGATAACCAGCAGTGGCTCAGATAACTCTTTTATTCTATAACTGATAAAGCCTGAGTTGTAAAGTCAATGGCTTTCCCTTTTCTATCTTCTCTCCCCAATCCCCAAACTATCTAGCTTCTCTTAGTTAGGGGTCCCAACCAGGCACTACTGTAAACAGCCCTCATGGCCCATCCAGAGATCACTTGCAGAAGGTGTTTCAGGAACCAAGAGCAAGAATGACTCACCCTCTCCTTCTGTTCTGGTTCCAAGCAGACACACAGTCTAGTGTGTGTCAAAGGTCCTCTAATGGGGCTTGGATTCCAGATCAGACTCTGACATTTATTCGCTGTGTAGCTGTGCCCTGGTCACTTAACTTCTCTAAACTTTAGATTCTTAATTTTAAAAGTAACAAATCAGAGTAGAAGACCCAGAAAGGACTGACCAGGGCCACAAATATATATAATAACAGCATCTATACCTATCACTTAAACAACTACTTTCACAATGCATCAGTTTCATTCCTTATCATGGGCAGTGAGAAGCACCTAGATTAGATAGTCTCAAGTCTAAATGAGAATAAACTATGATTTACCAGAAAACTCACTAAACCCTTCAAAGCCTTTATCCATGGATAACTGGAAAGACTGTTGGACTGCTGATATGAAATGCAATGGTTTATTGATTCTCTGTGACCTTACTCGCACTGTGAATCACTGAACCATGCTCCACTTGGGCTCAGGAGTTTGGCAAAGAATGTCAGGGCAAGGAAGGATGTTTTTTCCTCTGTGCCTCAGGATTCTGAATCATCAGGTGTCTTTCCAGGCCTTTTTGTCTCCTGGGAATGACTGTGCTCTCTGATGTATGAAGCCCTGTTGTCTGGAGTATGTTAATAAAATTGGTCTTTCAGGGACCAATTATTGGACCCATCTGAAAAGTTCAGGATGAGCTAGGTTATGCTGCAGTAACAAAAACAAAGAAAACCCAGTGGCCTAAAACATCAAAGGCTTAATTTATTGTTCATGCTACATGGCCATCATGGGTCAGCTGGGGGCTATGTTCAGCACTGTCCTCATGCTGGGAACCAGGCTGACAAAAGAGCCTCTATTTGAATATTACCGGTCTCCACAGCAAATGGGAAGAGAGAGTATGGTGAATTATGTACTGACTCTTAAAGCTTTCCCTCAGAGGTAATATGTAATCACTTCTGCTCCTATCATTGGCTAAAACAAATCACAGGACTATACCTGACATCAAGACCTAGAAGGACAGCAAGGAACATTTACAAGTAGTACTAATGACAACCTCAGGAACTTTTTCTATTTCATCATACAGAGGATCCAATCTCATGGTGACAAGCCTGTATAGGTAGTGCCCACATATGTCCATATCATCCAGCTGAAAACATTCAAGAGATCTTCCATATCTTTGCATATTCCTCCACAGCCCCCAGTAGGCCTAAAGACCATGTCTCCTGACAAATGAGGGGAAAAAAGCTAAGAGATCACTCTTAAGTTCCTAAAAGGGTATACCTGGAAATAGCTTAGGGGAAATGGAGCTGACGAAATTGCTTTAAGAAAAAGGTACATCACAAATCCCAACAAAACCCTCTACTGCCTTTGAAAATTAAGTTTCTGGAAGCTTATGCTCAAAGAGGAAGTCTTTCACCTATAAAAAATAAACCACAAACTAACGGATTCTACTTTTACTATTTAGTAGTGTGTAGATTTGGCGGGGGGGGGGGGGGGGTTTCTTACTAAACCATAAATAAAATTGGAAGTAGATGGGAAGGGATATAAGAAAAATTGGAATTATTTTATTCTGAATCAAGGTAAATTAAAAAGTACATACACATGCACAAATGAAAAGTAACTAACAAAACAAGGCATTTGTAGCAGAAATGTATGAGAGTTCCCATAGCTTCATATCATTAGTGCCACTTGATGTCATTGTTTTATATTTTGGTCATTTTAGTTTTTACTTGCATTTCCTTGGTGGCTGAAAAAGTTCAGTAATCTTGTTGAATGAACTAAAGAATAGGGCAAGAGACTCCTGAAGGAGGAAAGAGTCAGCAAAGTCTTAAAAGTAGGAGATGACATTTCAAATTTGACTCTTAGAATTGCCTTCAGGTTTCACTTGAGAGCAGGGCAGTTCTTTCTGATACTTGTGCTGAAGATTTTCCTAATCTAGAAGGCAGTGTAGAGCAGTGGGGAGTGTGTGATTGTCCTAAGTCCCATATACAGATTCCTAGGAATGGCCTAATTCCTGCCACCATCAGGAAAGCATAGAAAGCCTGATAAAAAGTAAAGGCAATGTCATCAGCTGAAACAAGAGCCACCATCTTCTTTTTTCACCCTCTCATCCCTGGTCTGCCTTTCTACCTGGTCATAGCTGAAGCAAGACAGGCTGGTCCTAACAGAAGTCCAGAACTTATTTAAAAAGCCTGGGCTATAAACAGGTCATGATTTTCAAATGCAACCAAAATTTTGAAATCAAAGGAGCTTTCATAAAACAATAGTAGAGCGTCTTCTGTTTTCAGAGTAGTGATTCCTCCTGGCAATGAGAGTTGGGGAAAGTTCACTAACAAAATTGATACTCAATTTTTCTGAGTAATGGGTATGGAATTTTAAAACAAAGACTGAAATGTATATAGATATTTTATTACCATGAATATTTGGAGCATAGCAAATTAAGTGTGATTCAAAGAAAACTGGATATCTTTTATTTTTTGGTTTTAAAAAAATATTTTTTATTGTGATAAAATTGATATACAACATTACATTAGTTCCAGGTACACAACATAATGATTAGATATATGTATATACTGCACAATGTAGATAATCATTTTATAGATGTTCTAATGGTTGCCCGTTTACTTCCACTGTGAAGGATTCTCAAAATTTGAAGAATGTAGGCAACTTGAAGAAAGAATTCCCTTGTTATGCAAGTATCAAAGATCCCTGAAGAAGTTTTTTTGTAATTTTGAGGACAAGGCTAACAAAAAAAGCAGCTACATTCCTGTAAACTTAATGTAGGGAAAAGTTACCTCTCTTCATTTTGAAACAAATGCAAAGTTGTCATTTCTGTGACATTAGGCATTGGGGAAATTGTTTAAAGTGCTCTTGCTGTCTGCAGTAAGCTGGAACAACATTTAAGCATTTCCAAAAGCCAAGACTAGCTCATCTTGCGGTTGACTGCTAAAGAATTCTCCAAGATAGATAAAAACAATTCACCTAAAAAATTATTCAAAAGAGGAGTTTGTATTATAGAGCTAATAAATGAACAAGTATTTCCATTTAAAAAAAGTAATCTAATGCAAATACAGACACAGACACAACTATAGCTATGGCTACAGATACACTGCTGCTTCATTAAAACATAAAAATAAGGAAATAACCAACTGAGAACACTGTATTAAATGAAGGTGCTTTACATTTAAGAAATTAGAGAAGTGTCTAATAACAAGATACATTTAATGTAAAAATTACTACTAAATGAGACCTCAATTAAAAGGCTTTTTAATTAAAACTGACAAATAAGTTTTTTAATGTTATAAAAAAGTTAATTATAAACAAAAATTATAATTTAGATCAAATTTGTATATCATATCCCCCCATCCATTCTTGCCTCTGGTTAAGTTCCAAAATATTTTATTAGTTTCACATTTTTTAGTGTTGCTTACTATACTAATGGTTGGTGGATCAGATATCCCATTATTTCATGACCCACAAATGTAAAAGGTAATAAACAAATACTAAGGTCTACTAAAATTGAAATGGATAATAATGGTGAAAGACGACAACAGAGGATAGAAGAGGACAATGAGCCCTTGAGAAGGTCAGGCGCCTCTGCCCATATCCAGGAGCACCTCCCAGAGGGCAGAGAAAGGCCAAGTGGTCCTTCAAACACTCTTTAAAGTGCCATTTTCTAGGCTGACCCATCCATCCAAAGGGCAAGGCACTGCTGAGCATTATCTGCGTTGATGCCCTCCTCAATGAGCTGTGTGTCAGGAAATATCAGGCAGTTTCTAAACTCGTACATAATCATCCCTTGAACTCTGAGGCCCAAGCAATCTACATCATTGAACAATGTTAAGCATCACCATAAAATAGCAAACAAACACAACAATGCCTTTTGAGACATCCCAACTCATCTTGGGTCAGTGAGTTAATAAGACTCTGGAATTGGGAATATGTATAGACAAGGAGTAGTGGTGAATTCTCTTGGTTTTGGCCCTAATGGCTGGCAAAGGATGTTTTAATATTTGGGAAAATTCAGGATCCAGAGATTCAGGTTATAGAGACAACTTATCACTACAAGTGAGGGATAGAGGAGGCAAAGGCAAAGAAACAGGATGAAATGGGGTTCTCAGGTGAGCAGGGTGAGGGTCAAGCTATTAGCACGTAGCAAAGTGAAGGAGTTCAACTTGTCTTACTATCCTATAAAGTATGGAAAAGCACAGAACAGGTGTTCTTGGTGAGAAGAAAGTTACTATAGGAACAATGAAATGTATCTTAATGATGGGCTTAACATCTCATTATAAGGCAATGATTATTTTTTAAGCTATTTTCAATTATTTTAAATATTCTACAACAGGGAATTTCTGGGGCTGATATCCATAATGGAGAAGGAAAGATGTAGAAGGGATTGAAGGCCAGATCTAGCCAAAGTTCTTTCTGAGGTCAAAAGTTTTATGTGTATATGTGTATATACAGGGATCCAAAAAAGAGGATGAAAACAGCTACCTTGAGGAATGGAGGTTTGAGGTACAAGTAGATGAAGGAGATCCTGAGGGTATGGCTCAAGTGAAATGCAATATAGAACTGTTCAGAGCCTCTTCTAGGGACTTAACTAAATATTGTGTGTTACTGAAGTTATATTAAGCTTCAAACACATTTGGAACTATATCTTAGTCACTTACTAACAAGATTATCTTGAGTAAGTCTCCTGGCCTTTCTAAGCCTCCATTTCATTACCTGTAAGTTAGAGTAATAATAGTCAACTCCCTGAGGTTTTTCTGAGGATTATATATGATAATATGTTAACATCTGTGGTTCTTTGAATTATTTCTAACTCTTCACCCCTTTCTGTATCCACATCTACTCCCATGTGAGTTGGCAAGTCTTCCCACTAAAAGCAGATTTTATTTCCCTGTACCATTGATACTGGGGTTTGGCCATGTGATTTTTTTTTTTTTTGACCAATGGAATGTGGGTGGAAGTTTCCAGCATAGGCCACCAGAGGAATCCCTTATGAGAGCTTCCAACCTCTGTCATGAGAAGAATATGCCCCCAGTATATTTTTGTTGGTCTGGGTCTCAGAATGAACATATGTGGAGCATATCTGAGTCAAACCTACATAACTTTGAGTGTGTGAATAAATGCTCATTCTGTGCCATTAGGTTTTTGGCTGGTTTGTTACAAAGCAATAGATGACAAATACAGCACAGTCCTAGCATATGGTCTGGGAATCCTCATTTCCCAGGTTATAAATAATAATAAAATAATAAAAATTAATTATTAAAAAAATTAATTTTTTATTAATATTTTATTTTTATTTTATTTTATTTTTATATTTTATATTTTATATTTTATATTTTATTTTAATTTTATTAATATTTATAAAATTAATTAATAAAAAAACAATAATAAAACTTGTGAATCACTGCAATATACTCACTGTTCTGAAGCCACACCACTTTAAAAAGAACCTGAAATGGGAAAATTATCCTGTCTTTGAAATTCTTGAATATACTCTCCTATGCTTTTACTTAAAGATCATTCTACTCCCTCTTTTTCCATAGGCCTCTTCTAAATAGATTTCTCTTCTTTCCCCTTACCTAGATTCCCCTGTAATCAATACTGGCCTTAAACCTGACTTCTTACAAGCCTTACCTGATTACTCCAGCCCACATCAATCACCCCTTTCTCTGCATACTTGTTGCTCTTGTCACCAACCCTGCAGAGTTAAGACTCACTCCATAATGATTTCATGAGCTTCTTTCCTCCTCTGGGCTAAACTGACAACTCCTCCAGGCAGAGGCTGTCTTCGCTCCTGTATCTATTATGATCTCTAACATAAAGAGAGATATACAGTCAAGGTTTTCACATCATGTCAATAGATACTGGTCTATTGGCTTCATGGATTTTTGTTTTTAAGATTTTATTTATTTATTTGACAGAGAGAGACACAGCAAGAGAGAGAGGGAACACAAGCAGGGGGAGTGGGAGAAGCAGAAGCAGGCCTCCCACAAAGCAAGGAGCCCAATGTGGGGCTGGACCCCAGGACCCTGGGATCATGACCTGAGCCGAAGGCAGATGCTCAACGACTGAGCCACCCAGGCGCCCCAGCTTCATGGATTTTTAAAAGCTACCTCTGATGAAATTGAATGTTTCATTTACAAGAGAAGTCAAGATTTCTTGCTTGGGACAAGGGACATGAAATTTCTTCTCCAAAAATAAAACAGCATCTTTCCTATTCCTTTTTTTAAGGTGTTCCAACATCTAGTTTTGTACTCTTCTCATTTGGGGGCAGGGTCTGTGAGTTTCACAGAAATATGATACTTGTTTCCAAGTTGGAAAAAGGCTTCTGTTTTCAAAGTCTCACTTATCCCAGATAAATCTGTCCCACCTTCATTTTCTTTACCTTGAAAGAAGCAGAGTTGCATGATTCTGAGTAGGGTTTCAACCTGCAGTTTCTGAGAGTAATGGTATTTCATGCCTTTGCCCACAGCTTAAAATGCATGGAGATAATTAAGTCAATTAAGTGCAACTGATTCTGATTCATAAACAATTTTTATCTCCTTTATAGTTATTTGTCTTTATATCAGATGGACAACTATATATATGTATATATATAAATATAAAATGGCATGCAGTCATTATCTAATTTGCTAACCATAATGTTTGAGATTGGGAATAAATAGTGACCCAGAGTGAAATTTTCATCTAGTCTAATATTGTGACTAAATATTTTTTTTTATTTTAGTCCTTTTTAATTGATAAGAGAACTGATAGACAAAGACATTTTGTAACTTGTGCAAGGTCAGAAAATTAGTGTTTTAAAAGCACATGTTGTGATGAGCACTGGGTGTAATGATCATTGAACACTGCATCAATAACTAATGATGTACTATACAGTGGCTAACTGAACATAATAAATATAAATAAAAATAGTAGAAATGAAATCCAAGAGTTTAAATCCAGAATATGTTCTCTTCACTACTCTAAGATATAACCTTTTCTAGGTACAGCTAGGAAGTAGACAGTGTCTCTTCAGCTATAGCAGGGGGGCTGTTGTCATGAACTCTTTTTGGAATCCACTGAAATAAAACTTTTATAACCTAGAAAAGAAACATGGTGATGCACATATACATGTATTTGAAATATATTTCAGTGTTTCCATGACACTGAATGTTTTGGAATAGCATTCAAGGAGCTTCCATGGGATGAGAGGAAAGGAGGCTCTTAGGTCCAAGGATAAGGTCACTTGAGGGAGAAAGCCATCCTCGAGTTCATTTCACCTTCCGTGTTCTTACACATTAGGAAACTGAGGGACCACAAGTTTCCCATCTCTTCCGAGGAAAACTCTGAGAGGAAACCTTCTCCTTCAATCACACTGCCATCCTTCCTACATCTCATTAAATGGAGAACTCTGTTCCTAATAGATAGAACCCATTAAATGGGTCCAGGGTGACTAAATATTTAAACCCATTTCTTATGTCTAGATTGAATTTACATTAATAACTTAAAAGAATATTAAACTATTAGGCAATATCTCCTAATGCTAAACATTGGTGCCTACCCCACAACTCAGCACTTCTTATATTCTGGGTATCTACTGGGTATCTCAACAGAGATACACATCAGTAGAGATGACTGTATATAAACCAAAAGACCTGTATAAGAATTTTCACTGAAGTTCCAAACTGAAAACAACCCAGTGTCCAGCAGCAACAGAATGGATAAATTGTAGTATGTTCATACAACAAAACATTAAACAACTATGAAAAAGAATGCAACAGCAAGCATGAGTCTCATAGACATAATTATAAGTAGAAGAAACCAGACCCAAAGGAATAAATTCTGTATTACCCCATCTATGTGAAGTTTGAGAACAGGCAAAATTTATCTATGGGAATAGAAGTTAGAATAATGTTTCTTGGAGTGGAGATGAGTATTGATTGGGAAGGGGTAGATAGAAGCCTTTGGGGCTGCTAGAAATGTTCTACATCTTACTCTAGATGGTGGTTACATGACTGTATATATTATAAAAATGCATCAAGCTATAGACTAAAGATGCACCATGTATATTATATGTCAATTTAAAAAAAGATAAAAAAAATCTCACCTGGAATTAGGGGGAAAATATATTATTTTAAACACCAATGTTCATTAACTTACCAAGTTTTAGATGTCAAGCCCTTAGTTCTCAGCATAGAATGAACTTAAGACAAATAAATATAACTAGTCAATGAAGAGTTAAACTGGACATTATGAAACATGGTGTCTGGTAAATGTTTCAGTTACTTATATACCTAATTCAGGAGTGTACAAAGATACATATCAACAAGGACAAGTCCTTTGGTACACTGGCTAAATATCCATCAGTGGTTATGTCCTATGCCAACCTGTCTCCAGATTGACAAGATAGTGTTAATGCTGCAGCAAGGGAAACAGAAACAAAGACAGGTGCTGATGCTGCCTTAACAATGAGGGCCTATTCTCTCTCATGCACCTGAGAACACCAGTGAACTTGGTCATTGTTCAGCAGCAGAAACCTTGTGGTTTCTCTCATCCTTAGCTCTTTGCCATGTGATCACATTATTTCCTCACGAGGTGATCCTGCCCTGTGTCTCCTGACAACGGAATCCTCCAAAACCCATAAACTGTGTCATCATGACTGACCAATCAGAGGTCATCATTCCTCACTCCTGCTTTTATCCCAAGCTGTTTGCTCTTATTGTTCATTTACCAAAAAAAAAAAAAAAGAAAGAAAGAAATAATGGAATGAAAGGGTGAAAAAGACAGCAACCCAAGCCCGGTAACAAGCAGCACAAAAGATTCACTTGTGAAGGGCAAAGATTAACAGAATTAATAGCTCTAGGGGTTTGGGGAAAGCCTGTCTGATTCAGAGAACCAACAGGGAAAAGTTGAGTGCAGACAAATTGCTTGCTCCAAAGGGAATACTGTGTAGGAGAGTATGGAAACAACTCTGTTCTGAGAGCCTGTTTTACTTTCTGTGGTGTTTCACCAACATGAGATGCGCAAACAGCCTGAGTGGCAGAATAATACACCTGTGATAAAAGCAGCAGTCTCCTTTTCTCCAGACACGGTTTAGCTTTGATTCAGAACCACGTATGGTAAAGCCTCAATTAACCAGACATTTTAGTTAAGTCTTTATCAAATAGATTTTCGTCTAAATGAGAAGAAAAAAAAAACATTGATAGCCTACACATTTTCTTCAGCTACAATTCGAGTGGGAACATTTTATGAGAATTTGTTCTCCAAAAGGTGACCTAGAAGGATCACAAGATCCTCATTAAGGCTTCCTAGATTAATGCTTTGGAGAAATGCTTAATAGTTAGGGTTAAAATAAGGGTTTGTTGATTAATGTTTAGTTATTTTAATATTTCCATTGACATAGCCCTATGGATAATAAAGAGGAGATGATTATTTTTACTCTTGTGCTTAAAATACTAAACAGAATTGCATGGAGATAAAAGTAAACAACACATAAAATGAGCATATATGGTCAAGTGGTCTTGTCAAACTAGTTTGGGGGTAGAAAACCTTCCAAAACTAAATCATTTCATTATATTCCTCCATATAAATTATTTTCATAGATAAACATGGTTATACTTCCTGGCATTGTCAAAACAATACATTCAAGGCAGAGGGAAATTTTTTACTTTTGCTGATCCCACTTAGAATTACCATTTGGCCCTCTAAAAAAGTGATTTTCAAACTTTGATGTGAGTTGGAATAACTGGAAATGCTTATGAAAGGTACAGACCTCAAGGGCTTCAATATTTTGAATCAGCAGTCCTAGGTGGGCCTTGGAAATTGCTTATCTGTGAAACATTCCAGGTGGTTCTGAAGCAGAAGGCTCATAGACTGCACTGTGAGACTCTCTAACTCATTCTCACGTTCCACTGGTGAACTACTAAGTCTCAGACTTAATGTCATTGATTTTAAAACTCCCAAAGTTAAGATGGAAGTTTGAAAACTCTAAGACACATAAACCTTGTCCCATCATTTCTAACACTAAGCTAAGGAATGTTCCAGTGCAGAAACAGGAACATGCTCATCTTGTCATCAGAAGACCACTCATATAAATCGCCCACCATCAATGCACACCTCACCCCAGATCCCCTTTATTAACTATCTGATTGAGAACAAGTTAGTTAATAACACAGTGATAGTGAAAGGGTTTGAGAATTATCAGGAAAAGCTAAGAACCTATTTTCTTCAGTGTACTTTGCCCACTGAAACTCCCCACAAAATTCACATGTTTAACAGAAGCAGCAAATGAGACAGGGCACCATCATTTTTTTAGAATAGTCCATCTTTGCAGCAAAGAATGGGTTTCTAGAATTCATCTTTGCTTTGTACCAAAGAAGGCCAATTCCACAGCGAGTGCTCTCAAGATACGAATGTGAACCTATGGTCCAGGAAAGAAACCCATTTCAGCAGGAGTCTTATCAGGGTATCAGTTAAATGGTACTGAACTGAATGCAGTTGTTGGGGGCGGGGGGGGAGATTCCTGTTGTTATTTATTTTTAATTTTTAATTTTTTTTTTTACTTCAGCTCTCCTACTTGCCCTGTGCAAATTGTCCCAACAGCCTTCCCCAGTGAAAGACATCAGAAACAGGAGCTGTCTTCAGGGGAGGAAGAGTGAAGTGTTGATATGCTGACCCATGGGGCACAAAAGCCCACTGACAGATGGGAAGAAAGAAAGGAGAGTGCCAAGAGGATCACACACAAATGGATTTTATAAGCAGTAAAGGCAATAACAAGTCCCTCTGGAAAGAGGCCGCCACGTGTTAATAGGTGCCATTTGATCTCTTAGAGGGTACAAACAGACAAGCTGAGGGGTAAACAAAGTGCCCAGAATACATCTGAGTAAACCGTGGAGACGACAGTCCTCTGAAGAGCCAAGGACATGTGCTGCCAGCACGTCTGTTGGGCCTCTGAAGGTCAGAGTCTGAAAGCCTAAGAGGGTTCTGCCGATTTCAACATACAGTCTTATCCTGGGGATCTGGAAGGCAATGATAAAGTCATCTTTCATGAGCAGGCTATCCCACAAACATAACTCGGCTGCTATTACTCCTGACAGTTGGGCCAACTTCTGGTTCAAAATTAGCCCATTTGTCAGTTTCCTCTGCTCCCTGCTATTGTGAAAGAGAGAGAATTAGAAGGCACTGCGGGGACACCAGCTGAATCACTTTGAAATTGTGGCATTGGTTTGTCAAAGGAAAGAGGGGACTTAAGGCTCCAGGAGCCAAGGGAAGGACAGTGGGTTGTACAAAAGAAAATGCCCACTTTGGGAAAGCTGTCTGCGGGATTCCCTGAAATGAGCTGCACATTGGAGCTAAACAAATACTTCAGCGATCTTTTAGATTCATAGCTGCCTTTTTCTGCCAGGCTCACTCACTTCTCTTACACTCTAGTAAGTAGAGTGATGGGAAACAAATAAACAAAACAGGAATTCACACAATGGTCCTCAGGAGAAGCACAATAGCCACTGACAGGTGCTCAAGGAGCCTTCACATGGCCTGTTACAAGCACACCATGTACCTTTACTGGTAACTTACTCAACGGCCTCTGAATCACTCCCCATAAAGAAAACTCAAACATACCTTTCTCCTTTTAGAGTAGGAGAGCCCAGCCCAAAAATACACACAGGTAACCAAACATAGATGAACAATTGCCTTTCTAAGAGACAGCAACTCTACACTAAAACATCATGACAGTCCCATAGCAGCAGCAATTAGAAGGGCTCCAAATCCTTAAAGCAACTCCTTCAAAGGTCTGTTTCCTCTCCTAATCCAGATACGGAGGAGACTTTTAAGTCAAGCCTTCACTTCTGGAACATGTTCACTGGGTACCCTTGAAGACTCATCAGGTCACAATCAAGGCAACAGGATGATGAACCAAATGACCTATCCATGATGGGAAAATACTGCAGTGGTAAAAGTCATTGTGCAAAAAACATGTCGGTGTAATTATCATAAAGGCCAGGATAAATGTGCCTAATTGATAGGTTGAGATGTATACACACACACACACATATATATATACACACATACACATTTATATACATTTTTTATATATATATAATCTTATTCAGAGAATGACACCAGCTTCCTCTGACATAATTAAGTGTAGAGATGGCTCCTTCTACCTTAACTATGTTTACATGTATGTATATATACATTTATAAGGTATGGAAGTACGAACACACAGAACATATTTTAGTTATATACAATATAACACTTACATGCCCATGTTAGTTTGAACCACATGAAAATTGCCATTTTTGGAGATAAAAAATATTTTAGTTGGGGACCTGGGTGGTGCAGTCAGTTAAAGCATCCAACTCTTAAGTTCCAGCTCAGGTTGTGATCTCAGGGTTGTGGGATCAAGCCCCATGTGGGGCATGATGCTCCGCACGGAGTCAGCTTGAGATTCTCCCTCCCTCTCCCTGTGCCTGCCCCCCAACGCACTCTCTCTCTCTCTCTCAAATAATCTTTAAAAAAATACATTTTAGTTGATCATCAGCAATTCCATATGGCTCAATCAATACATACACATGTATCATTAAGCCACTGTGTTTCATCTCCAAGCCCACCTTCTCAAGACTAATTTGGATGCCAGGGCTGGGACTACGCAAACTATATTTCTGTGCTGCTCTCTGCCAGACTGGGCAGTTAAGCGGCACTACAGAGAGACTGCAAGATGGGAAGAGGGAGAAAGTCTTGCCTCTTTCTGTTGTTGGCTTGGTGTTCCAATGAGCATACCTCCAGGCTTGCTTCTTCCCGTTACTGGCTTTTGAGTCCAGCCTCCAATTCCATGGTTACGCACCGTATTTATCTTTGCCCCACATTCCAAGAACTAGTCTCATTGCATTCCCTTAGATTCAGCTTTGCAGGGTCTCTCCTCAAGCTTCTCAGAACCCCAGCTGCTTCTCTTTGTTCCTGCAGCCTAAGAGGTAGTAACTGCTTACAATATCAGTTCTTTCTTTAGCAAATTCTAGTCTCTCAATATCTGTTTAATAAATTCCATATATTAAAACTACTCTGAAAATTACTGGCATGGTTTCTGCTTTGCCAACTGGACCTTGAGTGATACAGTGTGTATATATTTTAAAATGTCTACTTTCTGGGGTGCCTGGGTGGCTCAGTCGGTTGAGCGACTGCCTTCGGCTCCAGTCATGATCCCAGGGTCCTGGGATCAAGCCCCACATCGGGCTCCCTGCTCAGCGGGGAGTCTGTTTCTCCCTCTCCCTCTGCCTGCTGCTCCCTCTGCTTCTGCTCTGTCAGATAAATAAAATCTAAAAAAAAAAAAAATCTACTTTCTGTACGTATGCTTATTTTATATATATGGTGAGGAACATAGGGACAGAGACATAGAAAAGCTTAAAATGACAAAGATGCCACAACATTTTAATATACTCAGACAATACTGGCTATTGGAATTATGTATTTCCTCAAGCCTTAATCTCCTCTAAACCCACTGAGAATGCAGCTAAGTGGCAAGAAAACCATGTATAGCCTTTACACCAACACAGTTTAAAAGTCATTGGGCTGTTAACCCACCAAACCAGAAAGACTTTGATGACAAATGGTGAAAAATGATGAGTCCATTTTTTTGTCTATGGGTCATCTGAAAAAGTGGATTTGATGGCTGATTCATTCTGACTCTTCACCTGTATTTTTCTTTTAAATCCCCAGTTTTGACACAAATGGCTTTCTAAGATGCCCACTCATTAATGGGGCTGTCACCTTCAACATTATGCTCTGCTGGGTTGTCTGCACTTCCCTCGGATCATGTGGGAGAGAGAAGTTCACTTTAACATGGCTGTCTACACCGGCTCTCACTCCTTGTGACCATTACCATGGGCCTCAAATTTCCACAACGTAAGGAGGCCTTTGGTGTGGTCAACCTTTCTGTTCCCAATTTTAACACGCAGACCACTCAGAGTTTTTAAAAAGGCCCAAGAAAAGCACATGGTTTCCATCTAGCCACTACTGACCTCGGATCTATTTCAAAGAAATATTTCATATTATACATACCATGTTGGGTAGAAGGGCAATTTTCTAATCAAGACATTTTGCCATTTCCTCTTAAGTTCGCATGTTCACAAATAAGCATAGTGTTTTATATCATATATGCACTGACATGTACAACTAGCCCTCCTTCAGTAACTAAGACTTACGCATACTCTTAAGTATGCAAGCACACATGCACTCACACGCAATACACACTACAGCCACCCAACCATGCAAATCAATTTGAAAGTATTAAATAAGCTCAGGAGTTTTTTAATTAACATATAAAAATTTTTCTAATGCCAAAAGCATCTATTAATAACGAAAGGTATCAGCACTGTACAAATATTTGGTCAGGTTGGATATCCCACCATCCTCAACTCTGCAGTGAGCAAAGTCGATCGGCAGTCTGCCTGGCATATCAGAGGCACATCTAGGATTAGATTCTATGCCCTGAGGACTTGCAATGACATCCTTAGCGATGCCTTCTGCCACCTGGAAGGCACCTGAAGCTTCCACAGTTCTCCTACACGTGATAGCACAAGCACCTCTTGGCCTGCCGGTGCAATAAGGAATGAGCCTTGGAAGTGACAAATAACTTCTTTGCCCCTTGGTTGCACAACTGAGAGGGTCCCCAGCAGGAGTGAACTCCATTGCCCAGCCTAATAATCCATTCATGAACACACCCTTTTTTTGGCTTTCCTGTCTTACTTCCCAACTTCCACACCATCCTTCCTGGCATTACCTCCTAAATATTTGGACCCATATTTTTGTCTCAGAATCTATTTTTGGAAAAGTCAAACTGAGACAGCCACTTAACCTCTGAGCACAGTCCCTGGCCCAGTCACTGCAGCATCACACACTAACTGTTGGTTCTCTTCAGGGTAGGACACAGCAAAATCCTGAAGGTGTCCTCTCTTCCCTGAGAGGATAATTTCTCAACTTCCTTACAATTAATTGCTTCATATTTTGTGTGAAGGAGATTAGGGTTCTAGTGCATTACTTGCCTATAAGTCCTGGATGTGTAATATATAACATGATGACTATAGTTAATAATACTGTATTATATATATATATATTTTTTAAAGATTTTATTTATTTATTTGAGAGAGAGCGAGCACAAGAGGGGGGAGTGGGAGAGGGAGAAGCAGACTCCCTGCTGAGCAGGTAGCCCGATGCGGGACTCGATCCCGGGACTCCATGATCATGACCTGAGCCGAAGGCAGTCGCTTAACCAACTGAGCCACCCAGGCGCCCCAATACTGTATTATATATTTGAAAGTTGCCAAAAGAGATCTTAAAAGTTCTCATCACAAGAAATAAAAATTGTAACTGTGTGAGGTGATCGCTGTTAACTAATTTTATCATGGTAACCACCTTACAGTATATGAAATGTTGTGCACTTTAAACTTATACAATGTTGTATGTAAATTGTATCTCAATAAAACTGGGAAAAAATTTAAAATTAAACAAATACATAGCTATAACAAAGAAGAAAGAAACAGGTGGTGCTAGCCATTGTAGGAATATTTGCTTCCCTACTGTACTGAGAATCAAATATAAGGACTGCAGTCCCTGCCCAAGGAAAATGCCCATGTGAAAGATGGAAGCTTGATACCATCTTTCTCATAAACAGAATACCCACAAAAAATATGTGGTGTACACACACCACTCAAGTAACTATATGTGTTAACCAGGCTTTGACCTACTTTATTTGCAAACTGTGGAATAAAGTAATAAAGCTAGGGTTCAGACAGTGTCAATATGTTTACTCTATAACAAGGTTCATTAAACTACTACATAAGGAGTGACAGTAGGTACTCATAATCTCAATCTGGAACAGGCTGAAGGCCTCTATCTCTTGCCGGTATTCAGATACATTTCCTAGAAGAGCTACTGACTTAACGTGTCATTTTTTTTGTCACCTCCAAATATAACAAAGAGTGTCAGGGTCCTCCTGTTTCCTTGGCAGGTGACAGTTAACATCTGCTTCTCACAAGACCAATTTTAAACTTTATCTTCTGGGATCATTCTTATCTGTGTGGCCAAGCTGGTGCTGTGCTCTCAAGAAGGTGAATTTGACAATGTGCTACCCAGCTGTGATAATGAAGCCAAGTCAATGGGATAGGCTTTGGGGAGGAGTTTCTCAACGCTGAGTACACAAAAGAAAATCTCAGTTACCCAAATTTCACTCAAGGCTCACAATGGAGAATCTCAGGTTGTGAGGCTGACCCTGTGATTTTCAGATTTTGAAAACTCTCCATGGGAAATTCTCCATGCATCCCAACTTTCATGTATAGCAGAGAACTATGGAAAACAAGACCATTTAACTACATTGCATTCTTGATTCCCATACAAACTACTCAAAGATAAATCTTTGCCTCTATCCCTCAGATTCTTTACACCTAAAATGGATATAACACCACTCACCCTACCTACCTCATAGGAAGAAAAATCTTACATAACTTTGTTTAAAAAAATAGAAATTATTGTTTGGGGTACAAGAATCCTGTGGTGCATAAATGCCTAATAGCTTAAATAAAACATTGTTAGAGGCCCTTTTCTAAAGAACAAACATTTAAGAAAAAAAAAAAAAGATAAAGAAAGGAAGAGAGGGAGTGAAGGAGAAACACAAGATAGAATAAGAATAATAATGTTAAGTGTATTTTGTTTATGAGAGAGAAAAGATCGCACAAGAAGTTTTAAAAAAAATCTTTCTGGGGGCACCTGGATGACTCGGTTGGATGTCCAACTCTTGGTTTTGGCTCAGGTCGTGATCTCACAGGTCATGGGACTGAGCTCTGTGTTGGGCTCCACAATCCACAGGGAGTCTGCTTAAAGATTCTGCCCCTCCCCCCACTATTGCACGCAAGCTGTCTCTCTCTCAAATAAATAAATCTTTAAAAAATTTTTCTTCTGTAATAAGGAAATAAATGGATTTTTTTAAAAGATTTTATTTATTTATTTGACAGAGAGAGACACGGCAAGAGAGGGAACACAAGCAGGGGGAGTGGGAGAGGGAGAAGCAGGCTTCCTGCAGAGCAGGGAGCCCGATTCGTGGCTCGATCCCAGGACCATGGGATTATGACCTGAGCCGAAGGCAGACACTCAACGACTGAGCCACCCAGGCGCCCCAGGACATAACTGGATTTTTTTAAAAAACTCAATAATATAAAAATGGAATAATGGCCACAATGTTATAGTGCACTTAGAAACACGAAAAATACCACAAACCGTATCACATCACACTATAAAACTGATACTGTTTGATATTTTCTGGTGCTTCTATTTAATTTGTTCTTGGGAATACTGGAATATTTATGGGAGAGTATCAGTGGAATCAGAAATATCATTTGAGCACATTTAATTCTGTGTCTTTATATTGATTTCTAACCTTAATCAATTAAAGAGGTAACAACTGAGCACTTAGTGTAAACTGATGATTCTCTGCAAATTTCTCAGCTGTACTTATGGGACCCATTTCAAAGTTTGAGCCCCTCCATTACTGCCTGGGCCAAATACTGGTCTTTAGATCTTTTGAGTACAAGAGGATTTAGTTCAGCAGTATCATTAGTCTGCTACTTGGTTTCTACTTGTTCTGCAAGCACCTGCCACTGTTTGAATTCCAGTGGTGCTGGGGTCAGGATCCCAGCCTCAGCTCTCTGTTCAGTTCCTTCCCAGAACTGGAATTGCAAGCTGGAAAGTCATTCCTCACCACTTGTTCCTCATCGCCTAACACCAGGTCTTTCCCATGAGGACAGGCTTTCTGGTGGCCCCTACTGCTGGTCATGAAATGAGCTTCACTACTCTCTTGCTCCCCCATGTCTCACCCTGCCACTGGATCTACCTGCTGCCTTCCTATCAAACCACCTGCATTCCAGGTGCTGCCTTGATATCCTCTGTCACCTTCCTCATCACTGCACATTTATCTGGAATTTTGCCCAGTAAATTCAGAAGCGGCCTCTCAACGTTGACTTTGACAACACACTGGGCACCAAAATAACCAGATTTTGGTTATTTGGTTATTTGGAACTAGGGACACATCAGCAACCTCTTTACAGAGCCTTTGTGTTCCCAAACTAGATACAACAAGATTGAAGCCAAACCTGTGCTCCAGTGTCTTCTAACACTCAGTGACAGAGGACTTTGTCCAGAGCATAGGAGTCAGGTTCCTGGGGGGGGATCATATAAACCTTTCAGTATAACTATGGGCATGTATTCTCATGTGAATGTCTTCTTATATTCTGTTATTTTAAAAAATTGAGAACCATTACACTAGCCAACTGGTAACCCTTAAAATTTAAAGCTGAACGACAGCCTACATATATATATACACACATACATACATACACACACACACATATATATACATATATATATATATATTCATCTTCTCCCTTCAAGGCCTTCCTACCCGGACCTTAATGACAGCTTGAGTAAGTCCTGGAGCCAAAGCCCACTTACATGATCAAGCCCCACCCCAGCATTTCAATATCCATAAACTTCCAGAGGCACCAGCTTATACTAAAAGTGCTCACCCTTTTGGGGCTACCTGAACACTTAAACTTTGGGGCTAGCCCTAAATTATCCAACCAGCCACCATGTGTGATAATCCTATGGTTCCCTTAAAATAATTCAATGGGCTATTAATAACTAGTTAACAACAACAACTTTTCTGTGATCAAAAATCTTTGGGAAACTCAGGCTAAGCAAAATTAAACTACTTATATTTATTGTAAACTTTTAACACATTTTCAGATAATATGACTCTCCATAAGAGAATACAACAGAACTTTTTTTGAAGGGCAGGTCACAAGATTAGTCCACCATTAAACATACTGTATGGAACTCCCAGTGAGTCAAAAGCTTGTCTATTCATCTTTGGACCACTCCACTAGCACAGCTGTGGCCCTGAACTGAAACAATAAATTGGAATAACATGGAGCAGAGTGGAATGGAATCAAACTGAATGAAGTGGAGTAGAATGCCTGAGAACACTAATGTCTTGCCAGAAGAATACTACAGAGCCCTAGATGTAATCTAGTTTCAGCTTCTAGAACAAACTATACACAAAATTGTATCTGTTCCTTGTCCTCACTATCAAAGAAGGCTATATCCTCTGGCTGAGCAGACGTTAGGTAAACATATTCACTAATGTAGCAAGATACCCAACAAATGCAAGAATGTGTGCTAGATACCCAACAGGCAGATACTGTTAGAATAAAGGAAACCTTCAGGGATCTACTTCCATAAAAACGTGGAGACTTAGCCTTGCTTTGTCCCCAGTTTCTCCAGGTTTTCCTCAATCTCCAGAGTGTTGCAATCCTGTGCCAATCCCCTAAGCCTACAACTCCTCAGGAAAACAGATCTGAGCCATTCTGTTTCCAATGCCCTGAAAATAGACAACTTGTTAGAACCCAAGAATCAAGGCTATTCTACAAGAACCCATGATTGGATCTAGCTGCATCCTCCAAGTTCAAGAGGTCTCTTTTAGCAGTTCCTTCTTGCCTGTAAAAAACAAAAACAAACCAAACCCTTCCCACCCCATCCCACCCCCCCAGCACAGTACCTGCCATATGCCTGGTTACTCAGAAGATAGCTGAAATGCCACTGCCCTGGGATCTAAAGGATAGAATTATATTGAGATTCTAGGGTCCCTAATGGCAATCAGTTTTGGTCACTGAGCTTTATTCCCTTCTGTTCAACCACTTCCCACTATATTCCCTAATTCTAGTAAATAGAGCTTTCTCTAGACCCCATATCTGAGTCTCAGAGTTGACTGGTTTCTCCTGTCTTACCATCCTCTGATACCTCTAGGGACTATAGTTCAATCCACACACTCCATCCAGTCCCTATGGAAAGTAGTGTAGTCCTACCATATTTCGTTATTCCAAGCTCTATCTACCTTCTGAAGCCTCAAACTTTTCCTCTTGCCAGATGTCCCTGATTCTCATTGATCATCAATTTTCTTGGACCCAATAGTACTTGCAGGTGCTGGTGAAACCGCCCCCATACAGTCTCCTAAGGCTGCTGCTCAGCCTATACGCAAGCCTTAGCCTACTGCACTTTTGATTAAACTTCGCTTTTAACACCCCTGCCTTTCTGGGCATATGCGCAGTAAAACAGAAGGCTTTGAAATGGAAGACAATCCCAGATTCTTGAAAATCCAGCTTATATTATATATGTGCAAAATTTCTAAAGTAGTCAATTCTTTAAAGTCAGAGACACACCCATCAATTAGCCAATAGGTTCCAGCTCCAGATTATTTGATTTCACAACAAGAAGGGCTTTTCAGGGGAATAATTTATACACACATGGTCAAGCACTCTTTGTTGAGATCTGAATTTCAAGGGTGAAATGTATCTCTTGGCTTGCTTAGAAGTATCCATGTCTCTAACTGTGCTCCTAGCTTGGAAGCTGTTGGGTCCTTGGACCAGCAGAGAATTCTTGATGTGTGATGCTTCCATGGGAAGTACTATTCCAATAACAGAAGGCTAACACATCTGATGGGCAGACTGCCCACTGGGCCATCTTGTCTGCCAACACTCCTACATATATTAAGGTTCTTTTGTGAGATAAAGAGGTTGGACACCTGGATCCTTCCAAAAACAAAACAAAATTAAAGCTGTAATTACCTGTCTGCCCTGTGCAAGGCAATCTATCCTGCCGTCCTTTTGGTTTTACTGGTGACAAGCAGATGTCACCCAGAGCAATTTGGAAACCTGAGCAAAGAAAATTCAGATAAGATTCAAAAGTAGAACTTAATCCAAAAGTACAACCTACTTGCCAGACAGTGAATATAGGAGCTAATAGACAGGGAACTAGAAGTAAGTAAAGAGGCTCATTATAATGACTCTGCCAAGCCCCACCTTTCCAGCACTCTCTCCTCCTACCTGAGGCTGATCAGGCTGAAGCTAGTCCTGCCCCTTCATGGGAATTTAAGGTACTCTATAAACTCCTGGAATTAAATTTCAAATAAAATTTGCTGCTTCAAGTTTAACAATTAGATCTTCTGTTTTGTTCCTACAATCAAGCCATCATCTTAGGACCCTACCTTGAAGCCTATACTGGATTTCCCTGTTTTGCTCAGAAGACAGAGACCTGAAGCCAAAATTATTTCTGTGGGGAGCTCTCAGAGAAGTACTGCTACCTCTCTTGGTGTGAGCAGATATTTTGCCTGCTTGGAGCCCCATATAATGACCTCTTTGTCAACCCACCTCTTGATGAGATATACCCTGTATCTCTTGACACTTCATTGAGTTTAACCACAGCACAATCAGTTATTGCCCATTCTCTGGACATTCTGCTGGCTATGGTTAATGGCCCCACCACCTACATCTGAGTCTGCTTCCAAAGGTCCCCCAATCCCTGGTTCAATCTTCTTCCAGAATGCCCCTTCTATTTTCAGCAACACTAAATAGCTTCCATCTTTCTGAGAGAGCTACAGTACTCCATTCTGCCTGGCATTCCAGGGAGTTGTTTACAAGGTTATCTTGTCCATTTTCTTTTAAGTTCCTTGAAAGAAGACCCAAATCTTATTCTTCATTCAGTTACACAGTGTTTTAAATGTTTGGTTGGTTGGTTGGTTGGTTTACAGATAGATACTTAATAAGTGTTTGTTGAATAACTGAATGAAAACATGAATTGGAACCTCTCCTCTCTATCAAAAAGAGGTATTCCAGCTGTGTCTTCTGGTAGGACCCAGAAAGCTGTAAACTATGGAAAAGATGCAGCAATATAGATACACATACAGGTAGGGGGTCATTAACTTTAGCTCAAGTAAACTATGGGATGCAGGTCATCCCAATGGCCTAGAACTTCAGCCAATTTTCTAAAGAACCATAAGTTCAAACATACTCTGTAAAAAAAGAAAATGATGAGTGCTAACTTGTTCAATGAAAGGATCGAGCTAGAATAAACATTCCCAAACTGCTCTGCAAGGCACTACAGAGGCTCGTATGAGGTCCATCAGGGCTGGACGGAAACAAGGAAAGGGAGAGGGTGCATGGGAAAACAAAGTGAAAAGGAAAGGGAGAACATGCTAGAAGGTTATGATCCCATCCCTACCTCAGCCAAGGCTGCTTAATCATCTCACTTTTAAAATATTAGCCTTCCTTATAAAATTTCTTTTGAGAGTTGTGTTCTGATTCTAAAAATGCATGAAACCCACTGAGATTAATGATAATTCAGGCCTTGCAATTCAATTTTAACCACTTGCAGTATTTCACTTTATTTGCTTTTATTTTTGATCCTAAAAAAGTATTTCACATAATTTTTAAAAGATTGATGTTTCAATCTCCATACTCATAGCAATTTAAATATGCCCAGTCTGTCTGACTGTATCACTGAATATAGATATTAGGCACATGGTGGATACTAACTGATTAAATAACATAAAAGCTTTTGTTAGATGAATCCTGCACTGCAAAATGCCAAGCATATGGTTTCAGTTACCCTGACTACAGGTAAATGGAGTGATGCTCCTTGTTGGGCATCATAAATATTTTTACGTCACAAGCCTTCAATTCCCCTCTTTGTCTGCCTCTGAACCCTTTCCAGCCCCTCTAGTCTTGTACCATTGCTAAGAGACTTGTTTCAATCTTGGCATTCTTTGGCAGAGTAGTTCACCTAAATTATACTCCAGTAAACAGCATTTCCCTCAAGATTGGCCATGTGTATGTCTTTTGAGAAATACCTACTCAGGTCCATGCCAGTTTTTTAATTGGGTTGTTTTCTCGCTATAGAGTTGAGTTCCTTACATATTTTGGCTATTATCAGATGTACTGTTTGCAAATATTTTCTCCCATTCTGTGGGTGTCTCTTCACTCTATTGTTTTCTTTGCTGTGCTGAAGCTTTTTAGTTTGATGCAATCCCATTTATCTATTTTTGCTTCTGCTTCCTGTACTTTTCAGGGTTATATTCAATAAATCATTGCCCAGACAAACGTCAAGAAGCTTTTTCCTTGTTTTCTTCTAGTAGTTTTATAGTTTCTGGTTTTAACCCTTTAGTACATTTTGAGTTAATTTTGTATACGGTGTGAGGTAAGAACCCAATTTCTTTCTTCTGCATGTGGATGTCCAGTTTTCCCAACACCATTTATTAAAGAGACTATCATTTCCCCTTTGTGTGTTCTAACCACCTCTGTGAAAGGTCAATTGAATGGTAATGTGTGCATTTATTTCTGGAGCCTCTATTCTGTTTTATTAGTCTGTATGTCTGTTTTTATGCCAGTACCATACTATTTCAACTACTGTAACTTTGTAGTATATTTTGAAATCAAGTGGTATTACACCTTCAGCTTTGTTCTTCTTGCTTAAGATTGTGTTGGCTATTTAGTTCCACATAAATTTTAGGATTATTTTTCTATTTGTGAAAAATGCCACTGGAATTTTGATAGAGATTTCACTGAATCTGTACATTGCTTTGGGTAGTATAGACATTTTAACAATATTAGTTTTCCAGCCAAAAAACACAGAATATCTTTTGATTTATTTGTGTCTTCAATTTCTTTCATCAATGTTCTATAGTTTTCAGTGTACAGATCTTTTACCGCCTTGGTTAAATCTATTCCTAAGTATCTTTTGTTATTGTAAATTGAATTGTTTTCTTAATTTGCTTTGGATAATTCATTGTTACTGTTTAGAAATGCAACTGATGGGACACCTGGGTGGCTCAGTCGGTTAAGCGGCTGCCTTCGGCTCAGGTCACGGTCCCAGGGTCCTGGGATCAAGTCCCACAGCAGGCTCCCTGCTCGGCAGGAAGCCTGCTCTCCCTCTCCCACTCCCGCTGCTTGTGCTTCTGCTCTCACTATCTCTGTCTCTGTCAAATAAATAAATAACATCTTTAAAAAAAAAAAAAAGAAATGCAACTGATTTTGTAAGTTGATTTTGTATCCTGCAACTTTACCAAATTTGTTTATTAGATGGTTTCAACTGTGAATTCTACCAAACATTTAAAGAATCAATACTAAATTACCCCTTCCTTTACCAAAGCTAGACAAAGACACAACAAGAAAACTACAAGCCAATATCGCTGATGAACACAGGTGCAAAGATCCTCAACAGAATACTAGCAAACTGAATTCAACGTCAAGAGGACCATACACCATGATCAAGTGGGATTTATTCCTAGGATGTAAGGATGGCTCAATATGCACAAAACAATAAATGTGATACACCACATTAAGAGACTGAATGAAGTATAAAAATCACAGGATCATGTCAACAGATACAGAAAATGCCTCTGACAAAATCCAACATCCTTACAGGTACAAAAAAAAAAAATCAACAAATTAGTTATAGAAGGATTATAGCTCAACATAATAAAGGCTATCTGTGACAAGCCCACAGCTAACATGATACTCAATGGTGAAAATCTGAAAGCTTTTCCTTTAAGATCAGAAACAAGACAAGTGTGTCTACTCTCACCACTTCTATTCAACATAGTACTAGAAGTCTCAGCCACAGCAATCAGGCAAGAACAAAAAATAAAAGGCATCCAATCAGAAAGGAAGAAATTATGTTTGTTTGCAGATGACATGATCTAATATATAGAGAAGTCTAACACCACGACCACCTAAAATCTGTTAGAATAATAAATTTAGTAAACTTGTGGAACAGAAAATCAACTTTCATATTTTTAAGTAACCAGTAGGACTAAAAACTGACAGAATTGATAACATTCGCTTTAAAGAGCCAAAATACAGAATGCCAAATGATATGTCCTGTGTGTTTCAGAGAAGAGATGGAATGGTTGTAGGCTGCAGACTACAGGTGACTAAAAAACATTGGGGAGTGCCAGTATAAGCACTGAGATTCTCAAAATCATGAAAAAACTACAAATTTTCCTGTCACCACCTAATAACTGTCTTTGGGCAAGTTAGGAACCTCTTTGATATAGCACTTGCCCAACACCAGGCATTTGGTAAGCTCTCAACAAATGTCTATGAAACTGACCTTAACCAAAAGTAGTTGCCCCTTTCCCCATCTTCCTAAAATATATGCCATTAGGTTCTCCCTCAGATGGGAAAATTGAAGGATTCTATTGAAGTGAAAATATTATTTGACAAGGTTAAAATATTTTGCCTTTCATTATCAGAATGTAATACTTTATGGTGAATAAAGATGTACCACAAGAATATCAGGCATCTAAGAGGAAAAGATATAAAAAGTAGAAGAGGCATGGAAAGTAAATTTCATTCATTCCACAATTTTTTCTAGAATGAGCCAGTTCTCATTAGTTTGGCCCCACCAAACATCCAATAAAAACTGGGTTCAAGACAAACAAAAGAGAAACAGAAGATATGTGTTTCTAAGTTTATAAACAAAATCTTGATGTAGCTCCAGCTTTGGAAGTCACTTATACTTCTAATAGCATTTTAACATTTTCTTTAGCCTAAGTTTCTTTTCTCTAGTTCAAGGAAATACAGAATGAAAATAAAATTTAGTGAAATTTTAAAACATTGTGCTAAATGAAAAAAGCCGGTCACAAAGGACATATACTGCTTGGCTGGAGTTAAGGGAAAAGGGAGTTGTGAGGGGGGCCAGTGTGTGAAAGCTAAGAGGTGCAGTTTCTTTCTGAGGTGATGAAAAATTTTTTAAATTGACTGTAATAATAGATGTACAACTCTAAATATGCTAAAAGTCATTAAATTGTATACTTTAAATGAGTGAACTGTACAGTAGGTGTATTATATCTCAATAAAACAGTTTTAAAAATTCAGTTAGTTTTACTTAATGTATATTCTCTCTAGAGAAAGATTCTAAAAGTTATGGGAAATGACTCAAGCCTGTTGTTTCCTATAGTATTTTTTTTTATATTCTCCTTCCTCAAACAGAGAGCTTATGTAAATGTGGAAGCAAGAGGCATATCATCGAGAAATATTTGTCCCTGTAAGCATGGCACTTCCAATGCAGAAGTGTAGACAGATGTTAAGCAAATAAGCACTCAAAAATGTGAGTACAATATTGTGTTGAATGATCGTGACACAAATGAATTATTGCGCATTTGGCCAACTCTGGCACTTCATACTGAATTTCCCCTCTAGTTATGCCTCTGTGGCCACCCTTGCTATATTTTGTCTTTGAGACTATAAGTGCTTTGAGGGCAGAAACTGTGCTTTATCCATCTCTGGATATTGTTCTCAGAACAGTGACATGCACATAATAGATTTTTAATATATATTATTGACTAAATAACCCCATTTTAAAAATCTATCACTACCAAGAAATACATAGACTTTGGTTGAAAATAGTGAAACGGTCTTAACTACATTCCTCAACTACAACAGAGAATATGTACTTCTTCATCAATAGGCAACTTTTAAAAATTTTTTGCTAGCTGTTACTATTGTAGGTATCTATGACTTCTAGAATATTCTTTTTCCTCTCCATATAAGTAGACTTAAATCATAGCTGTTGCATTTAGAATCTGATTTTTTTTTCCTCAGGAGGCAAACTCAAGCAATGCTTCTCAAACTTTAATGTGCATATGAATCACGTGGGGATCTTTTTATAAAGCAAGTTCTGATTCAGTGGATCTGGGTGGGGCCTGGGAATCTGTGTCTCTAAGGAGCTCCAAGGCAATGCTGATACAGCTGGCCGGAGACCACCCTTTTTTAGCAAGGCTATGGCATATGGAGTCAGCAGAGCATCTCTGATGGTGTTTTCATTACAAAGGATTCCTTTCTTTTATTAGAATATCAAAGCAGCCTTGAGTCTCTAAAACAGAGGTTGGAAAACAGTACCAAAATGTTTAATCAAGCTCCAGGATGGAAATCCCCCCACCCTCACAAAGCACTTTTAAAATATTGCAGTAAGTAAGCCACATTAAATATGGGGAAATTTCACATGAAAATCCAGATTCTTGATTTCTCCTAAAATGTCAGAAACCTTATTTTGACTGCTCCTATACTCCCACAAGACACCAAAAACACATATACTCCTGTTGTCCACAGTCCCCCTCTGGACCACTGGCCATTGTGGATGTTGGGTTTTTAGCCCCATCTCTAATCATTAAGGACATAAGAGCCTGGCTCAAAAGCCCAGTGCCCTCTCTGTTAACAAGTTAACAAGAGAAGACAAAATAATAGGGATCATTTATATTCCAGGTGTTGGTCATGCTAATGATAAAACACAAGGTACTCTTACAGAAAATTGGCTCTGAAGTTTAAATCATTGTTCTTAGAAACTCTTTTTGATACATGACATTCCCCAAGAGAAAATATTTTGAATTTCAAAAAGAAGAATAAAGGGAAATGCAGTCTTCTGAGAAACATTTAGTAACTTCCAGAAGGATCAAAATGTATTCAAATTCCTCTGGTTCATATACTCCTGGCCGGAAATCTAATTCCTCATACTCTGGGGGCTTTGTTCAACTATGCTGACTTACCCATGGTTTCACTTTGATAAATATAAATTCCAGTGTGGTTGGAATCATGGTAAACAAGTTTCTTCTCATATCACTTCCTGTTTTCCCTTTGCTTAGGACCTTGTTCTTTGTTTACAGAAGGTCCTGAAATATTCTGACTCTAAGGATGTATTCTATTTCCCTTTTGTGGTGGAGCGTCAACCAGAGACATTCTCCATCATCCCTCCTGGTCAGGAAGAGCTTAGGACTACATAAAAAATACCTTCTAAAAGAAAAAAATACAACAATTTACTAGAATGCTCGAATTAACAAATATGTAGTGATTCCTTACTGTGATCATTAAACAACATATACAACATATGTTACTGTATCTTTTCCCTGCAAAGGATAACATTAAATAAAAAGCATACTTATGGAATGTTTAATGTTGGGAAAAATACTGACACTATCAATCGAGGCAGTAACTGTGACTTCCAGACAGTAAGTACTATTTGAGTATAAATACTTGGGCATTTATTCGTGACCATCTGAGATTGGATTTCCTTAAGCAAGGGGATCTGAGGAAACGATTCACGTGCAAGCAAATTAGCTGGGAGGTAATCTCAGGAAATACCCCTGGAAATGGAAAGTAAGTAGGAAAAGGGAAGTAGTGCCTCTGATAGCTAGAAGGGGCAGGGCACCGGCTCTGCAATCATCTGCGCACACACAGATCTAGGACCGACAGGGGATGGATGGGCCTCCACCCTGACACCTGGGAGAAACGCCCACTGAAATTCGGTGTCCACCATCTGCAGGGTGCCCACATTTCGCAGGCACACAACAACGTCCAAAGACAAAGGCTTGAGGATCCCTCCCTCCCTCCGGACCATGAAACCCTTTAACGCAACAGACATTCTCACAATTAGACCTGGGCACCCTTCCCATTGAAATAATAGTCTTCCTAGCACACACAGGTGCAAGAGAAAACCTGGCCATTACTCCCAGAACCCAAGGTATACTAACAAGTACACAGCCTACAGCTGGTCCTAAGGCACTTGGGCTACCCATTCTGAACACTGTTATCCCGGAGAGAGGGCCTAGTCAATTTAGTGCACTTCTCAAAGCGTGATTTATTTAAAAAAAAAAAAAAAAAAAAAAAACACATGAACACATACACGCACACACTCACAAAAAGCCCCAAGCGCTCACCCACATCCTCCTGGTCAGGTTTCCTCCCAGCGGCGAAACGGTGTCTTGAACTTGTCCCAGGAGACCATCACTGCCTGTTCCTCCAGCCTTCCTTCCCCTAAAGAACAGCCTCAGCCCGCTGCTCTCTCGGCCAGCATAACGCCAGCACTCTGCGATGGGGAAGCTGACCCCTTCACCCAAGCCCTTCCATCAGGAAATGTTCTTCTCTTTGAACACCATGAGGGACTGCCAGCCCAGGGCTAGGGCCTGGTTTTGGCGGGAGGGGAGGCATGTGACTGTGGGGCTTCTGAGGAAGGCAAACAGGAGGCTGCAGGGTGTGCTAGGTAGCTTTAGGTGTCGGGACGTGTAAGCGTGGGCCCTTATGGAGGAGCAGGGAGAGGCTGGGCTGGGAAGAGCGTAAGGTCTGAGAGGTTCGGAGAATGGCTGCGTCAGGCCCCAGGCGCAGCTGCGGGGACCAGTCTTCTCGGAGGAAACTCCGTCTCGCGGGATCTCGGAAGATCTGTGGGGGCCCACAGGGAGTTCTGGGATAAGAAACACGTGGGTGTCCCCGGGTACCAGAGGCGCTGTGTACTAGACTCCTCCTTTAAGAGTCTGCCTCATACCTCCCCTCAGCCAAACCCTGATTCTCCTGGACCCCTTGCCCCTGACTCAGAGTCACAGTAGCTCCCCAGGGGCCCGGCCAGGTGCAAGCGAAAGGCCTGCGCCAAAAACTGCAGGGGCCTAACCACTGAGCCCAGAACCAGAGAGTGACCTGCGAATGTGCAGGCTGCACGTCTAGCGCCTCCCAGCGGCTCTAGGGCCTGGGGCAGCAATGGGAGCTGCTGGAACTCCGGAACTCCGGAGCCCCAACCTGACATCTGCCAAAGTGCAAGGATTCTACCACCCAAACACACCTTCTTGTTCCGAAATCAGAAAAATGTGTCAGGCCAGCAGCGGACCTGAATGGGAGCCTGCGTAATAATACCCAGTACTGTCCATGCCTGTCCACAGCCTCCCCTCTTCCTGCCCAGTCCTGTCTGCTCTGCAGACAGCACGCTACCCCGTCCTCACATGTCCCGGTGAAGAGGACGTCCATTATGGCTTTAGTAGTTCATTCTAGTTCATCGTTGGCTATTGTGTGAACATAGTTTATGTTCCTCCAAAAGCAGAGCCTGAGATAAAGATCCCCTAAACAGGAGTGAGGAAATAAGGAGAGTGAAACAGGGAAGAAGGACACACAGATGTAAGGGGCATTCTTGAGGTCAACGCTATGGACAATGGAGGCTTGATTTTGACACTCAGAGTAGGTGCTGAGTAAACATGTGTTTAGTGAATGAATGGGCCCACAGAATTGGCAACGGGGATAGAAGTTCTTTGAGCTTCCTAATCCAACCCTTTAAGTTCAGATGTCACATGATGACAAGTAAAGGGAACAGAAGGGAATGGGAACCAAATAGAATGCATATTAGAGTGTCTTTATGGAAAGGGAAAGTAAGTGTGAGTGGCTTTTGGTGAGCAAGGCTTCTGTCATCTGAGACAGATGTTAGCAGGTTCCAGTTTACAGGAATTTATGTCAATGAATGTCAAGATGATGAAAAGTAACAGCTACCACAGCTGTTGTTTGTTGAGCTTCCTGCTTAAAAAAGCATCTCCCTTAGGATATTTCTCAAACATCTTAAATTTATATCCAAAACCAAACTCCTAACTTCTACCCCACACTTCATCTACTCTTCCCTCAGTCTTTCCCATCTTAGCAAAAGACTTCTTTGATTTCCCTCTCTCACACACATCAGTCAATCCTACCCTCTCTTCCCTCAGACTATAGCTGAAGTCAAACCACTTCTCCCTACTGAGACCCTCAGGTCTCCATTTCAAGACACCATCATCACTAGCCTAGATTTTTGCACTAGCTTTCCACTATTCTCATCAGAATAATTCTATCCCACCAAGATCACTTTCCTGGAAGCCTTCTCTGACCTGTAGCTTTATGATAATATCAAAGGTCTGATTCCACCTGGCTGCTTTCAAAAGCACAAACTATTTATAGTGTCACTTGGGCCCTCCTTCACTTTACTCCCAGCTCTGTTCCTGGCTTTTTGGCTTCCACTTTGCTTTGAGTTTCACCTCCTAATTCTAGATTTGCACATGCCTTCTGGATGTGTTGACAGAGGCTGCTTTCCTGAGGTGGATCTCTGCCATTTTGGAATATTAAATTTAGCTCATGCTGATTTTCCTGGACCACTGTTCCTTAAATCCCTGAAAGTAAACTAGTCTATCTATACTCCTGTTCTCTGTATACAAACCAATGCCATCCAGATAAATAAACATCCAGGCACATTCTAATTCTGTAGGAAAAAAGCACATGAACAGGAATGAGGACCACAATAAAAATTTTCTTGAGACAAAAAGGATCAAGCAACTTGGTGATAATGCCATTCTCAACTTTAAAGGGAATTCTGGTATGTCAGGACCCAAGTGTTTGGACATTTAATGCCATAGAAGACCTCTCTAGCCACCAGAAATTACTAGAATTACCAATCTTTTTGAAGGAAGTCTGTAAAAAAGACTATCAGCACCAAAATTAGGAAATTAAGCACCAACAATCAGAAAATCATATACCTGTTACACATTCATATTCTCAGGGAACTGCCATTACAACATTGCATCATCTCAGTTGGAAGCACCTAAATATCCTGACATGAGATATTGGGCTCTAAAAGCTAGCAACAGGGCATGAACTTCCACTTTTTAAAATTTTTGCAAACAGGTAACCCAAAATTAAGAAAGGAAGAACTAGGCACCTGATGGTACCCCTAGTCCAGTGTATCATGGAGAGCTGTATTCCAAGCTTTTCAATCACCAGGGTTCTTTGTAATCATAGACGAAATTATAAATCCTTGCATATTCAAACCCATTTCTCCACTTTTTATACTCAAAATGTGTATAAATGGGTACAAAATTCCTGAGTCAAACTTCTTTTCTTTAAAGACTTTGTAGGCTTTATTTTCTTGAATTATACTGTATTTCTTGTGACTTACCTCTTTACTCATTATTATGTTTGAAAGGCTTATCCATCCTGCTGTAACTATAATTCATTCATTTTCATGTTCTAGGGTATTCCAATCAATCAGTAGTCGAAGTTGATTTATCTGTTCTACTATTAATGGACATTTGGGACGTTTTTGTTTGGTGGCCAATACAACATGAGTAATGCTACTGTGAACATTCATATTGTCTTCTGGGTAAACATGCAAAATTTCCCTAGCAGCTGTGCCTAGCAATAGAATGGCTAAGAAGTGTGCCCATTTTGGGCTACATTAGATGATGCCAAACTGTTTTCCAAAGTGGGTATAAAAATTCCAATTCCTGCCAGTACTGTAGAAGGGTTCCCACTGCCCCATTTTTTTTTATCACACCTCATAATATCCAATATAGGTGTGTGTATTATATGTAATTTAGTCATAACTCATGATTTTCATTAGTATTTCCCTGGTTAATTATGAGGCTTCTTTTTTGGATTTCCTCTTTTGTGAAGTGCTTAATCAAGTCTTATGCCCACTATTCTAATCATTTGTCTTTTTTTTAATTGATTTCTCAGTGTCCCTAGTATATTCTGGGTATGTTATTTATCTTGTATATACAACTTCCCCCACATACTGGCTAGTCTTTTGTTCTCTTTATCTTTTGGTCATTTTGATATAAGCATACGATATGTTCTATGGTAAGTATGGACTGGCTGTCTACCTCTCTATCCTTCTTCCTGGGAGCAGACCTGGACTATAATTTCCCAGACTCCCTTGCCATTAGGTGAGTCATCTACGTTCTATCCAGTGTGTTGTAAATGGAAGTGATGTGTGCTTCCTCAGGCTTGACCCATAGAAACCTGCTATATGGACTCTGTTGTGCTCATTTTTTTTTTCTCTTTCTTTCTGGTGGCCACATCCAAAGTATCCTTGGAAAGCCACTTGATGAAGAAAGAAGTACAATTCTCAGTTTATTCCATGGATAAGCGTGTAATGGAAAGCTCTCTTGCTGATCCAAACACTGTCCCTTTATTGTTTCAAGAAAAGAAATAAATTTACTTATCTCTTAGCAGCTAAAATTTACATATTTGTTACACAAAATCCTACTTAATTAGTGTAATTTTATCTCATTTTAAAAACTCTTCCTTAATTAGTAGTAATAAAGATATTCTCCATCTATCATCTCAAAACACTAATGCCTTGCCTTTCATATTTGGATGTTCAGCCCACTCAACTGGAATTTATTTTTGTGAATGGTGCAAAGTTGGAATATTTTTATTTCTTTTTGCCAATATGGATATCCAGTTTTCCTAGCACAATTTATTGAAAAATCTATCATTTCACCACTGGTATGTAATACTATCTTTGCCACATTTCAAATATCCATATAAGTGTAGGTCTGTTGGAGGATTCTCTATTTTTGGGTCCATTTGGTTATGCCAGGTATATGTGTCTATTCCTGCACCAAATCACACTGCTTTAATTTCCATTACTTTGAGCCTTGATACCTTTTTTCCCTCAAGAGTATATTATATATTCTTGGCTTTTTGCCTTTCTGAATATGTGTTAGAATCATCTTATAAAATTCCACAATTTTAAATTTGACTACAATGATTTTTAAGACTTTCTTTTTTAGACCAGTTTTGGGTTCTACAAAATTAAGAGGAAGGTACAGAGATTTCCCATATCCCCCCAGCCTCCCCACCCCACACACATACACACAGAAGCTGCCTACTCTAATTAACAAAAACTGAGTTAGGAATTAATATGGAGACTGCTAGCCTTCATGTAATTCATAATTCTCAAACTTTAATGGGCATCAAAATCATTTAGGGGGCTTGTTGAAATGTGATTGCTGGGCCCCCCACCCAGCATTTCTGATTCAGTACATCTGTGGTGGGAATTTGCATTTCTAACAAGTCCCAGGTGAGAATGATGTGCTCTTCCGGAGACTACATTTTGAAAACCACTGGGGTCAAATGCCAACTGAATAGGGATCCCCATCAAATTGAATCAAAGGGAGCATTCATTGCCAGGATAGACAAGAGTGGTATGTTTTGCTGCTCAGGGCTTGGTTTTCATTCTCACCTGTTAGGACCAGTTCCTGCCACAGAGACAAGTACTTGGTGAGCAGGAAAGAGATGTACTTTACACTCTTCTATTTCCTGAAAGTAGGAAAAGTTTGGCAGAATAATGCCATGCTGGCTTGACCAAAGGATGTATAGAGAAAAAAAAAAATCCAGGGCACACAGGTCAGCAAGAAACCAATCACAGGACAGGTTCAGTTTTTAATCTGAGAGCATTAATGTGGATCCAGAGAAAAATCAGAGGTGACCTCCCAACCCAACAATTTAGTCCAACAAGGTACTAAGATAAAAGGATTGGCATTTTTCTCACCTGGGGGATGCTATTAGCAGGCTGTCCACCCACCTGGCAAGAGAAGTTCCTTATCTGTTCTAATTGGACACAAAAGAAGGCTTCATGGGGAATATTGGGCTCCAGATAGCTCTTGAAGAATCGGGAGGATTTTCCTGGTCAGAGAGCTCTGGGTGGGACAGAATAGGAATATATGGCTGCCAAACAATTCATGCTCAGAAAGGTCAAGGGAAATTTTGGCTGGGAAATATTTGGGGACCTCATAGGTGATAAGGCAAGAGGATAGGCTGGACTGGTATTTTGGATAGACTTGAATGCTATGAGACTAAGGAGTTTTGAAATTATCCTTCATTTTGGTAGCACTAAAAAGTTTTTGAATAATGAGTAAAACAACCAAAGGCTAAAAACTGAAGACTACTATGACAGAATTGTGTGTCCTATTAAAAGGAAAAAGCCTGTTAGGAAATAGCCTAGGTGTAATAGATAAGAAGGACTTGAACTCAATTTCATTTATTTCATCAAGCATTTATCAATGGAATAAACATTGACAATGGACATGGGGCACTTGCTGGGTAGTGATGTCAGTGAATAGAATCTCAGAAAAACAGGCAAGACACTGTCCTAGACACCAAGCTGCATACAAAAGAAACATTTTGGGAATAACAGGTTTGTGGGATCTTTGTTTTGTTTTGTTTTTTTCTGGCAAGATTAACATTAACCAAGGAGGACTGATTTATTTCAGAAAGTGCTCTCTTTTAAGAACGCTTTAGTAGACTTTTGCTTCTTGAGTATCTATCTCCTCTAATAGCTCTCTGGAATTGCTGATGATGGTGATGCAGAATACTTCCTGGAAATATCCTGGGCAGGATATTTTTATATTTATAGAAAATATGTATGTTATATATATATTTATATAAAATATGCATGTTATATATATTTATAGAAAATATGTGTTATATATATTTATATATGTAAAATATATATTATATATGTGTACATATAAATGTTTATATTTATATTTTTTCCCCTGAGTTCACTGACAAAGACCCATGAGGAGCAGAGAATAGAAGAGCTATAAGTCAGTGTAAGGTCTCCTACTAAAATGACACATGGTATTTTTATTTGTGAGTGGCATAGAGGCTCCTAGGTACATTAAGAGAATTAGAACCAGCAACTCTGTTTCAGTGGTTAAGTTACAGTATGTTGACAGGACAAATGCAAACTGAGGGACTGCCAGATGGGAGCATTCTGAGCTTCAGCCAACAATCTTCGGCCAAACAATGAACTGATACCCATGTCCTGGGTTCTTAACAAGGTCCCCCATTGTATACTGGCTCTATTACTCCCAGATTTGGGCCAATCAGATGGTAGACTGTAGCACCGGCCAAAAGGCAGGCATATGGATGGCGTAGCACTGAGTTAGTCGACCTGAACTCCAGAACGTTTTAATAAACTGAGTTACCCAAAGGCTTGGGCAGGGAATGAACCACTTAACAGGAGATTAAATGGGTTCTTCTTACCTCCCGGTTTCCTGAAAAAGCCAAACCTAATCAAATTCCAGTGGCACAAACAGGGCCACATGGATAATTTGGGGGTAAAGAATGCTGTTATATTAAAGGCAGTGTTTGACTGTAGCATTCTATTACCTACAAACCAACATGGTTTCAATTTAAGCTTCTGTTAATCCTGACCATTTCTTTCAAGTGTTTCTTATTTAAAATAGAAATTCCAGATTGAACATTTTAATAACATTAACTGTCAAAGGCAGCTGTAATCAGTTTTCCTTTCAATCTTCTGCCAGATGTAGATATTTGTGATCATTGATGCCCTTTGTTTTCCTCCCTTTCCCTTATTAAAATCATTAGTAAAATACAAGTCCAAGGAAAATCGCCTTTCACTGAGACTCTTCTATGAAAGAGTGAGGAAACAATACACAGAGAAGCTGAAGGATCACTGCCATCCCCATCATCCATGGAGATGGATGCTAAGAGGCTTACATTATTGTACTAGTAACTTAATGAGGAGTTACTACTTTATGATTCCTTTCATTGTCAGAGCAGATGTTTTTGCCACACAGGCCACAAAAGACAGGACAAGAAAAGTGAATGTCAGCTTACTCCCTCAAAATAAACTGTATGCTTATATGTATGCTTAAAGGGTATTAAAAGATGTGAACTTCAAAGTGTCCCAAAGAGCCAATAACCATTTGTTTTAGTAGCCCAAATGAACTAAGACAAAAATGAAGTTCATTTCTTCTGACCCAGCTTCTCTGACAACACTGAAGAAACTGTATTTGATGAGAAATGAACATGCCTCCCAAAAGAAATCTTAAGATCATCTTATTATAAAGAGAAAACCAGATATTTTCCAAACAGTATGCTAGGAGGTACAACTGCTTGCAAAATTCATATTTGTGATGGACACTTAGTGCAAATGAAACTGATGAAGCAAGTCTGGAGATAGCTAGGATGCAGGGACCTTCAGCCTCTCCTCACTTGTAAGCATGGGAAGACTAATCTGGCCAAAGAACAATTGCTCCAGTTAAGGACACAGGCTCTAATATCAGCATCACACAAGGTACACTGATCCACATTTGTGATCTCATCATTGACACTCCCCTATACACTTCCTGGAAGTTCATCTCTATACAATCACCTAGTGTGACCCTGCCATTCCTACCTCATCAACCTGAACTTCATAACCCTCTCAAATGCATGCTCCCCTTTCCTCTGTCCCACCCAACTCTAGGCAAACTTCCAGGCCTGCCTGGCTCAAATTCCACTACTTCTGTGACAATCTCAACAATCACTGGGCTCATAGGTCGCATTATTGACTGAACTCTTCACATAGCAAGTAAAGCCCACCTTTGGGATATTATCTATTTTTTCTTATATGCATTTTTAAATATTGTTATGACTTCCATATTGGTCTCAAGTGGAGACATTGAAACCAAATATATTATGTGGACACTGTGTATATCTACATGGAGGCATGGTTTCCAAACTAGTGAATGACTTATCAACTGATTAGTGTAACATTAGTCTCTAATCTTCTGTAGCCAAGGCTAGTTATTTACGGATCCATGATACAAATATTGTTCCAACTAATACTAGTGGTAAAGCAGATTGGTTACAAGAAAAAAAACATGCCACCAACAAACTAGAATGTCGGATCAAATCTAAGATGAAATATCATCTGAACAATGTTTAATCCTGCAACTAGTCCAAAAAAGCAAATGTAAGTTACATGTGTTAATAGTAGCATGGGTGAAAAAGACTTAGAGATCATAGATGACTATAAACTCATTATAAGTCAAGCAATGGTATGACTGCCAAAGTCTTTGAATCATGGATTGCATTAAAAAGAGTATGTCCAAAACAGAGGAGATTGTCACATCCTCTTGGCCCCTACCCCATCCTGTTCATGTATTGGGTATAGAGTTTGGTTCTTTAAAAAGAAACAGAAGCATGTCCATAGTCAGTCACCATAAGAGCCATGAAGAACAGAAAGGGGAGCTTTGAGATTTTAGTCAAATGAAAAGAGACCATGGGACAAAACTATCTTCAAATACTTAAAGCATAGTCATGGGAGTGAAAGATTAAACTTGTTTCAACTGTCTTCATAGGAAAGAATAATAAATAATTGTAGGAGACTTTATAAGACAGACTTACATTCAAAATAAAAACTTTCATAATATTAAATCACCCCCAAACTATAAGAAGCTCCTCGTTGCAGGCAGTCAAAACAAAGGCATCTATCATAAGGTGGGGATATTATAGAGGGCATGCAGATGGAAAAGCTCATTCAACTTTGAAATTCTCCTTTGTAATGATGGGAGAAAACTGTATAATAAATTGCTATGTTCTGAATGTGTCCCCCCCTCCAAAATTCATATGTTGAAATTCCAATTCCCAAAGATCATGGTATTAGGATGTGGGGCCTTTGGGAAATGCTTAAGGCAGGAGGGTAGAGCTCTCATGAATAGAATTAGTGCCTTATAAAAAAGACTCCAAAGAGATCTCTAGCCCCTTCTGCCACGTTAGGACAGAGTTGAAAGGCATCAGCTATGAACCAAGAAGAGAACCCTCACCAAAACATGACCATGCAGGTGCCTTGCTCTTGGACTTCCCAACCTCCAGAACTGCGAGCAAAAAATTTCTGTTATTTGTAAGCCACCCAGTCTGTGGTTATTTGTTTTAGTAGCCCAAATGAACTAAGACAAAAATGAAGTTCATTTCTTCTGACCCAGCTTCTCACAGAAGCCAAGCTTCTGGGTTCCCACATTCATCAAATCACATACTTCATACTTAGGATGCGCCTCATCCCAAAACTGAGTAGTTGTTCAACAAGAATGATGTTTACCCTAAAAATAGTGTTCATGGCAACATTGTTACCATGAATTTTAAACAATTCTCTCCCCAAACATTTGTTTTAGCAAGATAGGCTTATTAATCTCAAAAATTTCTCCACAACTGCTAATAAGAAATTTACTCTCAGGGCGCCTGGGTGGCTCAGTTGGTTAAGCGACTGCCTTCGGCTCAGGTCATGATCCCAGGGTCCTGGGATCGAGTCCCGCATCGGGCTCCCTGCTCCGCGGGGAGCCTGCTTCTCCCTCTCCCACTCCCCCTGCTTGTGTTCCCTCTCTCGCTGTGTCTCTCTCTGTCAAATAAATAAATAAATAATCTTTAAAAAAAAAAAAAAGAAATTTACTCTCAGTGCCCTACCCAGGGGCTCTACCAATGACCCAAATTTTGAGTTGTAGTTGTAGTAAACAAACATCATTGTCAGGTGCCTGGGTGGCTCAGTCGTTAAGCGTCTGCCTTCGGCTCAGGTCACGCACGATCCCAGGGTCCTGGGATCGAGCCCCTCATCGGGCTCCCTGCTCCCTCTCCCACTCCCCCTGCTTGTGTTCCCTCTCTTGCTGTGTCTCTCTCTGTCAAATAAATAGGATCTTTTTAAAAAAGGAAGAAACATCATTGTCAGATTTAATAATTGAGGTAGTCCGCCTTGATTAAGGCCATACATGCCTACAAGCTACAGGCATTAAAGTTCATATCACCACTACAAGAGAGGTACTATTGTTACCATCTTATGCAGGAGGGAAACTTAGACACAGAAGTCATACAGTTAATAAGCTCTGGAATTGGGATCTGAGTCCAGATCATTGATGTAAGACTGCACAGTAAGCACATTGTCAAATCCTCCCTGGGAGCCACTTCCAGAGTAAGACGCTAAAGGCTAATGTCAAATATTCCTCACAATAGAGTATAATCTCTGCCCTTGTCCATACAGCTGTTGATTATTTTTGCTTTGTCACAAATAGCAATTAATGTCCTTCATCTATCATATATGTATCATTCCCCACAAAGGTATGTCTATCTAAATATCTGTATTCTGAGGAATTTTTATCCAGATGTGGGAGTTGGAAAATTAGTGACTGTTCTGAATAAAAAAAAAAAAATCCCTAGAGAGATTAAGAGCTTAGAGAGATATAAGATATTAAAATAATGGACATACTGGAAAGGGAGAAAAGTAAAGACCATTGCACAGGTCAGCAGTAACATCCCTAAAAACTCTAATTCTTGGGGCCAAATGAACAGATTAGTGAATTTACAGAGATAGACCTAGTGTTGGGCACAAAAGAAAGCATCTCTGGACATCAATGAAAGTAGAAAATCATCCTAGAAAGGATGTTGAAGAAAGCATGTGTCCAATGTATACCCAGTGAACTAAAATACATTGCCTTTTAATCATACCTGTAATGTGTGGCCTCCTGCTTAATTTCCCTATTTCCATAACCTCCTTCACTCTTCACTAGTTGGGCTGATTTCTACACCACAAGCTTCAGTTCTCAGATGAACTCAAAGATGGGAGGTAGCAAGGAAATTCAGTATTTCCTTCCAGTGGAGCTCAGAATCAAGTTACCCACCATGCTGGGTGATTCAGAACACATTATCCTAGTGATGCGTCCCTTTAATCTGCTCCCCCTACCTGGAGACTCAGAGCAATATTGTTCTGAGAAGTTAGCACGTCCTGTTTTCCAGAGTCCATTGAAAAAGATTCATCCCTTGGGGCGCCTGGGTGGCTCAGTTGGTTAAGCGTCTGCCTTCGGCTCAGGTCATGATCCCAGGGTCCTGGGATCGAGCCCCACATCGGGCTCCCTACTCAGCGGGAAGCTTGCTTCTCCCTCTCCCACTCCCCCTGCTTGTGTTCCCTCTCTCTCTGTGTCTCTATCAAATAAATAAATAAAATCTTAAAAAAAAAAAAAAGAAAAAGAAAAAGATTCATCCCCTATTTTGAGTTCATGTGCTCGGAACTCACACAGCTAGCTCTTCTGTGTCTGACCTCACTAGTGTCTCACCAAGGCCCCTAAGTATTGTTCAATCTTGACATTTTTATTTCTGTGATCCTGTCCCCTTCAGGGATATCTACTATGTTACAGACCTGTTGGAATCCATTCATCCACTGGAAGCCACTGACCTGTACCAGCACCAGACCCTCGACCCAATGGGTGATAGATGCCACCGTTACCCCAGTACTGTGAGCACTGGCTGCTAGTGATTCACAGATGGTCACTTCCCCAGTGAACTGCCCTTAGCCGAGAAAGAAATATCCCTAGGGATGCCTGAGAGGTTATGAGCCCTGACTCCCAGAGGTAGCCTATAGCCAATGATGGACTAATGTAGGAATACAAATGCCCAATCCACTTGCTCCAAAGCAGGAAAACTGTGAGGTGCCATTCATGTTCTAGAGTTCTCCATAGGCTCAGGCCGACAGGAGGCTTTAATTGAACTCAGTTTTCTTTTTTTTTTTTTAAAGGTTTTTTTTATTTATTTATCTGAGAGAGAGAATGGGAGACAGAGAGCATGAGAGGGGGAGGGTCAGAGGGAGAAGCAGACCCCCTGCCGAGCAGGGAGCCCGATGCGGGACTCGATCCCGGGACTCCAGGATCATGACCTGAGCCGAAGGCAGTTGCTTAACCAACTGAGCCACCCAGGCGCCCCGAACTCACAGTTTTCTTTGGCTCCCTCTCTTGCCCTGTCCTACTTTCTTCACTTCTTTACAGGTTTCTCCTCCAAGCTCCCCCTCAATAAATCACTTATAGAAGAATCCCCATCTCAAGCTCTAGAGAACCTGATCCAAAATGCAATGCTTTGGCTGTCTGGACTCCTTCCTTTCTGCCAGGGTCATTTTTCCACAGCTTTCTTGTCTCTAAAAACCCCATTCCCATCCACTCTTCCCAATGCATCCACATCGACATTACAGCCCCAAGCCTCTTGGACAAGTAACAATGGAGGACAAGCCAAACACCCTCCTTCTGCAGAATACTAAGTGTTATTAAAGATACTTAATTAAATTGTTTATCACAGATGTGAGCAATAACAATGAAAATTAATAGCCTTACTTCAGAGGGAGAAACTGCATATTATAAAGTGAGAAGAAATGTGTTATCATAAAGTGACACAATATTTCAATGATTGCCCCCATGATCCAGCGGTTCTGGGATCCAGCCCCACATGCTTCTGCCTGTGGCTCCCCTTGCTTGTGCTCTCTCTCTCTCTCTTTCTCTTTCTGTCAATTAATGAATAAAATCTTAATAAATAAATAAATAAATAAATAAATAAATAAATAAATAAATAAATAAATATTCCGTTTCCTTACACTGAAAGAACAATTAATTACCCTTTGAAATAATCTAAAACCAAACCCTTTCTATGATCCTTCTGTACCAGGACACTTGGAATTAAGAAGATGGACTAAAGATAAAGTTAGCTTATAGACATATTGCTGTATAGTCCAGTCTTCTTAATGTCGAAATATATATATATATATAATATGTATATTATATACATATAAATTTAAAAAGTACTTATGCAAAGCCAGGGTAATTCATGTTACCATCCCTACAGGCTTTGCATCTAAAATTTTCTTTTTCTTTTATTTTATTTTATTTTATTTTTTAAAGATTTTATTTATTTATTTGAGAGAGCGAGAATGAGAGAGAGTACATGAGAGGGGGGAGGGTCAGAGAGAGAAGCAGGCTCCTCGCCGAGCAGGGAGCCCGATGCGGGACTCGATCCCGGGACTCCAGGATCATGACCTGAGCCGAAGGCAGTCGCTTAACCAACTGAGCCACCCAGGCGCCCCTTCTTTTTCTTTTAATATTTTATTTATTTATTTGAGAGAGAGATAGAGAGGAGCAGACTCCCCACTGAGCAGAAAGCCCGACGTGGGGCTTGATCCCAGGACCCTGATATCATGACCTGAGCCGAAAGCAGATGCTTAACTGACTGAGCCACCCAGGCGCCCCCTAAAATTTTCTTTAGATTTAGATTAGATTTAGATTAATAGATCTGATCTTTTGGCTTCAACAAAGAAGACTAAAAATACATTGCAATTTTCCTCACATCTCAAAAAGGATGACAGGAAAAAGTACACGTGCATGAGCACATATACACACAGTCATGCTCAAAACAAGAAATGTATAAAACAATAAAAGTAAAATATAGAGTTTTTAGTTGGGGTAATTTGACTATCTGTTAACAGAAATAAAGTAGATCTGCATATACTGATTTGAAATAAAGTCCAAAAGATAGAAAATATAAAAGGCAAATTGATGGGAAAAGGTAATATGAAAATATAGTATGTGCTCATAAAAAAACCTCTGTGTGCATATATTTCAAAAAATGTAAAGGGATTTATAAACTACAAATGTAAAAAGGGATCTATACCAAACTCTTAGTACTGGCTATCTGACTTTGTGCAAGAATGGTGATGGGAAGGGTAGAAATCTAGGAGAGAATTGTGTAAGACTGTTGAATCACAGACCTGTACCTCTGAAACAAATAATACATTATATGTTAAAAAAAATAAGAAGAAGATAGCAGGAGGGGAAGAATGAAGGGGGGGAAATCGGAGGGGGAGATGAACCATGACAGACTATGGACTCCGAAAAACAAACTGAGGGTTATAAAGGGGAGGGGCGTGGGGGGATGGGTTAGCCTGGTGATGGGTACTAAAGAGGGCACGTTCTGCATGGAGCACTGGGTGTTATGCACAAACAATGAATCCATGGAACACTACATCAAAAACTGATGATGTAATGTATGGTGATTAACATAACATGATAAAAAAAAAGAGAAGAGGTCTTTTTAATTTATACATTTCTGAGTCATTTGAATTTGCCAAACAGGCATATACTGTATGATATTTAAAATAACATTGCGGGGGGCACCTGAGTGGCTCAGTCGGTTGAGCCAATTACTCTTGGCTTTGGCTCAGGTCATGATCTCACAGGTGGTGGTATCGAGCCCCACGTCAGGCTCCCCACTCAGCAGGGAGTCTGCTTAAAGTTTCCCTCCCTTTGCCCCTCCCTCTCACTCTCTCAAATACATAAATAAATCTTTAAAAAAAAAAAAGGAGAGCTATCCACATGGAAATTTGGGCAACATATTTTGGTGGAAAGAAAGATCATTGAAACTGGAAGCAAAAGACTTAAAACGTCAGTCTGTGCCTGCCCCTTTATTAGTTAAGCAGCACTGGGTGGGTCCTTTACCTTCTTCAGACCAGTCTCCAGGAGCATTTATATGATTCAGACAAGACTGTGAGCAAAAAGAAAGGATAGTATGGTTATACTATTTTATTTTATTTATTTATTTGACAGAGAGAAAGACAGCGAGAGAGGGAACACAAGCAGGGGGAGTGGGAAAGGGAGAAGCAGGCTTTCCGCTCAGCAGGGAGCCCGATGTGGGGCTCAATCCCAGGACCCTGAGATCATGACTTGAGCCAAAGGCAGTCGCTTAACTGACTGAGCCACCCAGGTGCCCCAGCATGGTTATACTATTTGAAAGCTATAAAGTACATAGTCAAGGTTAGACACTGGCATCTTTACTGAATTTGGGATACCTTCTTCCACTCCACAGAAACAAAGTATTTTTTTCTGTGCAGTAGGGGACATAGAACTCACAATTAATAACTAAGGCAAGATAGAGTTACAAGTTTCTACAAAAGATACAAAGAGGGGCACCTAGCTGGCTCAGTCAATAGAGCATCTAACTTTTGATCTCAGGCTCCTGAGTTCAAGCCCCATGTTGGGCATGGAGCCTACTTAAAAAAAAAAAAGAAAGAAAGAAAGAAAATGCCAGGTAGACCTCTGTGGAAAATCTTAAGCTGGTCTGTTAGCAGAGACCTCGGCTTTCCCAAGATGACAATATCTACATAATTTGCAGTGGACAGTGGGAATGTGCTGGGCCTCCTCAAACCGAGTTCATGAGCTTTGAGCGTAGGGTTCCCACAGAGGCCTTTAAGCCCATTGGCTGCACATTAGCAGATCTGAATCTGTTTTAAGCATTTTTGAATCCCTACTGTACTCCACCAAGCCTACCCATGATAGGCACTTAGTAAGTATTTGTTGAAAGGACAAAGACTAGAATCCAATAGAGAAAGGAGATTAGAAAAGAGGCCATTAGACTCAATATGATAAATGTCACAATAAGGTGCCCGGGAACATTTTGCAAGTGGATAAAATTGTTGGTGTTTGGTAAAATATTTTTGCTTAAAGTTCTAATTAATTTTGTTTCTAAATTCTCATGTATTTCTTCTCCTGTCCCTCTTCTTTTCAACCTATAGATTTTCTGTGGATTCCAAAGTCACCCAGAAAGAATGTCAGAAAGCAAAGCAGAACCAGTATTTATAACTATTTGCTGCATCTGTTTTATCACAGACTAGAAAATGGGAAAGAACATTTACTATAAACCCTACAAGCTCCATTACCAACCTTATTTCCCAAATATTTACTTAATTTTTATTAACTTGTCACAGGAAAAAAAAAGTTCAAGTAAATCTGTAAATGTAATTCAGGAGGAAAGTATGAATAATGGAATATTCTAAGGAGTATGAATTAAGGAAGGAAATAGGGTGAATATTTACTTAAAGCCATCACCAAACCATCCTGCGCCAAACCTCGGGTGGGTGCTGAACAGAGCTGTCATTTACTATTTATAACTGCCCTGATGGCCATTTTTAATGCCCATTTTACAGGTGAGAAGACTGAGGCTTAAAGGAGTTCACTAACTTGCCCAAAGGAAAATATCTGGCCCCAAGCGATGTTGACTTCCAAGCCCATCATTCTCTTTTTAGGCTGGTTCATTCTCCAGCTTCTATACAACACCATCACTGCATGTAATTCCCTTGGGGGTAGGTATTTACCTTATGCAAAGGTAGGGATACCCATGTCCCCAGGTCCTATATTTACAGTTGCAATTCACATAGGTAAGGTTTTAACGTTCTTATTCCTCTGTAACTAAATACTACTCACTCATGAGCCCTCATTACCAGTTGTAAGTGGTCTAAAATTCATGTCTACATGGAACTTCATGAAGTGACCTTATTTGGAAATACGGTATTTGCAGACATGGTCAAATGAATTTGAGTTCAAGATCAGGGTTTTTGGATTTTATTGTTGTTATTTTGTTCTGTTTAGTGATCTGATTCTAAATTATATATCTGACTAAATTGCCTAATGGAAGGAGGTGGCATACAAAGAAACCAGCATTTTTAAATGGACTAAAAAATCAAATAGAGTTCCCTTTTAAAAATTAAAAGTGCATATGTATAAATGAAAGAAGTTCTAGACACAAATTACCTTGAAGGTACATCTCTTCAGAGAACTCCTTACATGAAGCAATGAGTGCAGACACAACCTTGTTGTTTCTCCTAATGCCTATACTCTTCTGTTGTATGTGTTCTCATTATGTTTAATAAGTACATGTTAAACACATCTAAAAATGCTCTCAAACTGATGTACTTTTCATGTGCCAAATATAATTATGAAGATATGATCTCCCATAGAGAAGTCACCTGCCTCCTTTTTTAGAATTCATGGATAGGTAATACTGCCTTTCATACTGGAACTTATAGATATTTCCAATAAAGAAGACTCAAGTTAAAAAAATTAATTTGAATTCATACTGAATTAGGATGAAAACCCATTCAATGGCTGGTGTGCTTTAAGAAGAGAAAACAGAAACAAAGACACACAGGGAGAGCACCACTTGACTATGGAGGCAGAGATGGGAGTGATGCATCTACCAGCCAAGGAATGCCAAGGATTGCTGGTAACCACCAGAAGCTTGGAAAACGCAAGGAAGGATGCCTGCCTAGAGCTTTCAGAGGGAGAGCCTGGCCCTGCTGACACCTTGATTGCAAACTTGCAGCCTCCAGAACTGTGAGAAGAAAATTCTACTGTCTTAAGCCTCCCAGTTTGTGGTACTTTACTACAGCAGCCCTAGGAAACTAGTCAAGGTGGAAAATTGGTTTTGCCAAAGTAAGGAAGCTTGGTAACTTCCAGTTTAAAAAGCAGTCCCTTTGGAGTAAATATCCACTCAGGCTTTTGGATTCCTCCCTCCCCTCTCCCTCACTTTACCGGAGTATGATCTAGGTTGCCTATTGGGTGTCTAGTCTTCATATTTTTTTTCTGGACTCAGCTGAAGGCTCTCCTTTCCTTGGCTTCTGAATTCAACCTCTGCACAGCTACGCCTATTCAATTTTCTTTGCCTGTGGAATATGAAGGCCTTTGTCAAAGATGCAAGGACATTCCCTCATCCACCCCACTTTCCTGGTAACTTGGGACCAGGTAGAGAAGATCAAACCAGCCAGTGACAAGGATCAGAAAGCCTAAGAAAAGTATGTTCAATGCTCAGAGTACTGTAGATATCCTCAATGCAGGTGAGCACCCCTTGCAAATCTTACCTCTGTATCCACAGCAGAGGAGAGAGCCAAAAGGAGCCCCTCCTGTGCAAGCCCAAACCTTCAGCACCTTGCTGCATACAGCAAAAACTCCACCTTTACTCAATAGTTGAATCCATCCCTCAGTGGGCCAAGATGGGCACAGGGAAAGTGATGGGAGTCTGTATCTGTCGTGAGACCAGCAATGACTACTTGTGGAGGGACCTCTAGTGTCCCTTCCTCTTAATCACAGTGCATGTGCATGCACAGGCACACACACACACACACACACTCACACATACTCCACATCACAACTCACATACTCATACACATACATCACAACACACATACTCAACATTTCCAGGTCTCAACTACCTCTACTATCATAGCAGCAAAATTCACATTTTGTGTTAGTGTACATAGAATAATGACACCTTGCATTATCTTGACTTAAAGTCATCCAGCCATGTCAGGATGTGAGATCTTCTGTCAAATCTGCTTTCATTGTTTGGGTAGCCAAGTCTCCCATCATGGTTTGTAAAGGGTTGAAATGCATTTACCACCATGTATGACAAATGTGTATTTGATCTAATATACATAGCCACCAAAAGGAAATTTCAAAAACCAAGGAACAATTGCTTCCCTGGCTTTGAAACTTCAAACTCAACAAGATATTCCATTAAAAAAAATAGCCAAGATAATATGAAATAATAATAAAATTAGTACCTGTATCTAATCCTAAAATAAATAGCAAGCAAACTAGAAGAGAGAGAGCAAAAAGGATTGGGGGTAGAGGAGTGTGCAAGAGGAGGAAAGGAGGGAGAAAAGGTAGAATTACAACTCAACATTCCATTCTTTAGATAAACTGTATGAAACCTATATTTGAGGCAAGCATATTTTTGACATGATCAAGACTTCTTCCTAGATTTCCTATCCTGGGAACAATGATAGGATAAGACAATTATTTAGTTACAATAAATTATTTCCTTCAAGATGCTTGTTCCTAGACACCACCAACAGCAATGTGAAACAGCTTTGGTATATTTGCCAGGTGGTGCAATTGAAATACTGTATTGCATATGCAATTTCTGATCTTTGCACTTACTCGTCAAAGCAAAAAATGAAATGAAATCTTTGAAATGACACTGCAAAGCCCATTTTCAATCAGGGACTATCCCCAAATGGAAACAAGCTGGCTATACCACTTATCTACAATTTCATTCCAGATTTATATCTAACCTGTCTTAAAGTTTGAAATCTTTTATGGCACAAGTTTGGAATGAGGGAAGAAGGAACTGATTGGTTCAATAAACAATAATAAGGATCTAATCCTCAAAGAAATTAGCTTCTTTTAAAATGACCAGTTTTTCTGTCAGATTTCATCTTCTTAAGTCTCCCAGGAGACAAGTGATCTAAATAAGTCTCAAGGCCACCCTTATTATAGAAGTTCACCCACGTGCCCAAGGAACAATGCTGCTACAGTGGAGAACCTTGCAAATCTTGAAAGGAAATGCAACTTTCCACTAAAGATCTGAAAACAAGCTCCCAGCTAATAATTTCAGGGTTAGAGACCAGAGACTGCCCTTGATCTCTCTTTTCTAGGGTGAGAGATGCCAATATCAACATTGCTGGGTTTTTGTTAAATTCATGAAGTCTTATGTGACTTAATCTCATTAGGGGGAGCCATTGCTCCCCCAGGCTTCTCAATGGGGCCAACCCTCAGGGAACAGTGCCCTATTAGGACCTGTAGGCCTTATCGGCCCAGGAGCCAGACATCAGGTTTACATTTCCAACTAGATTCATGGACTCAGAGATCACCTTATATGATTCATTGTCTTTTGATTTTATATGTGTAGGAGATGTGACACATGATTTAAAGAGAAAAAGAGCTACTGATATCCAAAGACAAAGTCTAGGATATGCTTCCTGAGAAATGTTCATCTTACTTACACAAGCTTTAAAGGAAATCAGAAAAATGCAAAAATGTAATGAAAAGAATACAAACTTTGAGTTTAGATAGAAATGAGTAAAATACCGGGGCACCTGGGTGGCTCAGTTGGTTAAGCGTCTGCCTTCGGTTCAGGTCATGATCCTGGAGTCCCAGGATCAAGTCCCGCATCGGGCTCCCTGCTCAGCAGGGAGTCTGCTTCTCCCTCTGACCCTCCCCCCTCTCATGCTCTCTCTCTCTATCTCATTCTCTCTCTCAAATAAATAAATAAAATCTTAAAAAAAAAAAAGAAACGAGTAAAATACCAATTCCAGCAGATTTTTCATTTACCAACAGGGGATTATAACACTTTAAGTGGATGATGGGAAGGGTTAGCATTTTATGTAATGCCTGATATAAAGATGGTCTTTAATAAATGATAACTATAATTATTGTTACTATGATTATTAACACGTAAATTTAAATAGTTTTTCTTTATCTAACTTTTCCTTTTAAAAAAATAGGCTTTTTCCTCTTATAAAGTTATGGCAAAATAAGCTGCTAGCTACATATATTCAACAGTGAGTCTTAATTCATACTATATGTAGAAATGCACGTAAATTGCTACTTTAAGAGGTTTCACACATGATTTTTATGAAATGGATAGTTTTAGGACTCATTATGTCTGTTCTACCATATCCCATTACTGTCCTTTATTACAACTCCTGTGAAAACTTTCCTGTAGGGTGATTTGACATGATAATGTCTGCCCTTCTCTTGGCCCCGATATATTATACACAAATTAAGTCATCTCTATATTTTTCTCTTGAGGATGGGACAATTATAATAGTACTATTCTCCTTTATCCCAATTATGAACTTAAACTGGCAAAAGTTATTTAGAAGATGCTGTCAACTTGGGGAGGGTATGTGCTATGGTGAGCGCTGTGAATTGTGTAAGACTGTTGAATCACAGATCTGTACCTCTGAAACAAATAATACATTATATGTTTAAAAAAAAGAAGAAGAAAAAGAAAAAGAAAAAGAAGATAACAGGAGGGGAAGAATGAAGGGGGGGAAATCGGAGGGGGAGATGAACCATGAGAGATGATGGACTCTGAAAAACTGAGGGTTCTAGAGGGAAGGAGGGTGGGAGGATGGGTTAGCCTGGTGATGGGTATTAAAGAGGGCACGTTCTGCATGGAGCACTGGGTGTTATAGGCAAATAATGAATCATGGAACACTACATCAAAAATTAATGATGTAATATATGGTGATTAACATAACATAATAAAAAATAAAAATAAATAAATAAATAAATAATAAAAAAATATATTGAATGTTCAACCAAAAAAAAAGAAGATGCTGTCATTCAAAATTGTGAATCGTGACTTGTGTCCCCCCAAAAGATGTGGTCCTAACCCTCAGTAGCCATGAATGTGACCATATTTGGAAATAGGGTCTTTGCAGATGATCATGTTAAGATGAGGTCATTAGGGTGAACTCTAATCTGATATGACTGGTGTCCTTATAAAAAGGAGAAATTTGGAAAAAGGCACAGACATGTACATAAGGAGAATGCCATATGCAGATGGTTGCAGAGATCTTTGGCATCTGTAGGAAAAAAAAAAAAAAAGCCAAAGGTAATCAGATTCTTTCTCAGCCTTCAGAAGGTGCCAACCCTGCCAGCACCTTCACCTTGGACTTCCAGCCTCCACAACTGGGAGACAATAAATTTCTGTTGCTTAAGCCACCCAGTCTATGGGACTTTGTACAGCAATGCTAGCAAACTGGCATAGAAGGTGACCACCTATAAGGAATATCTTTGTGTTAATTTTTCTTATAGTATCCTTAAAATTTGAAAAAAAAATATAATCAAGAACTAGCCTATCTCTGAAAATATATCCATAGGCCACAGTTTCCAGTTTGAGAAACAATGTAAAACAGAACTTAATAATATTAATACCACATGTTACATATGCACCTCCCTATCTCACTTGACAACGTAAGCCAAAGGCAAAAGACTTGCTTTCGAAGCTCTTTGGCATTATGCCAGATCCATACTCTAAAATATTCTAAAGGGCAAAGTTCAGAGAAAAAAAAATTCTAATGACGTGCTTTTTCAAAGCAGTCACATCCATTACCCTGCAGCTCTTACCCAGGGTCCAGCAAGACCACACACCGGTTGCCATTTACCAGTATACCAATAACTTTCTGTACCTTTGGAGGCTGACTTTGGTTTTACGTCTTAAAGAAAAAATTTTTTTAAAAACCACCAAAAGATTTGAGAAGAAAATCTGATATCCATCAGTTTGTTTCCTGCATTTAGTAGAAACCTGTTTATTTGTTTAGTTCTGGGCAGGAGATATTACTTCCTTGGATTTTTTTTTTTTTAATATTCCAAATGCTTCGGTCTGAAGCCTTCAGGCTCTACTGCATTCTGTTTAGCCTATATTTAGAACAAAGCAAACACATGTGATTTTTTAGAACTAAGCACTTCTGCCAGTGGGCCCTGGAAAATTGCTAACCCCAAAATAAAACAATACTGCTTTCTTTAAATACTTCTGCTTACACTTACAGTGAGGAGATATTGACAGCAAGCGTCAGTTTGAGTGACTGAAAATAAACAGAAGTGAAGAAAACAGGGATTTTTGGTATTAAAGCCAGATTTATTTAGAGGAAATATATGACAAGTATCATTATTTTCTCAAATAGCAATCTCAGGGTATCTCACCCATGAAGAAAAGTTATTATGCCATTTCCATGACCTCTAAAGGCTTATTAACAGCTCTCACTGATCTGATCATACTTACATTGATTCTAAATTGAGGCCAACATAGAAAGGCAAGGAAGATAGCTTGGTTTCCCCAGAAAGACAACCTACAACAATAGGAAAAGACACCATAAGTTAAACTGACTCTATCTCTGGGAAGGTCTAACTTTACCTTAGATAAGTAGCAGTATCTGAAATATTGGACATTCCTATAAAGGAGCAGCCTATGCAAGAACAGCAGGAGATTCCACTGAGTGGCCTTCATGTATCTCCTAAAACTCAGGACCTGCCAAAATTCAAAGTTAAGAACACAGGCAGGGAATGAGATGTACATTCTCACTTTGATGTCATTGATGTGTGAGCTTTGAAAACTCACAAGCTTTCTGGGCCTCAGTTTTCCCATCTATAAAATGATTGCATTGGATCAAAACTCTAAAGTACATTCTAGCATTACAATTTGGAAGGGAAATCAAATTATCCAACTCATGGTTGCAAATTAAATTTGCTATGACACTGTTGCGTTCATACTTCCCATTCTTCCAAAGTTCAAGTTCAACCATCATTTTTATTTTTTTAAATTTTTTATTTTTATTTAACTAACACTTTGATACATAAAATTATATAATTCATAATGATTTCCTCAAGACACCAAATAAAATGAAAGCTTCCCCGTAGCTTCATGGAGACAAAATTTTCTACACATTTAAATTCTGCTTTAAAGTAGGGGAAAAAAATTTATACACTAGATGTTAATAATGGTTATCCTAGGTAGGGAGAGTGTGGTAATTTTTACCTCCTTCATTGTATGTATCTTAATGTTCTAAAACTATCACACTGAAGATGTATTATATTTGTAATAAATAAAAAATAAGTAGTATGTTTTAAAAGTCTGTTTTAAACAGAGTACCACAAAAAAAATCTTTAAAAAAACACAAATAAATAAATAAAAAGCAGAATCACACCCATAAATACTGAACAAATTGATGGTTGCCAGAGGGAATAGGGTTGGGGGGATGAGCAAAATGGATGAAGGGGAGTGGGAGATACAGGCTTCCAGTTATGGAATGAATAAGCCAAGGGAATAAATAGCAGAGCATAAGGAATATAGTCAATAATATTTTAATAGCATTGTATGGTGACAGATGGTAGCTACATTTGCGGTGAACATAGCATAATGTATAAACTTGTCAAATAACCATGTTATACACCTGGAACTAATGTAACATTGTGTGTCAATTATACTCAAATAAAAAAATTATTGGAAAAAAAGAGTGCCCAAATCACACCATCACTCAAATTCTCTCTTGTTAGAGCAGTTGGTATTTCATATTTACTTTATCTATACTACTATTAATATGAATAGTACAATAAAAGTATTATGTTACAGCTATTTTTTACATTAGATGTATTCGGGTTTTTTGTTTTCTTTTTAAAGATTTTTTATATATTTATTCAAGAGGAAGAGAGAGTGGAGGATCAGAGGGAGAGGGACAAGCAGACTCTGCACTGAGCATGGAGCCTGACGCAGGACCAGAGATCATGACCTGAGCTGAAACCAAGAGTCGGATGCTCAACCGACTGAGCCACCTGGGTGCCCCTAAATACATTTGTTTTCAACTCTATTGAGATATATTTTATATATCATAAAATTCATCCATTTCAAGTGTACAATATAATGATTTTTAGTAACTTTATCAATGGTACAACCTTCACCATAAGTCAATTTTGGAACATTTCATTCTCCCCAGTAAGAACCCTTGTGCCCATTTACAACAAATACCTCTTCCCCCACACACCTGAGTCTCAGAAAACCACTAATCTACTTGTTTTCCCTATCAATTTGCCTTTTCTGGACATTTTATATAAATGGAATCATATAGCATGATGACTGTGTCTGGTTTCTTTCATTCCACATAATGTTTTTGAAGTTCATCTTTAATGTAGCATGTGTCAACAGCCCATTCCTTTTCATTGGTAAATAATAGTCCATTGTATGGTTATGTAATATTTTGTTTATTCATTCACCTTCCAGTTATTTCTTATATCTATTTTTAACAACATTTTTATTTCTACTATACTGCTTTCCTTCTTCCTCTCTGTTTTCATTACTTATCAATGTTATCACTCCTAGAATACAATGTCAAGTAAGTTGATTCTTTTCCAGAGCTTTTGGAGAGGAACTGAGGCCTGCCAATAACTAGAGACAGCTTGCCAGTCATATGGATGAGCCATCTCGGAGGGAGATCTTCTGGTCCCAGTTAATTTCCATTTGACATCTTGACCACAGCTTCATGAGAGACCCTGAGCGAGAGCCACCTAGCTAAGATGCTCTCAAATTACTGGCCCAGAGAAAACATGTGAGATAACAGATGTATATTATTGTTTTAGGCCACCTAATTTTGAAGTCATTTGTTATGCAGCAATAGATGACAAAGAGATAACGGATGGTCTTCTGTATTCCAGAAATTAACCCAAAACTTTGTTTATGTTTTCCTATATTCCCCCATCCACTTTCAGCAACTTTATGAATTTATTTCTTTAGTATTTCATTTTAATAGGTTTTGGGAAAGAGAGAGGAATATTTGCATGCAGTCTACCATCTTGTACCAGACCTCAGACTATTTTGTTGGAAATGATGCACACTTTTCTTAAATGAAACCTGAAACTAAACTGTTCATGGGAGGACCACCATTCTCCCCATACCATAGTTGTTGATCACAATCTGTCCTTTTGTACTTGCTGACAACCTACTTTCTTGGAAAGATAAGAAAGTTTGTTAAAATTCCTGAAAAAGGAACAACCATGTGCACATGAAAATCACCTGGGGAGCTTATCTCAAATGCAGATTTTTAGACCTACTCACAAAGATTCTTGAATGGGGCCTTTTGTGTGTGTGTGTTTGTGTGTGTGTGTGTGTGTGTTTAAAGGAGCACTATAGGCAATGGAAAAGAACAATGGCATGGATTAGAATAGACAGTCCAGAAATAGATCAAAAATAACCATACAACTTTAATACATGATAAAGATGGCATCTTAATTCACTACGGCAAAGATGAACTTTTAATAAATGGTTCTGGGATAACTGGTTTGCCACTTGAGAAAAGATTTTAAAAATTACTGAATGGTTCTGGGATAACTGGTTTGCCACTTGAGAAAAGATTTTAAAAATTACTGACCTCACACTATACAGAAGAATAAACTACAATTACTATCAAATGAAAGATCTAATATAAAAAATGAAATCAAACAAGTTCTGGAAATTTGCATGGGTGAATTCCTCTATAACCTGCCTGTAGGAAAAGGTTTTCTGATTATCATTAAAATCTAGATGCAGTAAACAAACACCTCAGATGATACTTTTGCAGGTTGTCCCTAGATGTGATGCAGAAAGATGGCATACATATATGTGGCTGAAACTATATATTTTGTGTATCATGTCTACTAGGCTTACATGAAAAACTGCATAGAAGTTTTATGATATGCATTGTATAATTTATTTGTATAAATACTTTTTAGTTCCTGAAAAAACAAGGCACCCCCATTCATTACTTAACTCTTGTCTAGTTAACTTACTAAATTCCCCTAACCTCATCTAGATGAAACACAGAAGGACAGGGCTTGTCCAACATTTGCCAAGGTCAGGGATGTGACCTCCCTCTCTCCAAGTGTTTTCACTATCTCTGTGAAATTATGTCCTCCCCACACTATAAATGGCTTGCTCTATATTCAAGAGGAGCTTCTGAGTTCTGCCTCATCACTTAGGTTAATATTTCTTACCTCCAACCAAACATAAAACTTGTCACTTGAATTCATCAACCAGGCCAGAAAACGCTGCTCTTCCAACTCCAGTCAACACTTATTAGTTAAAGAATGTAGGGTGGCTTTGTAGCTGAGTATTATTTTCAAAGCAGTGAATTGTATAGCTTTACATTAAGAATTTAATTACAGTTTACATATGTACTAGTAACACTTGCCAGATTTCACTTGGCAAACTGGCAACAACATTAGCGCTCAACTTTCCCTTAAAGGAAAGGAAATGTACTTAGAAGTGTTAGGGCTCTAAAATGTTACTTAGAATCACCAGAGAACTGAATCCGGTATTTATTTGTATATGTACTTTGTGTGACAACCAACTGCCAAATTGCTGAAGAGCTGAATCAGCTTGCTACCCACTGGTAACTTCTAGAACTTTCTCTATTTGGGGCTTTTCCACCATGAATATTTAGAGAAACTTCCTGTGCTATAGAATAAAACCAATGATATTTGCCACTGTTCCAGTGGTCACTATGACAGGAGAAAGCCCCTCCGAAGCATTTGGGGCTATAAGACAAAGCAAGTTGTAAATGATGTGAGATAAAGATACAATTATATTTTCTTTTTCCTTATGGTTAACCAATTACCCCAGCATTATTCAGTGAATAATTCATCCTTTTCCCACTGATCTCTACTGCCGTCTATGTCATATTTAGGACATTATATAAATTTTTCACCATTGTCTTCACTTTTTCTTCCAGTTTATCCTTGCACCATACCACTCTGTCAGTTCTATGTAGCTCTATCATAAGTCTTGATATATTAAAGAGCCATCTTCATCCCACCCCACCCCCACACACCTTACTTATATTCTTCAGTAGTCTCTCAGCTATTCTTGGTCATTTGCTCTCCCATATAAAATTTAGAAGCAGCTTATAAGATTCTATAAAATACCTTCTGTGTTTTCACTGGAAGTGTACGGAATCTGCAGATAATTTAGGAGAGACTTGAACACCTTAAAAAGATTTATTATTCCCTTCCAAGAATATGGTATTTCTCTACTTATTTCAATCCTTTTTAATGCCTCACAACAAAATTTTATAATTTTCTTCAAAAGTTACTACATTAAATTTAGACTTAATCCTAGGTATTATAGATAGATGATAAAGTTAAGTAGATGATAGACTAGATAGAAAGATAAAAAGATAAATAGACAGAATTACTGTGATAAAAAATCACCTAAATTTCATTTTCTATTTTCTGCAAATATGTAGAAATGCAAATTACTTTATATATTAATTTGATATCCAGCCTCTTTGTTAAGCTCTTAACTATTCTAATTATTTCCCAATTGTTTCTTTTGTATTTTCTTATAGACATTCATCTATGGATAATGATAGATCTACCTTTCCAATCTTTATACTATTTATTTTTCTTCTGTAACTATGCTTACCCAACTGATTTTGCTTAACATTTGCCTAGTAGATCTTTTTCTATCCAAAGGACCTTACAATTTAATTATGGCATAGGTAAGCAATGTATTGCTGGATTCTGTTTTTTTATACAGTCTATTATTTTTGAAATGGTTACTGATGTACTTGGTATTTATTACTACAATCTTATTTTGTGCTTTATTTTTTTTTATAACTCTGTTTTCTTGCCTTCTTTACTATTAATTCTCCCCATTGTATTTTTTCCCTTACTTTTTTTTTTCTTTTTTGGTTGTTGCCTTAAAAAACTTGAATAAGGGAATTTAATGCAACACAATGTAAAGTTAAATCAATATAAAAACAAGACCCTAGAACTGAACATTCCTCTCTTGATTATGTTTCTTATTCAATATTTTACCTTTGTCTTATTTTTCTAACCTATCAATTAGATATTATTTTTGCTTTTTATAGTAAGTGTTTATCTAGATAAACACAGATACCATATTTTTGGCTTACAATTCCTTGCATTTCAGGAGCTTCCATTTAAGATTATTTTTTCTTTTTCCTGAAAAACATATCTTAGAAATTATTTAAATGAGAACCTATAAATTAACATATATTTTTAAAATTCCAGTCTAGTTAACATGCAGCGTTGTATTAGTTTCAGATGTACAATATAGTGATTCAACAATTCTGTACATTACTCAGTGCTCATTGTGATAAGTATACTCTTAATCTCCTTCACCTATTTCACCCATCCCCCTCTGATAACCAGTTGTATGTTCTCTATAGTTAAGACTCTGTTTCTTGGTTTGTCTTTTATTGTCTTTGTTTTGTTTCTTAAATCCCACATATGAGTGAAATCACATGGTATTTGTCTTTCTCTGACTAATTTCACTTAGCATTATATCCTCTAGCTCCATCCATGTTGTTGCAAATGGTAAGATCTCATTCTTTTTATTGCTGAGTAATATTCCAGTGTGTGTGTGTGTGTGTGTGTGTGTGTATGATATCTTCTTTATCTATCCATGGACACTTGGGTTACTTCCATAATTTGATTATAAGCAATGCTGCAAGAAACATAGGGTTGCATATATCTTTTCAAATTAGTGTTTTCTTATTCTTTGAGTAAACACCCAATAGTGGAATTACTGGATCATATCGTAATTCTATTTTAAATTTTTTGAGGAGCCTCCATACTGTTTTCCACGGTGGCTGCACCAGTTTGCATTTTCACCAACAGTGCATAAAAGTTCCTTTTTCTACATATCCTCACCAACACTTCTTGTTTCTTGTGTTTTTTATTTTAGCCTTTCTGACAGGTATGAGGTAATATCTCATTGTGGTTATGATGAGTGATGTTGAGCATCTTTTCATGTGTCTGCTGGCCATTTGTATGTTTTCTCTGGAAAAATGTCTGTTCATGTCTTCTGTCCATTTTTAACTGGGTTATTTGTTTTGTTTTGTTTTTTGGTACTGAGTTGTGTAAGTTCTTTATATATTTTCAATACTAACCCTTTATCAGATATGTCATTTGCAAATATCTTCTCCCATTCAGTAGGTTATCTTTTAGTTTTGTTGATTGTTTCCTTTGCTGTGCAGAAGCTTTTTATTTTGATATAGTCCCAACAGTAAGTTAACATATTTTATGTTTATTTTTCCTTTGTCTTTGAGAGGCCAATTTATTTATTTATATTTTTAAGATTTTATTTATTTGACAGCAAGACACAGTGAGAGAGGGAACACAAGCAAGGAGAGTGGCAGAGGGAGAAGCAGGCTTTTTGTGGAGAAGGGAGTCCGATGCGGGGCTGGATCCCAGGACCCTGGGATCATGACCTGAGCCAAAGGCAGAAGCTTAACAACTGAGCCACCTAGGCGCCTCTTGAGAGTTTGATTTAAAGGATAATGAATTTTAAGTTGACAGTGATTTTCTTTGACAAAGTTGAAGATAATGTTCAATTGTCTTCTATTTTATTGTTGCTGTCAAGAAGTCAGTTTTCAATCTTATTTTTGCTATTTCTATTTTTCTCTGGCTTCTTTTAAAATAAAGGTTTTGCCTTTGGCCCTACAGTTTCACAATAACGTGTCTAAATATATCTTGCTTTTATTTATCCTGACTGAGATTCTCTAGGTTTCCTGATATTGAAGATTCATGCTTTACATCAATTCTGGAAAGAACTTACCCATCTGCCTTTCCTTCATTCTTTGTGTTTTTTTCTTCCAGAACTCCATTTATAAGTATGTAAGGTATTTTCTTCCTTTGCTCCTTTTTTTCTAATCTTTTACATATATAAACTGTGTTTTATATGTTATATGTGATGTATATATATTTTGTGTGTGTGATTTATTCATTTTTACATTACAGTTTATTGATTTTTTTGTCTATAACAATGCATGACTTGTTTAACAATCCACTCCATTTCTATTTTTAATTATTATATTTTTCAGTTGAGTTTATTTGGAATATTTGCCTGGTCACTTTGATAGTCTCTTGCTCTTGTCCTTATTTTTTTAATTACATTTTTAACACTCTCTTTTTTATTTAAATATTGTCTTAATCTTTTCAGGCTGCTATAACAAAAACACTTAAACTTAGTGGCTTAAAAAACATTTTGGAGGCTGGGAAGTCCAAGAGCATGGCATCAGTAGATTCAGTGTCTGGTAAGGGCCTGCTTCTTAGACAACTGTCTTTTCGCTATAACTTCACATAGCATAAGGGACAAGCTAACTTTCTGGGGTCTCTTCTATAAAGGTACTAATCTCATTCATAAGGGTTCCTCCCTCATGACCTAATCACCCCCCCAATGTTCCCACCTTCTAATACCTTACGTATTAGGCTCAACATATGAATTCGCAGAGAATGGGAAAAGGACACAGACATTCAGAGCATAGCAAACATATTAAACACTTATGTAATATTCCATATCTGATTATTGCCATGTTTCCAATATTTACACATCTGATTCTATAGTTGCTCTTCTGACCTCCCTCATGGTGCCTTTTCCCCTCATGTGTTTGGTGATTTTTTGATGCAAAATTCATGCTTTTTGGAACTTCATGTTGGGATGTATTTACTTGGTACACCTGGTAAAATGGCTTTTTTTTCAGGAAATATTTGAGTTTTCTTTCACTAGTAACTTTGGAGCAATATCAATCTAAGCCCACTGTAAATTTTAAGTTTTTTTTTTTTTAATATTTGAGTAAGCAATGCCTGAGAACTTTCCAAAACTAACATAAAACACCAGACAACAAATCCAAGAAGCTCAAGGAGTATCTAGCAAGTTAATACCAACACATAAGAAATCATATTCAATCTTTTGATTCAATCTCTCAAACATGAATAGAAAATCTTGAAGGCATCCAGAGAAAAAAGATACATTACCTACTGATAAATAAGGATAAGATTTCTCATCAGAAACCATGCAAGAAAGAAACACTTTAACACCTTTAAATTTCTAAAAGAAAAAACCTGTCAAGCCAGAATTCCGTGCCCAACAAAAATATCTTTCAAAAATTAAAGAAGGAAAGAAAACTTTTTCACACAAACATAAACTAAGAGAATTCACTGGCATCAGACCTACTCTATAAGAAATATAATAGGAAGTTCTTCAGGCAGAAGGAATATGATATCAGTCAAGAGCCTGAATCTAAACAAAGGAAGGAAATGCATTGGAAATGGAATAAATGTAAAATAATTTCTTCTTATTTGTAATTACTATAAAAGAAAACTTCCTGGGGCGCCTGGGTGGCTCAGTCGTTAAGCGTCTGCCTTCGGCTCAGGTCATGATCCCGGCCGGGGTCTCGGGATCGAGCCCCGCATCGGGCTCTCTGCTCCGCGGGAAGCCTGCTTCTCCCTCTCTCACTTCCCCTGCTTGTGTTCCCTCTCTCACTGTGTCTCTCTCTGTCAAATAAATAAATAAAATTAAAAAAAAAAAAAGAAAGAAAACTTCCTAATGCAAAAATGGTAACAGTGTAGTATGCATGTATCACATATGTGAAGGTAAAATATATGGCAGTGATAGCATGAAGAATGGGAGAAAGGAATTGGGAATATGCTGTTTTCAGGTCTTTGTAGTACATGTGAAGTGGCATAACATTCTTTGAAAGCAGGCTCAGATTAATTTAAAATGCGCTTTATAAGCCCACGACAACCACTAAAACATGATAAAGGAGTTTTGCAGGTTAATATAGGAGACAGAATGGAATCATTAAAAATGCTCAATTAACCCAAGAGAAAGGAAAAAATTAGAAATTAAAAAACAGCAAGATTGTAGATTCTAATATAATTACATTGATAATCACTTTGAATGAGGATGTTCTAAACTCCCAGTTAAAAGATAGAAATTGTCAAAATGGATACAAAAGCAAGAACCAATTAATACTACTTATAAGAATGAATGGGCCCATTCTAGCCTCTTTAGCCATTCCTTTATATGATATACCCCAATAATGATTAAAGAAGACAGAGAAATCAGATGGTTTTGCACAAAAACTTGATCCAAACCTTTGGTATTTCTTCCTAACTTCTACAGTTCTCTGTGTTCTGTGCAATTCTGAAGGTAACAAGACAACAAAGATTCCCTAAGGGTATCTTGTCAAAAACTAAACATAGTTTAGAAAATACTTTGATTCCTCTCTTCCATAATTAGCTTACAATTCAGTAGGATATTACTAGGTATTTCATTTCCTTTCAACAGAATTTATGTCAAGATTTATAAGGAGTCTAGATAAGACTTAAAAAAAAAAAAAAACAAACCTCTGTTCAAACACTAAACCCTAAGGAAAAGCCTATAATAAATAGCTGATACAAGAGAAGGAAATTAACAAAGACACACAAACTTCAAGGGAAAGAGAGAGTGGGAACTCTTGACCAATTATGTCACAGACAATTAAAGAATTATCCATTCTTGGAGTGTAATCATAGTAATGCCTTTTTAAATGAAGAAGATGGGTTCTACATTTCTTTGTCAGAAACAATAACTAGAGGCAGAAAACCTCACTATGGAACTTGAGTTAAAGGTAATTATAGTATTAAAATTATTAAGCTCAAACTAAAGTAACGTCAAATGTTTAATCCAACTTAAAAATGTGGGTGTGTGTGTGTGTGTGTGCATGCATGCATGCACACGCAAAAGTAGAGGAATGGGAACCACCAAGACTGAAGCTTCTGAGAGCTGAAGGAAGGGACCAAATTATGTTCAAGAAGAAAATAATTAGAAAAAAATAATAGCAGACATTGATGATGTGCTATCCAGTTATATGAACTTATTTAAGGGAAGAAAATATGTGGAAGAAATGACTACTGGGGGAAGCCCAGAGTGCCCTTACACCATTATAATATCCATCAGTCTTTATCTTAAGGATTTGTTTTTATTACTCATCTACCTGCCAGGCTGTGAGAAGAGCTATATTCTTCACATGAGCCCAATGTATTCCCTGGCTTTGTTATTTTGTGTGTGAGGGGATGAGTAGGAAAGACATATCACCTATGTTCTGCCCCTTGTTATTATACTCAGGTCCTTCTAAAATAATTGAATCAGAATAACCATGAAGGCCATCTAAGCAAAACTGGTGTGCGACCTTCATTGCTTCAACCAACCCTCACGAACACACTCAGCCTCAAGTTCCGCATCTGTGCACTATGCCTAAATTTTTTTTAACAAAGAGAAAGAAATAAAAATGAAAAATTCAAGGACTGGTTGAGAATATTTTGGTATATAATTAGCCAATTAACCAGTAAGAATAAAGAATATCCTTCTATATTAGTCAGGCTTCAACCGCAACTATGCTACATGACAATAACTCAATAAGCTACATGGCTTATAAAAAATATCGCTTCTGTTTCACTCTACTTTCTGTAGTATGGCTGAAGCTGATCTAATTTCATCATTGACTGGCAGTATTTAGCTTAGGCTGCCAGGTGGATTTAAGTTTCTGCCTCATGGTAAACCAGCAGCTATATAGGACAGATGACCTCCAAGGAGGATGGTAGAAGTGTAAGAGATAAAGCCAAATAATGAAAGCACATTTATACTCGCTGCTCACATCACAGTGATTCCCATTCCTTTAACAAAAAACAACTCACATAGTCATGGCCCATGCCAATGGGGTGGAACAGTACTCCACCTACTCTAGAGAGAAATACTACAATGTCCTATGGCAAAGGGCTTGGGTATTTAATTCCATAACAGAGAAGCAATGAAGAATTGGGAGCAGTTATTCAATGTATCACTCAAAACTTCCATGTTTTAATAACAAGAAGAGAAAGAAAGAGAACAAGAGGAGAGCTCTAACTCTAAAGGTGGTTACCTTCAGACAGTGTGAAGCTGCAGATTTTGAAGAAATAGTTCATACCACAGTTTTGCATAAGCTAAACAAACAAAGAAACTTCCTGGGGACAAATACAAGTTGTGTATGTCCTAAAGCCCTTCTTCAAGTTCCTTAGCACAGCAAGCTTTTGGACATACCAAGGCTACACCCTGCTAGAACACTCCTACTTTTACCCCTTCCTTAGCTAATCCCTACTTATGGTTCAGGCTTCGGCTGAAATGTTGCCTTTTCAGGAAGTCTTTTTCCACTACCTCCCCACCATCTCAACTTAAGTCAGAACATCATTACAATCCTTTGCAGACACTTTAGCCTATTTGACTGTACTCATCTCAATTGGCAATTGTGTATCATATAGGAAAATCATGCCTCAAGCAGTGTGAAGCTTCCCAAAATGTCTGGTTTCTAAGGACCAGTTTCTAAACCCTGAGATTCTGACTCTACATACCCAAAGCACACTTGCTTGGCATACAACTTCTTAGAGGTATTTATAATTGAACTGGGTAACCTTAGATCTCAAAAAAGTATTTTCCACTAATGTTTGCAAAAGGACATCGTGGTTTACTAAGTCAAACTCATTATCTGTCCTTGCTAAAATCAGCTCACCCAGGTTTGCAAACTCTATCAAGTTATCTATGATTCTCTCTGTTCTTTTTTGCCCATCACATCCTGGTAACAACTCAGACTTATCAACTACTCTCTCCGTGTGTCTCTCTTCTTCCATGCATGCTGTGGCATATATAGGTCAGAGTCTTGCAAGCTCTTGTTTAGCTGATTTGCATTTGATCTTGTTTCTAGTCACTCCCCTACTAGTTCATTCAATGATCAGTTGCCAATTAGATACAACATTATGTCACATTCTTGCTCAAGTAATTTTCAAAGATATTTGTTAGCCAAGATTTAAGACTCTTGACATTCTGTGCTCAGCTTACCTTTCTAATAATATTCTCTCCCACTCTTACTACTGCAGCCAGATTCATTCACTCACCTTCTCCCAAGCACACCAAAGCCATTTCTGCTCAGCACTTTTACTCTCAGCAATTCACCGACTGGTAGTTTCTTTTCTTCCTTCATAACTTCCTCAAATATCTCTAACTTCCATGGCTTCCTCTTCTCAATAAACTTGCAAAACTGTTCTTTATTATATCGCTATTTTGGCTCTGAATCAAATACTCCTTGTGCCATCATTTGTATTACATCATCATCATCATTTATTATTATTATGTTGCTTAAAGATCAGTATGTTGATATATTGTTTTCTCTCCTACTATAAAATAAGCCCTTGAGAGCATGGATTTTATATTACTTCTTTTATCTCCCACAGAAGTTAGTACTACATTGTACTATTAGGAGAGGGAGGAGAGAGAGAGAGGTGTATGTGTATATATTACATATATTTGATGAATGTATATATATTATATATATATAGATGCATGTATATCTGTGTATATGTACATAAATCCGTGATGAATGAATGAACAAAACAATATGCCCTACTGCATTCAAATAGGTTTGCCTTGACTTCTTAGCACATGTCTTCAATTTTTCTGGTAATTTTTCTGGCAATTATTCAGGGTATCATATAGGAAAATCATGCCTCATGCCAGAGAACACTTAACAATGGAGTTCAAAACTGCCAAGCAAAGGCAGTAAAGGTCCTGTTTGGTCTCTTCCTTTTTCCCGAGTAGTTTTTCACAGATCTACTGTTTTCTCTTCATCAAAATCTTAAAACTCATATCTATGGCCCTCAAACCTATTTTGTAAGAAATGGATTTCTATTGGCAATCAGAGATTGAGAAACAGTGGGAAAAAGAATATAAGACTATGTCAGTATTCAACTATATATATGTGTGTGTGTGTATATACACACAAAGAAGAATTTAAGCCCTACATTCACATACTTCAAACAGAAGTTTTTAGACAGCCTGAAGATGGAGATGACATCAAAATACATGAAGTCATCTGGGGCCACCCTTGAGCGTAAGTGAATCCCTCTGTCACAGGGTTGACTGACATCCCTCTACTAAACTTTCCATTCTTAAGTTCTTCAGAGAAGAGTACTACAGTCAATTCTCAAGTATTCATATTGAGTAAAAAATAAGTCTGGATAATCCCAAATTATGAATAAGCTAAAATTATTTAAATTTGATACTAAAATATGTTTTAACATTTTAATATATGTTTGCCAAGCTTTCTAGGAATTCTGTGCCATAAAAACCTCTGACATCACATTGTGAAGACCTCAATGGGTTTAAAAGTTATCCAGAATGTTCCATACTTGTCATTTTCCTCCCCTTTCCCCCCCCCCCCCCTCTCTCCACCATTCCTTCCAGCAACCCACCCTGACTGGGACTAAGGTGATGAAGTGTCTGCCATCTCTCAAATGTCCCTTGCTTAGGAGAAAGTGGGAATGGCCAAACATTTAAATTCCAAGGAATAAAGTCAAATAGATATTTGAGACGTCAACAAAATTATATTTGAGCATAGCTGGTTCAATCACCTGAGTAGCTCTCTTCTGTGGTTCTCTTCCCCCCCTTCTTTATCTGGAATTTTAGTTTCGCCTTTTAAAAAAATTAGTGAAATAAAAAAATTATTTCTAAAGTCAATAATATTTACCAGTACAGTTTATGAATTTCCTTATTCACAGCTGTAGTGTTCCATGATTCATTGTCTGCCTATATTTAAATACTATGCCAGTAGAGAGCCTCATAGTCTTTCAAACCCTGCATGGCCACCAACTCCTCTCAGCATTTTCTCTGTTCCTCCTAATATGCAATGACCATTAATATGTAAGAGGAATTTATTAACTCTTGGAAGCTTATATATTCACCTACTTCAAGTAGTGCAAATGCACCTGAAATTTAGAAAGAATGTTTGGCAAGTAATGAAAACAGGTGTCTCAAAGTTTAAAGAAGAAATTACAGACCTATTAGCCACAGCAAAGTTTATAATGCACCAGTTATAATAAGCCACCTTTTATTCATCTTTATATCCTGGGCACTTAGCACAGTGTCTGTCACACATTAGGCACTCAACACATTTTGAGTGAAGTTGTTTAAGTAATAAGGAGGATTCTTAGGTCTTTACTCAAAGCCTAATTACTTTTACTTTATAAATATTTGTAAGATGTTTGGCAGCACATCACAAGATAAATAAAACGAGAGAGAAAACAGAATAAAACTTTAAAGGCAGACATGGGATTCAAACAGCCTAGCACAGACGTTTAAATATTAATAGATCCCAAGAGCATCACTATATTATGACATGATATAAAAACTAAAATGTATAATGATTCTCTTGATTCAGAAAGAAAAGATTAAATTACATAAGTATGTTTTCCTTAAAAAGACAGAGTAACAAAATGTAGATTTTATAATGACTCCCATATACAATGGGTAAATTTTTTTTAAAGAGGTGTTTATGCTTGAAGGTATTAAACCCTAAACTGTTTGGAACACTCAGCTGCTATGAACAATGCCCTCCTTGAAAGTTGAAAACAGTTGAAATCTTTCTGCATGGAATCTGTTACCCACCATTATTACAGAATGACCAGTTCCAGAAAAGCATTTTCTTCCCATTAATAAGAATTTAACTCCTTCAAGCAAACCACAGTTCTAGCCTTGGTGGTATTTGAGCTATAAGTAAATGTTGGTACCCTACACCTCTCTCTGAAATATGACTATGCCTTAAGGATTACAAAAACGGAGCTTTTTGCCTCTGCAGAAGTGTTTGGCTTCATTTTCTTTCTTTCTTTCTTTCTTTGGCTTCACTTTCCATCATAAAATTTCTTCTGAGTTGTTTGCCCATCTCAATTCAGCACCCCCTTTTGATTTTCAAGTCTCTTGCCTCATGGCTGCCACCATTTAACTCCTGTCCAATCTTTTTCCTATTCCTTACTAATTGCTCTACGAGCCCTAATTAAAAGAGACACCTTATGTGACACAGTTAATATGATGGCTGGCTTGTGGCAGATATACCCTGAACTTGAGCTAGAGAATTATTATAATTCTCATACCATCATTTCATGGATGGAGATACAGGACCTGGGAGGTCAGTAACAAGTCCATTTAGATAGAAAGTAACAGGTTGAGAATTATTCCAGGTCTGACTGATTCCAAGAACTCCAGGCATCTTTGCCTCAACATAGCATTGCTTCTGTCCATCACCCAGCTCTACCTTCCTGGAAGTAACCAAGAGAGTGCTTACTTTGGGATACTGAGAGGAAAAGCAAGCATGTACAGAGTGGGAGAGAAGACAGCAAGAAGGACTGACAGTTATAACCCCAGGTAAATAAGCTTTGATTTTCAAACATCTGGAAGATACAGAAGGACTTGAATCTCAAACACCCATACCATTGTAAACTGCCTAAAATTTTGATTGAAATAAAATTGACATACAATGTTATATTAATTTCAGGTATATAACATATTGATCCAACAATTCTATACATTACAAAACTGCCTAAATTTGATTTTGTTTAGATGATTTTGTTTTTCGTGTAAGATTTATCTACCTTCTATACATCTCTAGAAGTTAGATTTTGTAGTCTGTAGGCCCGAAGAGAACTCCAAGCTAAAGAAAAAATAGTGGACGTGTTTTTGTTTTGTTTTGTTTTGTTTTAATTATCAGTTCTATTTCCAGGTGGGGGAAAAAAAGACATTCTAGGCAGGTAAAATAGTGACATCAGTGGCTTTTGAAAATCACCCATAGAACTGTTCCTAAGATTCAAAAAGCTATGTGGGTTTTTCTCTGCATTCTTAAAAACAAAACAAAAATTGCTGTTCAGTTTAGATTTCATACCTATGAAATATGATTCTCAAGTCACCTTAGAGTCTTAAGTATTTTATACAATTTCCATCATGCTCATGTTAATAAATTGTTACTAAATATGAATGAAGCTCACTTGGATAAATCAAATTATTTAAGTATATATTATTTGTAAAAGTCCAATAAAGTGGTCCAAAGACGTCTTCAAATCAATAAGGAAAAGAAAAATAACCAAGTACAAAGGATTTGGGGAAGAATTTGGAAAAGAAGGAGGAATCATAATGATCATACAAATATGAAGATTTTTCAACCTCTCCAGAAATCAGTGAAATAGTGACACAGAAATTAAAGCAGTGATGAGATCCTACTTTAAACCCATCAAATTAACCAACTTAAAAAGTATGAAAGAAACCATTGTTGGCAAAAATAAGGTAAAATTAGATAGAGATATAAATTACTTCAGTTACTTGGAAGAGTAATTTGGCAGTACCTAGTACATTTGAAGATGTTCCTACCATACAATCTATTGATCTAGATCTCTATCTAAAAAAATTCTCAGATGTATTCATAAAAAAATATGTAAAGGGTGTTTGTTACAAAATTATAATCATAAAAATTATGGAAGCAATTAATATATCACAGGCAAATAGGTTAAGTAACTGGGGACTATTCAGAAATGGGATGTCATATAACAATTAAAATGGATGAACTAGATGTACATGTACCAACATGGACACATTTCAAAATTTTTTTAATGAACGAAGAATGCAAGTGGTGGACAATAGCATTTATGCACATTTTAAACACATGAGACAATACTATAAATTGTGGAATCAGACATTTGTAAGAAAAAGTAGGAAAGCATGGATGAGAGCAGAAAACAATTTCAGGAAGGAAAAAGAAAGAAGGTATAGGATGAGTTTGGTACTCTATCCATAATATTTATTATTTAGAAACAAAAATATCTGAAACAGGAAAGAGATCTAAAACAAATGTGTCAAAACTTATCTCTGAAATCTGGGTGGCAAATACATGATGTGCATTAGATTATTTCCTATGTTTTTCTGGAGGTCTAAAACATTTAATAATTTATCATAAATATCTGAGCAATACATACATACTTAAAATTATAATACATAAACAGGAACACGCACAGACAAAAATACACCAAAACAGTGTGTACCAAATTGCTATCAGTGCGGTGAAACAATTGATTAACTTTTCCCCTCTTTTCTCTCCTGCCCAAAATTTGCTTATTTTTTTTTAAAGATTTTATTTATTTATTTGAGAGAGAGAATGAGATAGAGAGAGCATGAGAGGGGGGAGGGTCAGAGGGAGAAGCAGACTCCCTGCTGAGCAGAGAGCCCGATGTGGGACTCGATCCCGGGACTCCAGGATCATGACCTGAGCCGAAGGCAGTCGCTTAACCAACTGAGCCACCCAGGCGTCACAAAATTTGCTTATTGTATATAAGCAAAAGTCATACTTTTAAGGTTGAAACGTGTCAATTTGACTAGAAAATTTAATTGGATTTTATCTTTTAAAGGTGAAATTTTGTCTTTTCAAAGAGATAAAATAAAATGACTCAGACTGCTTTTGAGATGACACATTAGTAACGAATGCCTTTAAATTTAGCATTGTAAATATTGAATTCAGTAGTTACAATAACTTAAGTGAGTCAGTGTTTATTTGCAGTCAAGCCAACACTTCTAAAATAGTTTCAGCTGCCATTTAAAAAAGAAATGCTACTGCAAGTTTTGGTCGTCACAAATTCTTTTTTTAAGTCATTGCATCCTCCTTAGTTTGTTAGTTTGTAAGTAATTCCCAACCCAAAGCTGTATCAGACTAGAAAAGCCTTCATAATGACCAGTGGACAACTAAGAACATGCATTTTATAAATAAAGTTGTATTAAAGGGCTCTGCTTTTTTAAAGGCCAACAAGTATCCTGGTACATTTTTATAATGTCAGCACTAGAAGGGAGTTTAGGAATTAGTCATTTTACCCTACAAACTTATAAAGGTAGAACTGACATGCCAGGAGAGGAAGGGGTTAATGTCACACAGTTTATGAGGCGCAAAGCCACCACCACACCGTGGGTGTTTGATCTTCTCATGGGACACCCTGTCTAAGCTACCAACTTGCTGGGAGTGACTTTTCATATCCCCTCAGAGTTCTAGATGATAATGCTTCTCAGAAAGCACTCAACTATACCACATGTGAAAGCTTAGGGAAAAATAGGTTGCAGACTCTGGAGAAAGAGGGCTAATGAATGTTTAAGATTCTGTCCTCCAAATCTCTGATCTGAGTTAGTACTTTTAAGTTGTTATAGAGCAAAAAAAATAACTTCTCCAGCGCAAGAGGTACTCAGTCCCAGCGTTGCCCATCTTTCTAAATTCCCAGCCATACATTCGCCCTCTTGTGAGATTGTGCCATCCTTCCTCCCTCTCTTTCTTCCTTCCTCCCATGCTACATACCACAAATATTTCTTGATTGCCTACTATGGTTCAGGCACACAATGATGACCCGTGTATAGCATAAACTATTGAACTCTGATGTTCAATATGGTAGCAGATAGCCACAAGTGCCGATCAATTTAAATTAACAAAAATCAATAAAATTAAAATTACAGTCCCTCAGTCACACTAGCCACATTTTTAGTACTCAAGAGCTACAGAGCAGATATAGAGCATTTCCATCATTGTAAAAAAGTTCTGTTAGAAGAGTTGGTCTAGGAGGAAGAGATAGGAAAATTAAGTGAACACAGTGCACAGTGTTAGTACTATGACAGGGAAGTTCAAGAATGACAGGAGCACCAAAAAAGAGTTAAAGACAGTGATGGGAATGTATCAAGGAATAAACAAAAATGTTTTTTCCATTAACTCCATCTATATTAGAATTTCTGGCTCTCTCTATGGCTTTCTCCTTTTATTCTCATCCTTCCTCCTCCTTGTTATTCTGGCTGGTGGAAGCATGAAATGAAGTTCAATCCCAACAGGCAAAATAAAATGCCACCTTCTCAATCCTGTCCAATCCATTTCTCAAGTCCTCTCAATGACTAAATCCACCAGCTTAACACTTGCCCATTCAAAACAAATTATTTCCAACAAAAGTTCTAGAGGAAGCTTTTTGTCCTGTGCATGACCCCGTGGTCTCTGATGCCAAATGATCACGTCAGGTCTGAAAAGGTAGAAGTTTATTAGGTTTTCAAGGGGTGCTTCCTTTGAGCTCCTATAACAATACAACAATCTGTTCTGTCTGGCTACACAGGCAATCAACTAATTATAAGATCTGTTTACTCGCTGCTTTTTAAATATTCTAATCATTCCCCAAATGTCCTCAGAGCCAAGAGTTAACTCAAACACAGGTGCAGAAGAGCTAACACAAAGGAAAAGAAATAATATACAAGATCAAGTGAGAAATCAGACCCTCTATGGTTTGCTTATGTAATGGCTGTTGTCATGTCCATAATGGACATACCAGAGACAAACATGTGACTACCAAAAATCCCTGCTAGTCAGATTGGGTTTGGGGAAGCCAACTGGATAGTAAAAAGTGCATTCAAAGAATATTTTTTATTTTTATTTATTTTTTTAATTTTATTTTATTATGTTATGTTAGTCACCATACAATACATCATTAGTTTTTCATGTGGTGATCCACGATTCATTGTTTGCATATAACACCCAGTGCTCCACGCAGTACGTGCCCTCCTTAATACCCATCACCAGGCTAACCCATCCGCCCAACCCCCTCCCCTCTAAAACCCTCAGTTTGTTTCTCAGAGTCCATAGTCTCTCATGGTTCATCTCTCCCTCCGATTCCCCCCCCTTCGTTTTTCCCTTCCTTCTCCTAATGTCCTCCATGCTATTCCTTATGTTCCACAAATAAGTGAAACCATACGATAATTGACTTTCTCTGCTTGACTTATTTCACTTAGCATAATCTCCTCCACTCCCATCCATGTTGATGTAAAAGTTGGGTATTCATCCTTTCTGATGGCTGAGTAATATTCCATTGTATATATGGACCACATCTTCTTTATCCATTCATCTGTTGAAGGGCATCTCGGCTCTTTCCACAGTTTGGCTATTGCAGACATTGCTGCTATGAACATTGGGGTGCATATGGCCCTTCTTTCACTATATCTGTGTCTTTGGGGTAAATACCCAGTAGTGCAATTGCTGGGTCATAGGGTAGCTCTATTTTTAGTTTTCTGAGGCACCTCCACACTGTTTTCCAAAGTGACTGTACCAACTTGCATTCCCACCAACAGTGTAAGAAGGTTCCCCTTTCTCCACAACCTCTCCAACATTTGTTGTTTCTTGCCTTGTCAATTTTTGCCATTCTAACTGGTGTAAGGTGGTATCTCAATGTGGTTTTGATTTGAATTTCCCTGATGGCTAATGATCAACATTTTTCAAGTGTCTGTTAGCCATTTGTATGTCTTCTTTGGAGAAGTGTCAGTTCATGTCTTCTGCCCATTTTTTGACTTGATTATTTGTTTTTGGGGTGTTGAGTTTGAGAAGTTCTTTATAGATCTTAGATACCAGCCCTTTATCTGCAGTGTCATTTGAAGTATCTTCTCCCATTCTGTGGGTTGCCTCTTTGTTTTATTGACTATTTCCTTTGCTGTGCAGAAGCTTTTTATATTGATGAGGTCCCAAAAGTTCATTTTTGCTTTTGTTTCACTAGCCTTTGGAGATGTATCTTGAAAGAAGTTGCTGTGGGCGATGTTCAAGAGGTTACAGCCTATGTTCTCCTCTAGGATTTTGATGGATTCCTGTCTCACATTGAGGTCTTTCATCGATTTTAAGTTTATCTTTGTGAATGGTGTTAGAGAATGGTCGAGTTTCATTCTTCTGCATGTGGCTGTCCAATTTTTCCCAGCACAATTTATTGAAGAGACTGTCTTTTTCCATTGCATATTTTTTCCTGCTTTGTCGAAGATTATTTTACCATAGAGTTGAGGGTCCATATCTGGGTTCTCTATTCTGTTCCATTGGTCTGTATGTCTGTTTTTGTGCCAGTACCATGCTGTCTTGGTGATCACAGCTTTGTAATAGAGCTTGAAATCAGGCAACGTGATGTCCCCAGCTTTGTTTTTCTTTTTCAACATTTCCTTGGTGATTCGGGGTCTTTTCTGATTCCATACAAATTTTAGGATTGTTTGTTCCAGCACTTTGAAAAATGTCATTGCAATTTTGATCAGGATGGCATTGAAGGTATAGATTGCTCTGGTTAGCATAGACATTTTAACAACAAAAAAAAAGAATATTTTTTTTAAAAGAAAGTCTTTTTTTTTTAAGATTTTATTTATTTATTTGACAGAGAGAGCAAGAGAGCACAAGCTGGGGGAGTGGGAGAGGGAGAAGCAGGCTCCCCGCCAAGCAGGGAGCCTGATGCGGGGCTCCATCCCAGGACCCTGGGATCATGACCTGAGCCGAAGGCAGACGCTTAACCATCTGAGCCACCCAGGTGCCCAAAAAAGAATATTTTTTAAAGTAAGGTGAATTATAGTCATCTCTGGACAGGCAAAGAAGGATTGATAGGCCTTTGGAGGCATGTTTTAAATGTTTTAAAAGCCATTTAAAAAAATCAAGAATAGTCATTTAAATGACAAATCAATTATTTACATGTAAAAGCCTTTAAAAAAATGTTTTCATATCAGGAATATTCAGTGACAATATCCCAGCTCAGAGCAATTTTATTCATACTATTCAATTACATAGCAAATCTTTCCCTTTTCCCCCAGCTTAATTCCAGCTTATTTCTAAAGGATCACAACTTCAAAATTATTTTGACTGTTGAAAGAATTATTGTTAATATAAAGTTAGTGTTGCTCCAGATGATTATGACCTGGTTATTCTCCTTTTGCCCCTCCAGATCCACTGTGCACCCTTTCCCACTCTGCTCTGTGCCCTTGAAGCTGACCGCTATGAACTGCAACATTGGGCTGCTTTGCCCTCTGCTTTCCAGTTGGGTCTGACCAAAGAGAAGCACTGAACAAGCAGGAGCTGCCTAGAGGGAGGGAAGGAGGACAGGAGAGAGGGGGGAGGACAGAACGGAATCACTGGATTTTCCCCCAGCTCCCTCACTTCAGACTGCGGTTGGCAGTGGTGGTTCTAGGTAGTTTGACTGTCAGCATCTTTGTCACAAGCATTTTCACTGCAAACATTTTTGCTGCATAACTAATTGGCTATAAGGTGGTTCTGCCATAAAAGATTTTTAAAAAAAGAACTTGATGGCAGTCTGGTTTGACCATTTGTTGGGGTCATCAACTAGCTGACAGTTCAGTTTCATTTCTCCATTGACGCAGTACTCCTATTTTTATATTAAATCTTAGCCCTCATAACAGTCTATAGAGTGGTGCAGAGTTTTGAACCCATGTTTCACACACAACTTTGAAATGTCTATCAATAGACATGTGACAATATGCCAAGAACAAACAACAGTGTATAAGGCTTTCCCATGCAATGCAAAGCTCAGTTACAAGTAGGCATCCTAGTATCTGGAAACTGATCTCTCTCTTAATGAAGGAAGAAATTTTAGCAAAAAAGAAAAAGTGAGATGGTGAACAAGGAGACAAATCAACAAGCCAAAAAATGTTTACTATTATGAATGAAAGACTTTCAAAACAAGTGCTTAGGTACAATCCACAATATCAAAACAGTTATTTGTGCAGAACAGCCATGAATCTACATGTATTTTAAATGTATACAAATATTTTATATTTCACAAGTCTTTTTTTTTTAAGATTTATTTATTTATTTATTTGAGAGAGCGAGAATGAGAGAGAAAGAGAGAACGCACTGAGAGGGGGGAGGGTCAGAGGGAGAAGCAGGCTCCTTGCTGAGCAGGGAGCCCGATGCGGGACTCGATCCAGGGACTCCGGGATCATGACCTGAGCCTAAGGCAGTCGCTTAACCAACTGAGCCACCCAGGCGCCCTTTCACAAGTCTTTTTTAATTTTGTTATTCAATTTTTATGTTTCAATATGTTCTTTTTAGTGAATATCTGTCTTTTGGTTTTGGTGACTTTATCTTTTATAGAGAATTGCCTCATGGTCAATTAGTTACACAGTGAAAATGTTTGTGGCGAAAATGTTTGCAGTGCAAATGCTTGCAACAAAGATGCTTACAGTAAAGATGCCACATGTAGGCAGTGGTGGCATTCTTCTGAGAAAAGTCACGCCTTTGATTGGGTGGCCCCTCTCCCACAACACAGCTACAGCTATGGGCCCTTCCTCTTCTGGTAACTTCTCCTTCCCTTGCCCATTTAGGTCTAGGGGTGGTAACAATTTCCTGATGTTAATAGCCCCAAGTGCTTCAACATCCTCTGTTGGTTTTCCCCAACCTCCTGTAACTTTGTAAATAGTCTTATCATTAAACTTTCCTCAGTTCCCCATTGGAGGGTGCCATCTACTACCTGCCAAGATGCTGATGGAAACAAGCCTTACTAATGATGTCTTCCTCAAAGAGCTATCTACCTCTATGGGAGTGTAAATAAAGGGAGCAACCAGGCTTGGATGGGAAGAGAACAAACCTCAGGTGTCAGGTTCCTTAAAGAAGCTCACAAGCTCAACTGAAATAGACAATAACTACTCACAGTGCCTAACAGACTTCCAAGAATGCAAAGATGCTCTGTGCCTTACCCTGAGATAGTCAAGAATCAACTAAGAGAAACCAGGCACCAGTGATTTTACTTACTGTCCCTCTCCCTATTCATCTCTAGAGATGTTATTCTTCTAAGAAATCATTCTGGAAGCTTTGAGCAGAGGGGAAACAGGACCCTACGGCATCTCCAGTGCCCTCTCCTTCCACATGCCCAAGCCCAGAAGGCAACAAATCTTTTGCTTTTCCTGGAATCCTCTAAGCACATTCCTGACTCAGGGATTTTGCACTTTCCCTCATAAAGATCAAGGACCTCATTGCTTTCATTTACTGCTTCATCAGATACCAACACAAGGAGGTGCTCCATTAATTAATCAATAAATGAATTGATGAATCAGTGAATGAATGAGAATCATGTACATTGAGTGTTGACTGGAGAAAAATTTTAACCACAATGGGTGATTCTTTCCATGTTTCCAGTGCTCGTCAACCTAATTAAGGAGGTAAAATGACTACTAAAAATAGTAATCACATGTTAACGTATTTCTAACATGTTTAGATGAACCATGTCATTGTTATCCTCCAGCAGAATGGGTCATCAATGGCAAATTATTCAACACAACAATTCAGAACTGTATAGAGGTGTACAGGTAGTGTCCTAGTTCTTGTTTGTGACCCTTGGTTTCTGAGGACACCACCTCCTGCCTTTGTGGCTGCATACCTATGGGTGGGAGCAGCTTCCTGACATTGCTAACCTATGAGCTGTTGGCATTTTCAGTTCTTCTGACACCTTTGTAATTAGTTTCCATAGTCAATTTCTCCCTTGAACAATCAGGTATGTTAAGTTTTTGTCACTGGACACTGACCAAAACGTAATTTTAAAAATTAAGGTTTTTTTTCTTAGATTAGTGATTCTGTGGCTTCCTTTAACATTGATGGTATAGTAGTAAAGACACTGAAGTGGGAGTAAAAAACTATAAATTCTATTATGCTACTCAAAATTCTCCCAGCCTCTTCCCGCTGCTCAATTTCAAAGCCATGTCTACCTATTTGTTACAGCAGATTCTGGTACCAAAATATTTATTAGTTTCCTATTGCTTCTGTAATAAATTACCACAAATGTAGTGGCTGAAGCCAATGCATGCTTAATATCATATAATTCTGCAGGACAGAAGTCTGAAATGGGTTTCACTGGGCTAAATTCAAGGTGTTAGCAGGGCTCCATTGCTTTCTGGAGGCTCTTAGAAAGAACTCATTTTCTTGCTTTCTCCACCTTCTAGAGGCTTCCTACTATCCTTGGCTCATGGCCCCTGATGAATCCTTCCCACACTGCATCTCTGACACTGACAACACTGTCACCTCTCCTTCTCTGACTTTAATTCTCCTCCTTCTTCTTTCACTTATAAAGACCTTTGTGATTATATTGGATCCACCTACATAATCCAGGATTATCTTCCCAAGTTGAGGTCCCAATTTAATCACCTCTGCAAAGTCAATTTTTCCATGTAAGGTTATATCCTCACAGGTTCCAGGGATTAAGATGTGGACATCTTTGGGGGAGGGGGCCATTATTCTGTCTAACACATCCTCAACCTGACATCAGCCCCTAATCAATTACTGGCATGAATCAGTATATAAACACTCCAGCCCCTTGCCCCCTCCCCAGATAGGATAACTTTGAGGTGCATGTTTTATTCTGGCCCTCAGAGTTGCCCAGCCGGATTAAAGTTCAACGTGGTAGTGAATTGTTTAATTTATTGGTTGCCTCCTTTCTTTTTTTCATTCTCCAACTGAGATTTCCTGGAACCACCGCCCAAATAAACTACTTGCATAAGATCCTTGTCCCAAGGTCTTCTTCTGGGAGAACCCAAACTAAGACATTATGTGCTTTGGACCTTACTCTTCCTCTGTTATCTCAGTTTCCTTGGGAAAAGAGGTATAACATCATCTCCCCTAATTTACTCCCAAAGAACATATATGAATAAGAAAGAAAGAACCCTTGCGAAAATGTTTTGGAAAAATCTTAAACAAGGGTGCACAGATACATGATATCTTCATTTAAATCTAGCCAGCTTTTCTTTTTCTTGATATACTTTAGTCAATGCCTCTAGAGCAGTAGTTCTCCACTGAGGGGTAATTTTGGCCACTGAGGACATTTGGAAATGTCTGAAGACATTTTTGATTGTCACAACTCTGGGGGGAGGGGATCTATTGGCATTTACTGGGTAGAGGTCAAGGATGCTACATATCCTACAATGCAGAGGACAACCTCTCACGAGAAAGAATTATTCAGTCTAGGGGTGCCTGGGTGGCTCAGTCTTTAAGCGTCTGCCTTTGGCTCAGGTCATGATCCCAGGGTCCTGGGATCGAGCCCTGCTTGGGGCTTCCTGCTCAGCAGGAAGCCTGCTTCTCCCTCTCCCACTCTCCCTGCTTGTGTTCCCTCTCTGGCTGTCTCTCTCTGTCAAATAAATAAATAAAATCTTTAAAAAAAAATAATTATTCAGTCTAAATGTCAATAGTGCTACTGTTGGGAACCCTTGCTCTTAAGTCAGAAGATCAAACTAATTTATGTCATTATTAGGTGTGTAAACAGCAGAATTATTCTTCCACCTCCTCAAAGTTTATGAATGCTCACTTCATTTTCTGGGAATTAATTTTACTCCAGCCATTGGCTAGAGAAGCCATTATGTAAATAATCTAATGTCACTCTTCATAGACACATTTTTTTGGTGGAATTTGGTTCATGTTTTTTGTCACAGAACCATATAAACCCCATTGCAGAAGAATCTCGAAGCTATTCTAAATACATCATCAAAGTCACTGTTGTATTGTAAAGAGAGGCCAATTCACCATCGAAACCAGGTTCTGCCTTACCCCAATAGAATAGTGCAGAGCTGAACCTACCTAAAATAATGCTCTTTCCCTTTGTCCCCAAACCATTTAATTCTAATATAACACAAAAACATTAAAACTGAGACATGAGTTACCAGAACACCAGAGTGTGTTTTCCCTTGTTCTTTTTATACCCCATTTTCATCTTCCTTCTTCTCTCTTTCTGTTTTCTACATTCATTTTGCTTCTTCATCTTCCCCATTATCCTTTTCAGCCTAATAATCTTTTCATCTTATTTGCCCTCTTCTCCTTGCCCTTCTTCTTTTCCTTTCTGTCCCACCCCTTTTCAACATTGCTCTTGTCCTCAGAACTAAAAATCTTCTGAGTTAACTGAGTGGCACTCACAGGATTTAACTGCCTTTCCCAGCTACTCTGTAAACATAAACTTGAGCCATCTGGGCTTTTTAATGTTTCCTGTAAAGCCTGTCACTGCATCAATCGCCTATTTTGACTGGCTGCACAAGAAGTCATTGTAAGCTAATATTTCCCTAGGGCACTTTGGTCCCTTATTTAATTGTTTTCTTCCTCACAAATGTCTTTTACTCAATAATAGACTGATTTTTTTCTTAAACACCAGTCAAATTCCCTCCTAATTGTTTACGTGCTCCTTTAAACTTAATTATACCATGCCTTCACAATTTAGAATTATAGAAATCTTAACAAGGAAAGGATCTCCTATTTAAAGAAAATTGCCTAAAAATCAGAGGATGAAATAACCTCTAGAAGATTACCATCATGTCAAAGAACTCAGAAAATATTTGCAAAAATCACTCCAGGTAAAGATCGAAGAGGACCTTGACTTTGATTTTCTGTGACATTGCTCTTGTTCTTCTAGAGAACTATTGTTTTTCTTTTATTTATTTATTTAGGTGTTCACCTTGGAATTATTTTAGAAGTAGGTAAGAAGTCTAAGCAACTTCTCTTTAAAAGTCAACATTTAAATGCTCCTGACCTTGCAAGAATAATTTGAAAATAGTTCAATAATTTAGTGCCAAAATATCCCATAGTTGCAGTCATGTGCCAGCTCAAATTATGTCTTTCAATCTACATATAGAAACATAATTATAATAACAGGACAATCACAATTACAGTAACAGCAATGCCGATTTATTAAGTGTGTGCTCTGTCACGCATTGTGTTTTTCAGATGGTGTCCCTAATTGTCACAACCTTTTCTTCTCCTCATCTCCTCCACCTTCCAATTTTTATATTTCTTATCTCTTCCTTCCTCCTTTTCCCTAGATTTACTGTACTTCTTTATTGGCTTCATCATCTTCAAGATCAATAGTTCTCTGATATCAAAACCAAGGCTTTGGCACTCGGAGGAGTGAAACAGCTTGTCTAGAATCCTGCAAATTGTAGGTGAAAGGGTCACTTCCAGTCCAAGTCTCTCTGATTCCAAAATCTATAAGCTTTTTTTAAGAATGCTTTTAAAGGATTGTGTCACTTTGTTCTCTTTACCTTTTCTAAGTTGGCTTAGCTGACTTCAGGGATTCATGCAATACACTTCTCTTCCTCACACACACAACTCTCCCTGCTTTGGTTGGTTTGCTTGGGATATTCCCAACTCTATTTAGGGTATTTTAATTGCCCAAGACAGATCCATTCAGCCTGCAAAAGACTGAGCCTAAACTTGATCCCAGAGTATACCTGGCACCTTCCATTGACAGAAGCCCTGGATAAGGTGCTGGGTGTGAGATTCACTATGATCTGCCACAAGGATTAATAACTAACTAAAGCACTCTTTAAATTATCTGAAATTCTTCACCAGTATATTGTAATATATTTCTGTATCTCTAAAACCTAATGACCATAAAACTATAAAATGTATCTTACTTTTTGTTAAAAAACCTTCTCTATTTTGGGCATAGATTTATATGTTTCTATGTGAGTAATTCATATTCTAATGGGGTGTTCTGCTCAAACCAAGTACTTTTTTGAACCCCTCTGAAAGCTACTTCTTAGAAAAAAATCCCTCTCTGATATACAAGCATTGTGCCTTCCAGCCTATCTCTCTGCAATAACTGTGAGCTCTGAGAAGCTGCAAGAAAGATCAGGAAGTATTTAGGACACTGACATGACTCTACTACCTATAAGTGGATCTGGCCCAAGCACCATAGTCACATTCTTTGAAACAGCTGATAGCAAGAATTTCAGCTGACAATGAAAACTAACAGGGGAAAGGGGGAGGGAGCTTCTTTTAAGAAAGAAAAAAAAAAGAACCTCTTTGAAATAATGATGCTCAACTTCAATAAACAATTTGGGTTCAGGAACGGCACTGAGAATACATGCACTTGGCAAAGATTTCATTTGTCCTTCCTCAAAGGGGGTTTCTGGCTGACACTGAGTTCTGATCCCCATCTAATACACAGTACTACTGAAAAATGAATGGTTACCCATGAGTGTGCCAGTAGGAAGAACTGACATAAGTAGAGATGAGTATACAATGAAACCAGTGAAACAAAACTCACATAGAATATCTCCCTGTCACTCCACTAAACACACCCAAATGACAAGGAAATAAGAGTCTTTTCACGTGTAAAAATTTAATTTTACCTCATAAATGATCAAACTTTTTATGGAGGTATATAGGACAATAAGCATTCAGAGTAAGAGGTCCCCAATTTTGCATATAGGGCATTTTGGGCCTCACCACAACATGCTTTGTTAAGCAAACCAAGCTGAGTTTGATTTATTTCCTTTCTTCCTGTTTCTATAGCATCTTTTCATATTTTTCCTTAAAAAATTTTAGAACAAGAAACACTGGTTCATTGAAGTTAGCTTATATAATTAATGCCAGCACTCCAGAATATAGACAAACTAAACAGAGGTTGTCAACAGCTGCATCATTTAGTAAATGGCTTTGTATCCTCTCTCTCCTGGTCCTTGTGTGTTCACAAAAGCAGCCTGTCCACAGTCCACCCAGGTCTGTTAGGTTCTCCATGTGAACCCCAAACTAAACTAAAATGAAGGAGTAATTTCTGTAACCCTATTGCAGTAAGAGAGACTTGGTCATTAGTAGTCTAGAGGAGGGAAAGCTTTAGCACCTGAAAATTAAGGTTCCATTGCAGGGTTCTACTCTCAGTTGTCCAGCTCTTCTTCCTGGAGGGCTTCAGACAAGCACTACACTTCACATCTTCCTCATTTAGAAAATCAGCTACTCTCTATCTCTAAGGATTTTCTGAAACAGCAAGATTAAAGTGGTTTGGGAAGCTAGGCAGATATTCGTGGATGAAAGAACCCACCAAATGTTCTCTTATAAGTTTGAAACACATATTGAGCATATTCCTCCTTCTTATAGAAAAAAATATGAGGATCATTTAAGGTGTAAATAAAATCTTTTTTTTTCCATAAAACTCAGAAGTCTGGATTCAACAAAGTCATGTAAACAATGAGATTTATGACTGACTTCTTAACAGAAATCATGGGAGCCAAAAGACAGTGGAACAAATTATTTGAAGTGCTAAAAGAAAACTACAAGCCTCAATTTATATATGCAGAGAAAATATCCTATAAAAGAGAAGGCAAAATAGATACATTTCCAGACAACCAAAACCAGACAATTTGTCACCAGCAGCCTTGCACTAAGAGAAGTACTACTGTTGTTTAAGTAGAAGGAAAATAATCCCAGACAGAAATACAGAAAAAACAGGGGGAAATGAGGAGCGATGGAAATTGTAAATGTGTGAGTAAATATAACTAATACTACTTTTGTTAATATTATTGATATTATGTGCAAAACAATAATATCTTATGGTATCATTTCATTGAAATGAATGAAAACAAACTGGTTGCACATTTTGCATTCCCACAAGCAATGTAAGAGAGTTCCAGTCCTTCACAGTACTCATAAGAATTGGGTTTTGTCATTTTTATTTTTTAATTTTAGCCATTCAAAGAGTGTGAAGCAATATCTCATTGAGGTTTTAATTCATATTTTTCTAATGACTAATAACATTGAGTATCTTTTCATGTGCTTATTTCCATCCATGCATTTTCTGAGATATGTCTGTTCAAGACATTTTTCCATTTTTAAATTGAGTTATTTATTTTCTTATTGTTGAGTGGTGAAAGTGCTTTATTTATTCTGGGCACAAGATCTTTATCAGATATGTATTCTACAAGAGAAATAAAAACATATGTCTATACAAAAGCCTCTACAGAATGTTCATAGTGGTTCTATTCATAATCACCAAAAACTTTAAATAATGTCCATCAGTCAGTGAATAGATAAACCAATTGTAATAGATCCACATAATGGAATACTCCTCAGTCATAAAAAGGAATGAACTATTGATACATGCAACAACATGCATAAATCTCAAAAGCATTATGCCATGTGAAAGAAGTCACTCACAAAATGCTCTATTTGTTTAACTGTATGATTTTCATCTAGATGACACTCTGAAATACATAAAAGTATTAAAAACGAAAATTATGTCACTGGTTGCCAATGGCTGGGGTGAGAATATTGATCATAAAGACACACAAGGAAATATTTAGGGTATTTGTGGTGATGACAATATTCTATATCTTGATTGTGGGTAGTTAAATGATTGTCAAATACATAGGACTGTATATATAAAAAGGGTGAATTTTACTGCATGTGAAGTATATTCCAATAAATGTGGCATAAAAAAGAAAACCAGGGGCGCCTGGGTGGCTCAGTCGTTAAGCGGCTGCCTTCAACTCAGGTCATAATCCCAGGGTTCTGGGATCAAGCCCCGCGTCGGCCTCCCTGCTCAGCGGGAAGCCTGCTTCTCCTTCTCCCGCTCCCCCTGCTTGTGTTCCCTTTCTTGCTGTGTCTCTCTCTGTCAAATAAATAAATAAAATCTAAAAAAAAAAAAAAGAAAGGAAAACCATAATATAAAACATGGGAGTGATAAATGTTCTGGGTAGGGGTAGAACTATCAATTTATATGACATATAATTCATATAAAGTTTATATTAAACACTGATAAATCATGGCTATATATTGCAAACTCTCAGATAACTATAATACATTACTGAAAGAAATTAAATGCCCAAATAAAGGGAAGGACAGACCTTGTTCATAGATTGGAAGACTCAATATCATAAGATATAAATTCTCTCCAAATGATCTAGAGTCAGTACAATTCCAATCATAATTCCCAGCAGGTTTTTCATGGAAATTGACATGCTGATCCTCTAATGGAGAAGAAAATGCAAAAGATCAAGAATACCCAAAGAAATCCTAAAGAAAAACGAAGTTGGAGGACTTACTGAACTGGATATCATGTAGATCATAGACCTAAATGTGAAAGGTAAAACAATCAAGTTTCTGGAAGCTAGTAGGAGAGTATCTTTAGTCCCTTGGCATGGGCACAAAAAGCTCAAGTAATAAGTTTAAATGTTGATGAACTGGACTTCATTTAGATGAAGAACCTGCATCACCAAAAGATAACATTAAAGCAGGAAAAGGAAAGACACTGAGTGAAAAATATTTTCAATACGTATACAAGAGAAAAAACTCTTCGATAATACATAAAAGAACTCCTACCAATCAACATGGAAAAGAGACAATACCATTTCTAAAATGGGCAATAGACTTGAACATACATTTTATAAAAGAGAATATCCAAATGACCAGTATTCATATAAAGATTTGCTAGGCATCACTGATCAGAGAAGTGCAAATTAAAGCCACAGCAAGATATTACTAAACAACCCCCAGCATAACTAAAATTACCCAGTGTTGATGAGAATATGGAACAGCAGGAACCTTCACACACTGTAGGAAGAATTGTAAATTGGAATGATCACTTTGGAAAACTCTTCTGCTTATTTATTAAAGGTGAAATGTGCATACTCTATAATACAAAAATTCCATTCCTCAACAGAAAGGAGTACTATATCTAACAAAAGATATATACAAGAATGTTAATAGCCCAAAATTGGAAACAACTCAGACATTTACCAGCATGGAATGGATAAATTGTGTTGTATTGATACAATGGAATAGTACACAGCAATGAAAAGTATGATCTATTGAAACATGTAACATCATGAATGAATTTCAGAAACATGATAGGAAGCCAAACACAAAATAGTATGTACTGTGTAGTTCCATTTGTATGAAGTTCAAAATGAGGAAAAACTAATCCATGTGGATGGATGTTAGAATAGTGGGATGGGGCACAAGGAAAGCTAACAGGGACAGAGCAGTGCTTTTAACCTTGATAATGGGTATTGTTTTCAGGGAAACGCCCACTTTGGGTAAATTTATGAAGACATATGCTTAGGATTTGTAATCTTTTCTGTATGTATCTTATATTTCAATAATAATGAGTTTACCAGGAGGGGTGCCTGGTGTCTCAGTCGGTTAAATGTCTACCTTCGGCTCAGGTCATGATGCCAGGGCCCTGGGACTGAGCCCCACATGGGGCTCTCTGCTCAGCAGGGAGCCTGTTTCTCCCTCTCCCTCTGCCTGCTGATCCCCCTGCTTGTGCTTTCTCTCTCCTACTCTCTCTCTGTCAAATAAATAATAAAATCTTTAAAAAAAAAATAAGTTTCCCAGAAAAGGAACTACTATGGCTTTTGGAAGATAAATTAAAGTCTGTGTGGAGGGGTGCCTGGGTGGCTCAGTCGTTAAGCGTCTGCCTTCGGCTCAGGTCAGGATCCCAGGGTCCTGGGATCGAGCCCTGCGTCGGGCTCCCTGCTCTGCAGGGAGTCTGCTTCTCCCTCTCCCACTCCCCCTGCTTGTGTTCCCTCTCTTGCCATGTCTCTCTCTGTCAAATAAATAAATAAAATCTTAAAAAAAAATAAAAATAAAGTCTGTGTGGAATGATTACTGGCCAAACCAGTTTCCTACCAAAGGGACACAATTCGGGTTCCAAATAATACTTATCAAAGCAACATTTTGTTTTTTCATAAGGGAAATCCTTTTCCCTACATAAGTATTTGTTGTGGCAACTTCGTAAACTGCCTGCTCACATGGTGAGGGACTTTAATTAGTATCACTTCACACAGTACTATTTCACAAAGGGATTACAACTCTTTAAGAGACGTTTATTTTATCAGAGAAATCTCCACCAGTAGAATAATGATTTGCTGGTAGTTCCTGAAGTCTACTTCACAGATTTTCAAACTTGCTTCTTTTTCTCCCTACACTCGTTTACTAAAATCTCCCTGCCTCGTTTACTAGAATTCCCACCCAGGAGAGAAGTATAGGCACCCTTTCTGTAATTCAGGATCTTCATAGTTAGTCCTTCCTTTCTGCTCTCAATCCGTTTCTTAGAGATTACACAAGTTCAAGGAATTGCAAAGTTTGTGTTCAGATATTAAATCACCTGCAATTTTCCTTTGATGTGTGTCTAGAGGAACTTTCATGACATAACACCAAAGAAAAGGCTAAAGGGCTGTCATTTTGAGATAGCAGGAATCTCATTATATTGACTGCTTTTCTCCATCTACTGGATCCAGTCCTCCTGTAGCCAAGAAATTCATCCCAGCATACTTTGATGAGCAGATAAATCCACTGATCAAAAATCCTTACTTAGAAATAGTTCGCTCCAAAACCAAAGGGAGATCCAAGTTTCATAATTTCTAGAGTTTACCATTACTTCCAACTATACAGAACTTCTACCTCCTTTTTACTTTGTAAAAGGAAAACCACAGACTTCTTCTGCCTGTTGCACATTTACCAGAATCATACAACCATAAACACACACACACACAACTTGTGGTAAGTGGGCTAATACACATAACACATCATTGCCTGACATTTCTTGAAGTTCTACTAGGCTCAACTAGGAAAAATAAAAATACATAAATATTACTGGGTTGATCATAAAGGAACAAAGGGGACTGAGAAAGCCAAGAAGAGATTCATTTAGCAATATCTTGGAATACTTTATGTATTGAATGAATCAATGCCATCATAAGAACATGAAACAAGGCTCACCTATTAACCATCTCTGATGTGAGGGACTCTTACTCCAGCAAATGTTTACTAAGTGCATGTCACCCATCCTGGGTGGATTGGGAAACAAATATGGTACAAGTGTTCTTTGTAAATATGGCATGAAGAGTGGAATCTACTTGAATGGAGAATACAAACTTGTACTTCAGCATCTTCCAAAACCCAAGTATAAACTTGGCAACAGATAAAACATAAGCTCTGCAGGTATATCTGCTGGATCTCTGATGTCTAATTTCTGGATTGTCATGAATCATAACTTCTTCCCAGAGATTCCAAGGCTACAGATAAGCCCAAATATAAGTCCCACCTCATCAGCTGCTGTGGTTGCAGCCAGTTGACAGACCTCAAGGATCAGGTAGATAAAACCTAGGCACATTGTCTTAGCACCAGGCCTCCTCTCTTATCCTCGGTGTGCATAAATTACTCTGGAGCTCCTGGGTGGGATTCTTTGGAAACAGGTGTTCTCATAGCTATTGAGCTAGTTTTCCTTTTCACCACCTCTTAATCCAGGATACTCTGTTACTGTTGTTACCCAGGCATCAGAGGCATGAGCCCCAACTCCAATTTCTGAGTGTTTCCTTACACCAAGCCACCAAGCACATACATATATACATATCGTTGTAGGTGTACAAACTATGGGAAGAACTGACCAGAATACCAGTAAAGGAACAGAAGAAACAAAACAGCAAACAGCAGTGTAAGAAGCTAAGATACACCAGTTATTATTCTTGTTTGTTCGTTTGTTTTGTTTTAATTTGGCTAGTTGGTTTTCATGTTTGTTAGCCATTCTCTTTGACTTTTGGATGCTTGGCCATGACTGAAGATTGACTTGTGTCTCACTTACTTCCAAAAATACCTTCTTACAGATCAGGAATATGCATCTAACACTAAACAAATAGGCAATGCCTCCCAAAACCAGCTCCTGAGGCTGAGCCTCTGGATGTTCCAGTCAAATAACTCATCCATCTGGACCCAGGACAGGACAAAAAGTAAACCCCACAGTGGTTTGCACCTGTTTCCATGGTTTACAAAGTCAGTTCTTAAACGGACTGTGGCAATCCCTAAGAATCCAAATGCATACTTTATAAACAACTCACTAAAAAAAAACTACTGTTAGAAAAAATTTTGGCCAAGGACGGACTTGTTGAGATCATTGAAGTCAGAAGCTCCTAATTTCTTTGGGATCATATCGCCTTTGAAAATCCATGGAAAGCTATTGACTCTTTGGCCTCCAAACTACATTTACAATCTTGCCTAGAACTTTGAGGAATTTTTAAAAATCCATATATATTATGAATGTCATCCATGAATCCACTCAAAGTCCATAGGCTTCCCCATTAAAAACCTCTGATTTAATCCAAGCAGGAATAGGAGGTCTAAAAAGACAAGTAGCTTACTTAAGGGGACAGAATATGGGAGCAGAACCAGGGCTAGAACACAGTATCCTGGGTCACAGTCTACTACTGACACGATTGGTCCGGAGTAAGGAAAGATCTAAATGAAAAAAAACATGGTTACTCTGGGATAGGTTAGACTTGTTTGAAACACATATTGGTTAGGAAGTTGTGGGGAGAAATGGTCTTGAATATAAATGAAAGACAGTCAGATTTACCATTTGGGGTCTAAGTTAATTGCCTTTCTTTTTCTTTTCTGGACCAGCTTTAAAAGTAGGTGATCAGGTGATTGGAAACACAAATTCCTAAGCATTACATTAGTGTTTTCCTTCCAGTGTTTCCAGGTTGATATGTAGGAGAAAGGAGTCCCAAATTTTGAGGCCACTACTATTTATTCCCAAGTCTGTAATATAAACAGAGAGTACAAGACTATTTCATTTATTTGATCATTTCAAGCAGTTAAATCACTCACTATGCATTCCTTGCAACCTTAAGCATCATTATCTTTCTATTTCTAACAAGATTCTGGAGATGCTAACTCTCAGAATTTTTGGAAATGCCTGTCATCCATTCACCACAATAAAGCAGCAACCTCTAGTTCTCATGGAACTGCCCTTCTATGGGATCTATGAGACACCCTGTCCTGAGTGCTCCCTCCTCCCTCTATTCATACAGAAATTGGTCATGTTAGCAAGAGCAGCCTGGCAATGATACCACATTGTTTAAAGTGGCTCTGAAACTGTGTGGCTCTAAGCAAGTCATTTACCCTTTCTAAAACTTGGTGTCTTAATGGGTGAAGTGGGAATAATAATCACAATGGCTTATAATGTTGCTGAAGATAAAAGGTTATCAGGCAGGTAAAACAATTAGTCCAGTGCCTGGAACACAGTAAGGCCAGGTCCACATTAGCTTGTGTTGCTGTTATTCTCAAGTGAAGGCACAGACCCAGGGAGAGGAGGGCACAGAACAGGAGAGAAAACCAAAGCCTGAAATTGAGAAGACATTGTAAAGCTCTTTGGCTTGACCTTGATTAAAAATACAGAAACAACTCAAGCCCCTCTAACCCTAGTTACTTTCAAACAAATTCATGAAGAGGTTTCTGCCAAAAAGTCTTAATTAAATACAGTATCAAAAGGACCTCCTTAAGAAAATTCCATTATAAGGTGCAGCCCTAGGGTAGATACAATATAAGAATCCAATGTCATTGATCCCCTGGGATAATGATTTTCTTGTCTTCTGTGGCAGGGTATTTCTCCCAGGGTTTAGCCTGTGGACACAGAACACAGCTGAAGCTCAGGTGCTTGTCAGCTTCCAGCTTCTGAGAAGAAAGAGAATCAAGTTGATGACTGAAGGGTCCATGTGTTATAAGCAGAGAGCATAAGGGCTTTCACTAGAGACATTTTGGTTTTCTTTCATAATAGTTGTTTTGGGTTTTAACAAACTTTATTTCTCATTCATGAAGAGGACATCTGACTTTCTAATTAGAGTTTAGGTTGATTTTATTTTTTTACTATACTGGAGGCTCAATAGCGTCTATAGTCCTCCTGTTTTTTAAAAAATAAAACAAGAACTATAATTCTTCTGTGTGTCCTTCTGCTGCTTACCTTTGTGCTGCAGGAAATCTATGATGGCTGAGTTTTAATGTCTCAAACCTGGTTGGCTCCCTAGAGACATCTGGAAACAGAATCCACTTCTGGCTTCTCAGTGTTCCAATGGTGTTCCAGATGATGAAGCAAACTCTGCAGATTGGGCCACAAAATTCCACTCCAAAAATAAACAAGAGCATCTTGCTTCCTACCTTGAGGTTGAGGTTCCAATCCCTTCAAACAGCCTGTTTACATAACAGCCCAGAATGTGGCCTGAACTGTGATCCCTTTCCTGATAAGACCCTCAGCATGTTCTGTCCCAAGCTGTTTGGGTTCAAGTACGGGGCAAGGCCCAGAATGGGAAAGCTCACTGGGCCCCTGGGACCACAGCAAAGAAGTTAGGCCTGTTTTTCCAGGAGCTGCCACCTTGCAATCCCCATCCAGTAGCCCCGATTGCCCAGCACTGCTAAAGAAAAGCACGTACCACATTAAGAAGTGGAAAGCAATTCTCGTATTTCTAACCCAGTAAACAATTCTCATCAGTTGTTTTAACCTTCCTTCTATTAGCTTACAAAAATATTTTAAGATGTTCTCACCCTTAAAAAAGTTACTAAATTCTAAAACCTCAAATCTTTGCCTAAATTCTGACCCCACAACTTACTCTTACATGTTCTTCCTTCCTTCTCCACCTCTTAAAAAAGTAGTCATCTCCCTGCAAAGAAATGACTTCAAATTTTAGGAAATTGTCAACACTCAACTGTTTTTGACCTAAAGAATCTTTCATGTGGTTCAACCTAATACCCGCAATCTGTTAACAGTGTTTACTATGGAAGGAATGAAGGAAAAGTGGAGGGATCTTGATTGATCATTAGTTTCTACTTTGTACTCTACTGTACTTTCCAAATTTCTTCAACCAGCTTATGTTAGTTTCAAAATCATAATTTAAAAAAAGAAATCTGGCCAAAATCTCCATCTCCACTAAGAGGGCATATTGATTCCACAGTCCCTTGACATCTGTTCTTTGAACTTGCCCCTCTTGCTTCTCTCACTGAAGACAGCAAAGTCCCCCAGTGACCAAACTCAGCCAATACATTAGATGAACCTACTGTGACATTTGACATTTTTGTCTTTCTATGCTCTCTCCTGCATATGGCCCTGGTTTTCCTGGTTCTCCAGACTTGTGTCCACTCTTTCTCAGTCTCCTTCAGTCATTGGACAAATATTTACTGAGTATTACCATGTACCAGGCATTCCCTAGAGGCCAGAAAAATTACAGTGAAAACAACACAATTTTTCTCTGTCCACCCCTAAAATGTTGGTGTTCTCCAAGGTTTTGTCCACCTCCCTTATTTTACATAGTTTCCCTGAACTGTCTTTACTTGCGTGGTTTCATTCTCTTCCTCGACCCTTCTGCTGATGATTCACAAAGACCCTGCTTCTCCCTACCATACCTCTTCAGCTGAATATTCCAAAGGCACTGTAAATTCAATGCATTCTGAATCAAATTCAACTGCCAGTTTGTTCTTCTTCCAGCATTCCCTACATAGGTCCTCACCTCCCTATTCATCGAGTCATGCATTCTAGTCATCCTTTAATCCTCTTCCCTGTCTTTGACTAGGTCCCTCCAAAAGCAGAATCTGGGACCACAAAATGAGCACAAAGAGTCTATTTGGAAGGTAAATCTAGGAAGCAGGGGTGAGAGATCAGGGAGTATGAGGCAAGGAAGGAGAAAGAGCCAGTAAAGAGAGTGTAACTAAGTGGGTTCTTGCTGTGGACAATGGCAGTACACTTCCACACAGGACTTTCTGAGGAACCATGTGGAATAAGCTTCCAGATTTTCCCACTGAAGGATGAGAGGCTATAGCATTTTTACAAATTCCTATTTCCCAGTAGTTAAGGGCTGCTGGAAGTAGAACACGGATTGGGTGTTCCCTGTGCTTCCAGAGTGCATAGAAATCATCTAACACCACTGCAGCTGAAATCAGAAGTGAAACAAAGAGATACTGTAAGAGGCATGTATACCTCTGCCAACCTCCCTCTGTCCCCACATCCAGTTTCCAACTCCTAATAATTCAGCCTCTTAAATATTCTTCAGTTTGTCTCTTTCTTCCCATTACCACTTTCAAACTCTCACATCTTATCAATATAATTACAATCATCTGGCTGCTATCTTTACCTTCACTCTCTCCTCCATACTGCTGCCAAAGGTATCTATCTAAAAACATTTCTGATCATATAGATTCCTTGTTTAGAAATTCAAGATGATTCCCCCCCGACCAATTACCTACCTACCAAGTACCTATACAAATGGAATCCAAATTTCTTTTGATGGCATAGCTGGCCCTTCACATTCTGCATCCAGAATTCTTATTGCCTCTTCCCCTCCTACAATTCAGCTACCCTATCCCCTCCCCCCACAATATTAACTTCTCATTCTCAAATGTATCAGACCTTATAAGTTGAGTATTCTACTTCATAATGCTTAGAAGGCACTGTGCTTTATGAAATGCTTCAAGTTCAAATGGCACAAATTTGAAAATGTTGACATCTACTTTAAGATTGAATGGAATAGAGCTAATTTTTTTTTTCTAGAGCTCAATTATTTTTAAGTGTCCTTTGGTGGAACCCATTATTACCTTCATCTACTAGATAAATAAGCATTTCCCTACTTTGCCTTATGCATTTGTTTCCAAAGCCTACAAAGTTTGACTAAGTAAATGAAGACTAGAAATACAGAAACAGATGGAAGGTGATAACAGACATCACAGGGCTAAGTAAATCACAGCCTGAATGCCTGCAGAAAGGGATCCTAGAGAGAAATGAGTCCATTTGTCCCTGCTGAACCCCTAAGAGGCATAGCACTTGGTGACACAGAAGTCTGGATTTAGATTTAGGTCCAAACATAGGAGGTATGGATTATTTGTTTACAGAAAGTGCGACATTTCTCATGTACCCAACCCTCCCCTTCATTCAAGGCAGCTAAAGGATCTACCTTCCTTCTATATCCCCTAGAGGAACAAAGTGTAATGTTCTGGATAAACAGGAGCCTGAGAGGAGCTGGGCTTGAATATAAGGGCATGAAAGCAAATGTCTACATGCTGAGCTGTGTGCCCCTTAGCCTCCTTCCTCCACTCTGCTCACAGAAAACCAGTAGCCAAGCGTTTATACCAACAACACTACTTCCAGCCTCAGGACAGAAGACTGAAATTCTTATCTGGAGAAGCTGCCCCTTTGAAAAATACTTTACGTAGAGATACTTGGGGATAGCCTGCTGGAAAATCTAGCTCACCTTAAAGAGAATTTCACCAGCCAAGAAAACTGCCTCCACTCTTCACCTACAGACAAAGCTACCAATCAGCTCATCAGAGTTTCATTTAAATATGACTAGGCATTCAAGGGTCACCAGAAATGGAGAAAATCTAATATGAAAGAGGGATTCTAAAAACTAAACTGAAAACAAAACAAAACAAACAAAAAAATGAAACAATACAAGATATAAAAGAAAGCTATCCCAAAACGCCATATTTAATATCTTCAGAGGGACAGGAAAATATTTTATCTATGAAAGAATGGGATGTTATAAAAAAGAAATGATCAGAAAACAAAAACTTTTTAATGATAATTGAAGAAATACAATAAAAATATTATAACAAGGAAATCTCCCAGGAAATGATTTTTTTTAATTATATATTTCTGAAGTCCATTTCTTTTTAATTTTTATTGTTATGTTAATCACCATACATTACATCATTAGTTTTTGATGTAGTGTTCCAGGAAATGATTTTTTAAAAGTCAAAGATATGAGAAAAGAGAGAATATATAAGGAAATAAGATCCATCTAGATTTAACCTTGGTACTCAAAGTATGGCCCACAGACCAGAAACATTGGCATTTCTTGGAAACTTGACAGAAACAGAGACTCACAGGCCCCATCCCAGATCTATTAAGTCAGAATCTATATTTTTATAAAATCCATGAAAGTTTGAGAAACTTATAGAGGAGATCAGTATATTATAGTTAGGATGCTTTGGGTTTCAAGTAAGAAAAACCCATCTCAAACCAGCATTAAAAATAAGGACAATTCTTATTTAAGAGAGAGAACAGGGTAGGCTCCAATTTTTCCCTGTTATTAGGATCCCAGATTCTCTTAACCTGATTCAGCTCTACCATGATCCCATGCCTGGTTCCTTTGGTGCCATAAGGTCTCTACAAGCGGCAACTAAAACAAAGGTGTTCTTTGTTCATAGTAAGCCACAGGGAGAGCTGGTCTTATCTCCCCCAGAATACTGTGGAAGCTTCTCTTCATTTGTTATTATCCCAAACTAGCCTAGGCTGCTCATCCCTGAAATATTGACTTACACAAAGGGTAAGTTGACTATGATTGGTTGAGACTGACTTTACAGGATGAAATATATGTTGTGAATGAATCTCAATATCTACCACATTCAATTTCAGGTCAATAGAAGTTCCAGAAGGAAAGAACAAAGAAAAAAGAGATTTTATCCAATACAAGAAAATTTCCTAGAACTTGAAAGCATGTGCCTATTGGCAAAAAGGGATCATTGAGCAGTCAGCAAAATGATGGTCAAAAACTTATTCAAAGAACTCTCATGAATTTTCAGAAAACCATAAATAATGAGAATATTCTAAAAGCTTCAGAGAGAAAAATATAGATCTCATTCACAGAAATAGGAGTCAGAATAGCACTGGAGTTCTCAACAGTTCAATATGTTTTAGAAGACAGTGGAAAGATGCCTTCAAAATTCAAAGGAAAAATCATAGTCCAATAACATCATGATTTACTTAAATGCTATGATTAACACACCTGAGGAAGTATACCCTGGGTTTAATCACAGCGGTAATTGTTACTCTTTTATTCTATATCCAGCCCAACTATCAATCAAGAATCAGATAGAGTCACTTTCAAGCATTCAAGAATTCATAATATTATCTCCTCACACACTTTTAAAGGAAAATAACAGGTGCTCTTCATGAAAATGAAAAAATAAATCAAGAAAGAGAGGAAATCATTGCTAAACAGTAATTGTTGTTGAGGCATTTGGGAAGAATAGCTATAACTAAGCAAATGAAAAGGGAGGAAGAGAAATGTTTATTAATTCCATGGAGAAAAGTTTTACATGAAAGGAAGTACTTAATGTACAGGACTGTGACTATACTTAACAACACTGTATTTTCTGCTTGAAAGCTGCAAAGAGAGTAGATCTTAAAAATTCTTCCACCACACGTACACACACTAAGTATGTGATGGAGGTGTTAACTAACATTATTGTGGTAATCATTTCATAGTATACACAACTATCAAATCATCACTTGTACACCTGAAACTTATACAATATGTCAATTATAACCCAGTAGAGCTGGAGGAAAAAAAAGAAAAAAAATATATATATATACTTAACACCTTGGTGAACATTATTGTCCATAAAAAAGAAAGAGAGGAACTATAAACAGCATACATTTATTAGTTCAGCAGTAAATAATATTAACACACTAAATATTGATTTAACAAATTTAATACCAACTGTCATATTGCTATACGAAGAGTATCTTGGCCAGTATAATGGAGATGTTGGGGTTGAAGAGAAAAATCCTGAGTCTCTGAAACAGGTAGTCAATAGAAACAGCTTAAAATTAAAAGATCCAGAAATAGTGGCACCTGGGTGGCTCAGTCGGTTAAGCGTCTGCCTTCAGCTCAGGTCATGAATCCAGGGTCCTGGGACCGAGCCCAGCATCCAACTCCCTGCTTAACGGGAAGCCTGCTTCTCCCTCTGCTGCTCCCCGCTGCTTGTGCTCTCTCTCTCTCTTTCTCTCTCTGTGTCAAATAAATAAATAAAATACTTAAAAAAATCCAGAAATAGGGGCACCTGGGTGGCTCAGTCGGTTAAGCGTCTGCCTTCGGCTCAGGTCATGATCCCAGGGTCCTGGGATCGAGCCCCACATCGGGCTCTCTGCTTAGCAGGAAGCCTGCTTCTCCCTCTGCCTCTGTCATTCCCCTGCTTGTGTTCTCTCTTGCTCTCTCTCTCTCTCTGACAAATAAATAAACAAAATCTTAAAAAAAAATCCAGAAATAGCAGTATATGCATGTAATTTTGAAATATGGCATTAGAAATCATCAACAAAATGAAAAGGTAAACTACAAAGTGGGAGAAAATATTTGCAAATCATATGTCTGATAAGGGGTTGGTATAATTAATAGTATATATAAATATATAAAGAATTCCTATAACTCAATAGCAAAAAAAAAAAATGATTAAAAATGGGCAGAAGAACTGAATAGACATTTTTCCAAAGAAGACATACAAATGGCCAACAGGTACATGAGGAGGTGCTCAACATCACTAATCGTAAGGGAAATGCAAATCAAAACTGCAGTGAGATATCACCTCATACCTGTTAGAATAGCTAAAATAAAAAAGACAAGGGGTGCCTGGGTGGCTCAGTCATTAAGTGTCTGCCTTCGGCTCAGGTCATGGTCACAGGGTCCTGGGATTGAGCCCTATATTGGGCTCCCTGCTCAGCAGGGAGCCTGCTTCTCCCTCTCCCACTCCCCCTGCTTGTGCTCTCTCTCTCTCTCACTGTGTCTCTCTGTCAAATAAAGAAATAAAATCTTTAAAAAAATAAAAAAGACATGAGATAATAAATGCAGATTAAAATATGGAGAAAAGAGAACCTTTTGCACTGTTGGTGGGAATGTAAATTGGTGCAGTCAGTACAGAAAACAGTATGAAGTTTTCTCAAAAAAATAAAAATAAAACTACCATATGACCAAGCAATTCCAATTTTGGGTATATAATCAAAGGAAAAGAAATCACTATCTCAGAGAGATACCTGCACCTCCATGTTCATTACAGCATTATTTACAAGAGCCAAGACATGGAAACAATCTAAGTGTCCATCAACAGATGAATAGATAAAGAAGTTGTGATATAAATTGATAGATACACATACACCATATATATAGTAAATATATACACTATACACACACACAAACACACACAATGGAATATTATTCAACTATTAAAAAGAAGGAAATCCTGCCATTTACAATAACATGGATAGACCTTGAGGGCATTACGCTAAGTAAAATAAGACAGAGAAAGACAATTACTATATAATCTCACTTATATAGGGAATCTTAAAAAAAAAAACAAAACTCATAGAAACAGAGAATAGATTGGTAAGTTGCCAAAAGTGGGGGGTGGGGGTGGTGGAAATGGGTAAACATGGTCAAAAATTCAAAATTTTCAGTTTTAAGATAAGTAAGTTCTGGGAATCTAATGCACAGCATGGTGACTATAGTTAACGATACTGTACTGTATATTTGAAAGTTGCTACGAGAGTAAATCTTAAAAGTTCTTATCACACACACAAAAAATGTAACCATGTGAGGTGATGCATGTGAACTAAAACTTATTGTGGCTATCATTTCATGATATATACATATATCAAATCATTATATTGCATGCCTTAAACTAATACAATGTTTTATGTCAATTATATCTCAATAAAACCAGAAAAATATAAATACATACACAGCATTAAATAGCAAACAAAATAGTATAAAAGAGTAGAAAAAGGCTTTCCCTGTGGACTAGGTCTAGAAGTAAAGGTAGACCTGATATTTTTCAAAATCAGACTTTGAGAATTCAAGTATTTTACTAGTAATGCAATTTGTACTTAGATCAAAGTATAATACCTTGATCTACTTAGAATCAGATGATTCAGATGGTTTTACTATTGCTAAAAAAAAAAAAGGAAATTAACAAGTCTAAAGTCAGCAAGCTTCCTACTTAGTCACTAAAAAATATTTAGCTGCTAGAACCTATTTATATTATCTTTTAACAACCAGCTCAATAAGCTACTACCTCGGGTGGTGGAGGAAGGCAGAAATGTGTTCTATTTTGTGTTATTGACATGGATATAGGTTAAGAAGAAAGACTAGAAGAGAAATACTATGTTAATTTATTCAGCCAATATTTACTTTAAGCTCTGAGGGTAAACCACAAAATACAGTGCAAGATCCCTGCTTTCAAGGAACTCATACTTAATTTCAGGATTCATATTCAATTTCAAATTCAGTTACATACCGAATAATAGATCACTAAAATACACAATACCATACGTAAACCTCAGAAATACTATGTTGCACAGAAAACGCCAGAAACAAAACTACATAATAAAGGATTCCTTTTAGATTGAGTTCAGAACTAGGCAAAACTAATCTTTGGTGAAGTAAGTCAGAATTTAGGTTACTCTTGGAAAGAAGAGTATTAGTAGGCATGATGCATATTTCTTTCTCTCTTCCATCCTATCAAGTAGATGTAAAACATCTATACGGGGCAGTAAGACAGTAATTAGTAAGACCAAAATGCAACACAGGCAAGGGTAGCTTCATCCCGGATGAAGTTGAAATGACATCATATACACATCCATGTGGCTTGGGCTTTCTCACACTATGGTGGCCTCAGGGTATCAGGGCTCCTAGAGAGGGTTCCCAATAACCAAAATTGAAGTTTTATGGCCTTTTGTGATCGTGCCTTAGAAGTAACATATCGTTACTTCTGCTGCCCTCTTTTGGTCAAAGAAGTCACAAGCCTACCCAGATACAAGGGGAAGGGACATAGATTGCACCTCTTAATGTAAGAAATGTCAAAGAACTTGCAAACTTAACACTGCTGCATGGAGGGAAATGTGGACCACATTTGAGATGTAGAGCTCACTCACATAGCTACCCTATTTCCCTCTCCCCATGTCTAAGGTTATGGCAAACTGAGGGCTGGTGATTCTCTTACTTCTGCCATTAAGACTTGTGGTCTGTGCAGCTGAAAAATTAAGGAAAAAAAGGCAGAAGAGATTTTGTAATAAGTGGCACCGTCATTTATCTAATGTGAGTGATTTTAATGGTAAGGAAAAGGACCTGAATCTCCAAAAAGATATTTCCTCAAACATTCAGGTGAAATCTGAAGTGTTGTTCCTAAAGATTAGACTCTTACGTTGAAACCCCGCCTCCCCCTCACCTCCTTGCCAAGAGGTCAGACTTTCTTACTTTGGTATGAATTAAGGGTTAACTGAGCCATACAAAATGGTATGATAAAAGGCTGAGGCAAGAGGGTCCCCAGCATAAAGTGGGGTCCAGAAACAGAGGAAACCAGAAATGGTTGTTCTGAGGAAGGACATAAAGCAATGAAGAACAATATAACCATAGGTTTCAACCCTGTTGCTTCATGCCATCTCCAATGATTTATAGTGGCTTGTCATAGCCTATATTTAAAAAGAAGCTTCTGTTAAGAGTCAAATTTCCCCTTAGAATAGAATAATCTGAAGAGCTTTTTGTATTGGGCTTTTCTGAATAACGAAAGGTGGGTTAGAGACATATAATTTAATCCTAAACCATGACTCAAAAAATACTTTTCTCCCCATAGATGGAATTCAGAGGAAAAACTGGCTTTAAAATAAAATTTTCTTTTCCGGGTTGCTTCTTTAGAAAGAGCTAGAAGCATGAGTCTAGGTAGAGAGAGGAGGGCCAAGGGAGGTCAGAAATATTACTGTCCTAAGCCACTGCCCAAGTACAAAACAGAATTCCATAAACATTGAGTTGCATTCTTTTTTCCAAGTCTGTCAAGTTTCTTAACACTGAGACAATATCACCATCTGATGGCCACATGACTATGGTTTGGGACCATGAATTGATGGGAATGTAAAGGGGAAAAAGAAGAAAGGTACCAAGAAAAGTTTCCTCTTTTTCTCTTCCTGTCTACCTCCCCTTGCATCAACAAAACAGAACAAAAAGATAAATTAATTAATTTAAAAAGGAGAGGGGAAGGGCACAGAAAAAAGAAAAAAAAAACACACAAAACAACTTTACAGACAGCATCTACTTTTGGAGGTTTCCAGGCCCAAGAAGCAATTCAGTGAAAATGCTGTATTCTTACATTGCTTTAAAATTCCTGAGTCTTAAGGCCAGTTTGCAGACTGGCTCAGCAGGACCTGAGAATCTTCCTTCCAGAGTTGGTTTGTATAGTGCCTCTCAGTGGAAACAGCTGCTCCCATCAAGCTGCTCATTCAGAGTCAAATACTTGAGTGTCCTAAATGAGCTGCCACCAATAGCCACTGGGTGCTTGACGATCTCAAAATCCATTGGCCAAATTCCCTGTGAATTGATTCCAACCAGAGATCCTACGTGTGATCCCCATCCCCCTGCCCAGAACTATGCAAGAAAGGGAACTGTGGAAAATGTAGCTCAAGCCAACCTAACTCAACACAATACAAACCTACCCCAACTTGATTGGTTTTCTAGCACCTACCTGTCACCCACCAAGCTGGCTTCACTTGACTGTCTTTTCTGCTCTGTGACAAGCAAGGGAGAGAGGAGGAGGGCAGAGGAAGTAAGAGGAGAGATAAGCAAGAAAGAGGAGCCAAGATGCACTACCCAGAGTGATCAAAACAAGAAGAAAGAGGGAGAGCCTCTTGGTTTCTTGTCACACAAAACAGTGATAGATAACATAGCTAGTTAATTGCCCAGGCTTGGAACATCTTAAATAAAAGTCTGCTGTGACACCTACTGACCTTCACCCTCTAATTTGCAGCAATGTCTATTAAACCAAGGTCATCCAGGGGGAAAGAGAGGGTCTGGAGGTCCTCATCACCAGACTTAGCATATCTACCGAGACTAAAGTCCCTGTAATGCCATCCAAAACCACATGCCAGGTGAGTATATGATAAATATTTTATCCTGGGCTTAAGGAGGACTTCCAAAGTCATTAAACTAAAAGACAAAAACCTTCTCTAATATTTTGAGTATTTTATCTTATTTTCAAGTATAGTCACCAGCTGCATCTTCCCGTCACCTAAGTACACCACTCCGATAATGGATTCCATGGTTTGAGGCCTCCTGGATTCCCTGGGGGATCTGAGCCAGTTCCCCAGGAAGCCCAAAAGATAATGGGGAAAAAGCAGAAAGCATCAATGATTGTACTTATGCTGTGCACACCAACCACTTGGTCCTCATTAGCCTGGGTCCAATTACTACCAGGACATGGGTCACAGCTTACTTTCATATGTTCATGACACTGTGACTCATGCTCTCATTGAGCTTTCAGGCAGGAAATCTCTATTGGTGGTAAATTACAACCAAGTGTCTTTCACTTTATTACCTCATGACAAAAATAGGCAGAAGAAGAGCACTGTTGTTCATATTTACCGGGTATGGTGGAAAAATGGAATCAAAGAAATGTGAAGGGAAATACACATGGAGTTCTCTCCTCCTAAGGAAATATGGCTTCCCACAAAAACTAGTAAAATCTGTGCACAGTGTGAGATTGAGCCCTCTAGGTATGTGTAATTATGTATGAGAGAATGTCAGAGATAATAGAAGTGTGTGACAAAAGGGTTTGAGAATGTCCAAAACTCTCAGGAAAATGGGTGGACTGAGTAATTTCAGTGATGCCGGTCTGAGGCACCATTGTAACAAAGTCAGGAGAGACTAGCAATTACACTGACTCTTATGCTCAAGTTTGGAGAAAGGCAATGGAATCACAAGTTAGTAAGTCTTAGGTCGCACGAAAAAAGTAGTCCAAAACTGGCAGGGAAGGCCCAGAGGAGAGATGATATTGGCTTTGTACATACAGAACTGTTGTTTCCTATAATGACTGAAAACAGTAGTTGTCAAAGTGTGACCCCAGACCAGCAGCGTCAGCATCATCTGGGCACTTACAGAAATGGAGGTGGGTGGGGGGATGGGGAAAATAGGTGATGGGGATTAGGGAGGGTACTTCTCATGAGCACTGGGTGTTGTATGGAAGTGTTGAATCACTATATTGTACACCTGAAACTAATGTAACACTGTATGTTACCTATACCGGAATTAAAATAAAATTTTAAAAAAGAAATGCAAATTCTTACATACACACACACACAAGAAATTCTAGGGAAGATGAAACCCAGATCAAGGCAATTCAGATACATACTAAAGCCTGAACCACTGGTTTAGTGTGTGGATTTACCTTGGCTCAGCAGCACTGCTAGGGTAAAATGACTTTTGGTTCTGTTCCATGGTCTCCGAACACCCAGTAGATAATTTGGCTTCCCAGGTAACTAGCTTGCTTTCAGAGAACAAGTGCCTAGCTGAGCTGACTAAGGTATTCCAGTCCTCTTGGCTGTATTTCCCAAGCTAAATTAATACATCAGCATTCTGATTTTTATAAATCAGTCACCTGTAGGGTGTTTTTGACCTGAGCCAGCACCCAAGTCTAATACCTGATGTTAAGGAGGCCCATCAACACCACCACCCCCTGATGCTCAAGCACTGTCAAAATGGAGAATGGGAAGCTCTTCAGAAGCAGAATTCCTGTAGATCAAACAGAAAAAAGTAGGACTACTCTAGCGGCAGCTGCTGTGAAGAGTAAAGACCCTCTGTGTCTCCCCTTCGCAGCTTCTGGAAGGTCTCAAACTTCAGAGGCACTGCAGGAAAACCAAGTATCAGAAAAAGGAACATCTCTGGGGGAGGTTTCCCAGACCAAATAGGACTTGAGTTGGGGCTGGAAGGATGGGGACAGCACAGATAGGAAGAGAGGAGCACTGGGCACTTGAAAAGGGGAAGCTATAGGGAGGAGGGTCTCAGGGGACATAGGGGTTACACCTGTTCCAAACACGAAGCACTGGAATGTGACCCAAAACAGAGTTGAAGAAATAGTGAGACCATGTTTTAGAGGATCTTCAACTCTAGGTGGAAGAGTTTAGCTTTGATTCAATAGAAGGATCCAGGACAAATGTGTTTGTGGACAGGTGAAATGGCAGGTAGGTCTCAGCATTTAGTAATCCCTGAAGAGTTCTAAGGATGCCATGATGTTGGTTAGCTAAGAAATCTCACCAAGAGATTGCAGGAGGTTCTTCTTGGGAAACTTGAACCCTGAGTATGACCCTAAAAATTCATTCAATACTTAGATGAGTAACTGCACCATGATCTCCATAAACATAAACATAAAGAGCATTCATTTTCTTTGTAAAAGTCCAAAGAAGGAAATTAGGAAACTTTGGATGAGCTTTAACTAGCCTCAGAGCATTGCCTGCTACACAGGGGGAAGGGTGAGAAAACCTTGAGAAGACCTGGTTTTCAGTCCCTCCTCCACCAGTTACTGAACTTCTCCGTTTCCTCATCAATAACATGGAGACAACAACTTAATACAAAGATTTTGTGAAGACTAAACAAGAAAATGGACATAAAACATCTTGCGCAGAGTTTGATACGGAGTGGGGGCTTAAGAAATGTCATCTGAATCTAAGTATGAAAATTCTGGAGGCAAAGTATGTACATATGTCATTTCTGAAATTTTCAAACTCCTGCATATAGAAAGAAATGATACGCATCCATTACCTAAACTCACATTACCGCATGAGTATTTTATCACCCCTAACCACAGATACTGAAGAAAAATGGGGAAGCCTGGTCAACTCTCCAAGTATTATTTTTATGGGCATTTTCATGCAAACCCAAAAGAAGGACAAAATCAACACCAGAGCAGTGGCAACTTATACCTGAGCCAGGGGCATCCACAATGAAAACACACGGTCTGGTGCCAGGTCAGTAAAAAGCCCAATCACACAGAAGCACTTCCGTCACCATCAGGTTCCCATGGCAATTATCTGTGATTATCTCTCTGAGATGGCTTGCTTTGTACTGCCAGGATGAGCTCATGGAAGAGGGAGGTAATTTGAATGCACCCATCACCCCTAAGTAATTAAAATCCAAAACAGATGAGAGAGCTCCATTCCACCGACACCAGCAAACCATGGCTTCGGCCAGGAGTTCCTACTTTTTTTCTGAAAATATTTTCTGAGCAACCCTCTCTGAGCATCCAAAGCCACATTGACCCAAGTCATGGCCAGGAAAGAGGCAAACGTATGACAAAATCCAATAGAAGTGGGGTTGAAGGCAGCCTAATGAGACACTAGAAAATGAAATGGTAGGAAAATACAAGAGGCAGCCACTGTTTGGGGCATATTTAAACATGAACATCATTCATCAGAGGCCAGAGGCTGACATGGCTGCGGAAGTCCCAGCAAACACTACTATTTGGCTCATCAAAGTCTATCATGAGGTACCTGGGTGGCTTAGTCGGTTAAGTGTCTGCCTTTGGCTCAGGTCATGATCCCAGGGTCCTGGGATGGAGCCCCGAGTTGGGCTCCCTGTTCAGCAGAGAGTCTGTTTCTCCTGCTCCTTCTCTCTCTCTGCCCTTCTCCCCCTTAAATTGCTAAAAATATCCAAAAAAGTTACTTTTTTTTAGGTACTGAGATTATAACTTATGTGTTTTCCCTTCTTTTTAAATATAATTTTAGTGAAGTATAGTTGACACACAATGTTACATTAGCTTCAGGTGTACACCATGGCAATTTGACAACTCTATATGTTATTGCTATGTTCACTACAAGCTACTGCCACCACACTAGGCTATTACCATACCACTGACTGTATTTTCTATGCTGCACCTTTCATCACCGTGACTTATTCATTCCATAACTGGAAGTCTGTACCTCCCATTGCCCTTCACCCATGTTACCCATTTCCCCACATCCTTGCCCCTCACCGTCAGTAACCATCAGCTTGTTCTCTGTATTTATGGGTCTGTTTCTGCTTTTTCTTGTTTGTTTGTTCATTTGTTTTGTTTTTTAGATTTCATATGTAAGCAAAATCAAACAGTATTTGTCTTTCTCTGTCTTATTTCACTTAACATAATACCTTCTAGTTTACATCCATGTTGTAACAAATGGCAAGATCTCATCTTTTTATGGCTGAGCAATATTCCATTGTGTATGTATGTTTATAAATATTCTTATATATATTTATATATCTCACATCTTCTTTGTCCATTCATCTATCAATAGACACTTGGGCTGCTTCCATGTGGCTATTGTAAATAATGCCACAATAAACATAGGAGTGCACAGATCTTTTCGAAATAGTGTTTTTGTTTTCTTTGGGCAAATGCCCAGTAGTGGAATTACTGGATCATGCGGTATTTCTTTTCTAATTTTTTGAGGAACCTCCATACTGTGTGTATTTCCTTCCTTCTTTTCTGCATTTTTAAATTTCTACATATTACTTTTATAATGAAAAAAACATTATTTTTTAAAACACCAATCTTACAGTCAGTGATATTTACCCCTTTTGTTTTAGAAAGATTTATTTTTCACTTTCCAGTAACTCTGGGCCAGTATTGTTTCCCTATGTGGAACGTCCACTTCCTTCTCTGTTGCTAGATTCTCCCATCTGTCAATGTCCAGTGAAGTTCCACACTCAACATGAAGCCTTTGCTGACTATTCACCCCAGAATGTTTATTGTCCATCTCTGAATTCCTACTCCACATTTCCCAAAGTATGTTCCACAGCACGTTAATTCTCTAATTTTTCAGTTTAATTCTCCAGAAGCATTCCATGAACAAATCAGTTTGAGAAGGGCTCCCTGTTATATCCACCCTTTAGAAAGTCATAATTCACAGTTGTCCATTAAGGGCTCTGAAAAATCCTGCAGCAAGACAACCTTTTTCTGCTTTTCCCTACTCTGTTTCTTTTTCACACACAAACATACACAATACTCATTACTGTTGTGGGAGTTACTCCACAAAACTCTCTTTGGAGAATGTTTTTCCACAGCAATGCATTTGAAACTCATTCCTCTAAAAAATCTACATTAACAAACACATTTTCCAGAAATTTGAAAAATGATCTTTGATTTACGGAAAAATCTAGCAGGATAAAGAGGGTATTAGAGCAAAATAAAATCTAGAGAAAATTATAAATCTTATAGCTATCTCTGTGAAAACACCAAGAACTCTGGGTGATGCTGTTATGTAAGGACAGACTTTCAAAGGATAATCACGTAATTGCATACTACCTTATGTTGTAAAAGATACCGGTAATTATGTTCTCATGGATAGATGAGAAGAAACCATTTTCCTCCCATCTCTGCATTTTTACACGGACTAATAAAATGGGAACTTCTGGTTTGGGAAGGTATTGGGAAATTGGGTGTTCCTCCCTTCCTCTTAACTGCCCCCCACCAACCCAACTCTTCTCCCAGAGGAGATGGAGTGACCCAGCTTGTCAATAAACCACTTTTGAACCTTTCTGAGATCTTCCTTCTGGGAGCAGCCAACTTGCAGTACATTTGTTTCCTGGTAGAGAGTAAGCTCACTGAGATGGGGCACATGCCTGCAGCTATGTGAAGGGCATGTGTTTACTGGGTAAGAAGGTGAGTAAATTAGGAAGCCAGATTGTGGCTACACATAGCCATGTTCCCCAGTGCCTACTGACCAGCAATAAGATGGGTATATTTTATCCTAAACTTATGCTGCAACTATTTCTCAAATCTGCAAAACAGATCCCAACAAATCTGCAAGACAGACCAGCTTATATCTCTCTACCCTCTATAGTGTATGTCCCAGTGTCTTCCATCAGAGGGTGTCCAATAAATATTTATTCAGCTAATGAATAAGTAGCAGGAAATTAGCATTTCTAATCAATGCCCATACCTTATCACATCTGCCAAATGGTATGAATATCTGTTTCTGAGTGACCCAAAAATGTTGTGGACAATGGCACAATTCTAGGCATTTTTGGACATGAAAATCAGAGAGAGTTTCACAGTGAGAGGTAAGGGAATTTTCAATTTTCTATGGATTATACTTATGCTCTAACTCTTTTTATCTGTTGGATTTCTAAATAAGTCACAGATCTGCTAATGACTGACAGATGTGACGTCAGATCAGTTGGAGGATTTGAGCATCTCTGCTTGTCATAAAATCTTAGACCTCTCATGTAATCCCCTCCACTAGTCCAAACACTTCACGAGCAGGTGGCCCAGGACCAGTTGAGACTTAAAAGACACTAAAAGAACTGTTTTTCCCCCTAAAATATATAAACCACTGGACCACCATGGTGCCTGAAATCCCCACCACTGGGGTACTGGACTAGGTTAAAGTAACATTATTGCATCCACACAGATTACAGATAGATTGGCCAGAATTCTACTGGGGGCTGACTCTGAAAGAATAGAATGGAATGGACAACAGGGAAGGTTTCCAGGGTGTAGAATCAGTCAGCATTAGATACAGTACATTGCTAGAGACCATGGGCTCTGGAGAAAGACTATGTGAATTCCAAGCCCAGATCTACCACTGACTAGCTCTGTGACACTGAACAAGCCACTAACCTCTCTGTACTTTATCCATCTGTAAAATGGGGCTTAGTGAGAAATAAGTGAACAGAACCAACCATGCAAGCGCTATTCATTATTAAGAGAGGAAGGTATGCCGCACATGAGTGGCTTTTGGGAAGAGCCAGTCAGGATGGCATCCTAAGACAGTGAAAGCCTGGAGAGAGGGCAGGTGGGTACTGGGGAATTCACCAGGAGGAAGAAAAACATAGAAGCAGAGACTTCTGTTATCTTTGTGTCACTCAAAGCTACTGAAGCTTTTATAGTTTGTTATCAGAAAATAAAGGAAAAGTGGGTTCTCACTGTGAACCCAAGGGCTCTCAACTTTATTTCAGCTTATTTATTACAGATAAGAATTTGGATAAATCATGAAATGCATCCAAAGAGATTTGATTCTTGAGTATTCACATGAAAACCCTTTTATAATACAGTTCCTCTCAACAAAAACTGGAGCACCTAATGGACATGTACATAGTTTTCTAGTTCATCTTTACAAGACACAAGATATATCCTGTATCAGTAATAAGTAGATCATGAGAGAAGTCAGACAAAGAAAGGAAAAGGATTCAGAAATTTTAAAAAAAGAAAATGGTAATGATAAAGAGTAAGAGAAATATCTAAGTGAAGAAATGAAATAATTTTACAAGGGTTGAAAACACACAAACAAAAATAGCACATACTTTTTAGAGGCACAATATACTTTCTTGCAAAGAATACGTCCAACTCTCAAACAGCACAAGTAATGGATTATTGTCACAATGCTGCATGAGCCAAAAGGAAATTCCAGTGCCAAGCACGATACCTGGTATCCAAAAGTTACTAAAAAAAAAAAAAAAAAAAATCTTTGCTCAAAGTGGTTGTAAATAATTTACATGTGTGTTTGTTTGTGAAATGTTAAATAAGATTTAGCTCACAATGATTAGATATAATGTTGTAAAATCTTGGCCTTCCAAGAGAGGCAATAGTTGGCCACAGGAGTGGGATCCAACCTGTGCTTCCAACAAAATAAAAAGAATATTCCAAAGACAAAAATGGATACTTGGATTTATTTGTTCCTGAGGTAGAATAGACTTGCAGAAATTCTTACTCATAGTTCCTTAGTTTGGCTTTGCCTGAAAGTACAGCCCGAGACAAAGACTTGGATTCAGGTAGTTTATTTGGGAGGTGCCCCCAGGAAGTTGGAGTGAGGGGTGGGGAGAATGAGACAGGAAGGAGCCAGCAACGCCCACAGAAGGAGGCATTATCAATGCTGCCACAGTATGTCAGTGGAAGGGATTCCACTAGGCCCTCCTGAGAAGCCTTCAGAATGCTTCCTAGGATTGTCCATCTAAAAGATAAACACCAGGGGCATGAATCCTCCTGCTGCCTCCCCCACTGGCTAAGATTTGACCCTAAGTGCAGCAATCCTACACGCTGGGACTTCATTTGGAATTTCTAAGTGTGGGAGGGCCTGGGATAGAGATCAGTAACACACCAGGAGGAGCTGGGAGGGGGATGTGGATTGTTGGAGGAACTGTCCCCCACAGCTGCAGCTAAAATTCAAAGTAGCCTGAAAGGTGTGATGAAGGCACCACAGGTGATACCTTTACTGTAAAAATTTATCAATAATGTAGTGATTCCATAGATAATAATCAAAGGTCATTGGATCCTTGATATCAAAACAAAAGCAAAAACAAATCCTCTCTCTGCAAATGCCCCCCCCTTCTTCCTTACCAGTCTCTTCCCTCCTTCAATATGCTGTTCATGATCCACATTTTCTAACAAGCCTTCTCAACCTAAGTTCACCCAGAACCACCCCTCTACTTTATCATCTCTGCCTCTGCTGTTGGCGGTCATAGTTTATTATTTTTTTTAAAGATTTTATTTATTTATTTGAGAGAGAGAGAATGAGAGAGAGCAAGCACATGAGAGGGGGGAGGGTCAGAGGGAGAAGCAGACCCCCTGCTGAGCAGGGAGCCTGATGTGGGACTCGATCCCGGGACTCCAGGATCATGACCTGAGCCGAAGGCAGTCGCTTAACCAACTGAGCCACCCAGGCGCCCGGTCATAGTTTATTTAAATAACATGAGTTGTTATTACCTGATTTGAATTTAGGGAGGCCAAATATGTCCTCTAAACAATTACTGGTAATAAAAGTCTCCAATAAATACATCTTAAAACTAGACAAGCTAATTCTAATGATCCTACAGAAAAAAATTTTAAAGGAAGGATAGCTAGGAAAATTCACTCTAAAAAGAAAAGTGATAAGGGGATACCAACTCTCTCAGAAAATAAAACATATTGTAAAGCTAGAATCATTAAAATAGTGAAGATCAATTTAATAAAATTAAGTATACAGCAATAGAACTCCAAAAAGTGGAATTTCATTCATAGTAAAGATGGCATTTCCAATATGTTTTCCCAAGATGAATTATTCCATAAATGGGCTTCAAACAACTAACTAGTCTGGGAAAACAAAACAATAAGGGTACATCACTACATCACACCTTACAATAAAATTCAAAATAGATCAAATGTACAAACATTAAAAGGTAAAGAATAAAAGAACAGTGGCTATGGTTTTATAACTATGATAGAAAATCTAAAACCACAAAAGAAAAGATTGATGTATTCAGTTATACAAAAATCAAACATTTCTGCATGCCAAAAATAAACACCAAAATCAAAATCTAAAGAAAAGCAACAAACAGGAGACTATATTTGCTACTCATGTCACTGAAAAGCTGATGTCCTCAAGAGAAAAATCAGCGCCAAAAAAAAAAAAATTGCTGAAGATAGAAAAAAATTTCCAACCTCACTCACAAAATGAGAAATATTTTAAGAGTTTATTTATTTATTTATTTATTTATTAGAGAGAATATTGTGTGGGTGGGGGAGGGGTAGAGGGAAAGGGAGAGACAGAATCTCAAGCACACTGTGCTCTGAGTGCAGAGCCTGCCACAGGGCTCAATCCCACGACCCCCAGATCATGACCTGAGCCGAAATCAAGAATCAGATGCTTAACCGACAGACCCACCCAGGCGCCCCCAAGAAATAGAAGTCTTAATGACACATCTTTTTTTCTTACATCAGATGAGCAAGGATCAAAAAGTTTGATCACCACTGGGTATTTACCCCAAAGATACAAATGTAGGGATCTAAAGGGGTACATGCACCCCAAAGTTTATAGCAGCAATGTCCACAATAGCCAAACTGTGGAAAGAGCCCAGATGTCCATCGACAGATGAATGGATAAAGAAGATGTGGTATATATATACAATGGAATATTATGCAGCCATCAAAAGGAATGAGATCTTGCCATTTGCAACGACATGGATGGAACTGGAGGGTGTTATGCTGAGCGAAATAAGTCAATCAGAGAAAGACATGTATCATATGACCTCACTGATATGAGGAATTCTTAATCTCAGGAAACAAACTGAGGGTTGCTGGAGTGGGGGGTGGGGTGGGAGGGATGGGGTGGCTGGGTGACAGACACTGGGGAGGGTATGTGCTATGGTGAGTGCTGTGAATTGTGCAAGACTTGAATCACAGATCTGTACCTCTGAAACAAATAATACATTGTATGTTAAAAAAAAAAAAGAAGAAGAAGAAGAAGAAGATAGCAGGAGGGGAAGAGTGAAGGGGGGGAAATCGGAGGGGGAGACAAACCAGGAGAGACGATGGACTCTGAGAAACAAACTGAGGGTTCTAGAGGGGAGAGGGGTGGGAGGATGGGTTAGCCTGGTGATGGGTATTAAAGAGGGCACGTTCTGCATGGAGCACTGGGTGTTATACACAAACAATGAATCATGGATCACTACATAAAAAACTAATGATGTAATGTATGGTGATTAACATAACAATAAAAAAACTTTTAAAAAAAGTTTGATCACCTTCTATATTGACAATGTATGGAACAAGGGTCAGCAAACTTCTCTAAAGGACCAAATAGTAAATATTTGCAGCTTTGTGGATCATATGCTTTCTGTCATATCTTTTCAACTCTGCTATTTGGAAAAAACAAAAAACAAAAAAACTCAAAAACTCTGCTGTTTGAAAACAGCCATCACCAATGGGCATGGTGGTGCCCCAACAAAATTGTATTTATAAAAGCAAGCAGCCATAATTTGTCTACCACTGCTAGAGACAAACAAGCTTTCACATACAGTACTGCTGGGACAATGGGTACTGCTTTCACAGAGGGTTGTCTGGCATTATATGTCACCAGCTGAAGTGCACATATTTTTTGATCCAACAATTCTAATTGTAGGCTTATCGCTCATAGGTATATTCACACATATGTGAAATGATATGACAGCAAGGATATTCACTGCAGCCAAGAATTGGAGACAATTTAAAGGTATCTATACTGTGGAATAATAGTTAACTGCTAAAAACAATAGGGAGGTCCCATTTACTAGTATGGAATGAACTCCAAGGTAAAATGTTAAGAGAAAAAAGTTCAAGATGCAGGATAGGACATAAAAGACGCTATCATCTGGGTAGGCATGTACATGCATACCCCACCCCACATGCACGCATTATAAATGCATGTACTATCTTATCACTAGAAGGATACTCATGAAACTATAAGAAAGCTTCCATCTAAGAAGAGGAACTGAACGAATGGGAACAGGGTAAAAGTGAGACAAACTTCTCACAAAATATTCACAATGAACATTTTGAACTCAGAATTTTGAGCTATGTTCTTCTATTACTTATATAAAAGTTGAAGTTAAATTTATGAGTTTTCACTCAATGAGGCTCACTTAACAGTGGGTAGGCAAGACATGAGGTGAAAAAGAGTCTCCAAAAAGAAAATGTGCCCAAGAAACACATATTCCAGACTGTTCCTGCCCAGATTTTTTTTCTTGGATTTCTGTTGTTCTCTTCTCATCTGTCTTTAGGACCTCTTACTGCCTTTGTGAATCCCAAATGTTCCATCTCTCTTTTAACCTATGCATGCAGTGTGCCTGAGTCACCCAGGGCTGGGTTCACCTGAGGTAAGGTGGTCACCAAGGGCGCCTTTGTCAAGTTGAGTGGGCCTAGCTGGTGAGTGCCAATGCCAAAAGAAGAGAGCAGACAAGGACACTTCTGAGGAGCAAGCCCTGGCCAGACCAGCTCCCATCACTCACTTGATTGGGAAAGGGTGTCTTTCACAAGTCTTCTCACATACCTGGCCCTAGTTTGGAAAGTTTGGGATGGAATCAATGAGAAGATGTCTGTGGGAACAAGTTCAATACACCCATAACGACCACAGAGTCAGACATGCTTGCTGGCTGACGATACTGGAAGGGCAGCAGATGAGAGTTAGGGCACATGTCAACTCTACCACCTGAGACTCAGCTTGCCACACCTTAGCACATGGCCCTACCCTGCACCACGTCTTCCTTCCCCTTAATCTCTTATACTAAGTGGAGTGGCCCTGCTCATTCCAATGTATCCAGGGAAGAAGGCTGGAAGGTTCAACGTCTTTAGTCAAGTTCCCCAGGGGCAGGAGAACTTAGGGATTTAGTGAGGGTGTGTTCTCAGAAGGGGTACAAGGGAAGCAGGACAGTCCGAGGAAGGAGCTGAGCAAGAATGTGTGCTCAGATGGAATCTAGCCTCATCCTGATCCTGTGGGAAGCTCTGAAGCGCTAAGGACATCACCAGGTTAGGCTCCCCCTTATGGTTGCAAACTAAAAGGGGAGAAGGAAAGCATAGCTTCCCTGATAAAGGGGTTCTTATTTGGCTGGGGGCAATCTTCTGGAAAAGCAATTAACACACACAGTCACTGGGAAATAAATTCCAGCCCAGCAAAAAGACTGAGCAGAGCACTAACAGTACCCACTTTTGCATGACTAGTGAGCCTCTGAACAGCAGAGGACAGCAGCTCTGACTAGAATGAATTACCAAGGGGGAGCCATGGATCTGCCATCCACAGTTTTTGTCCATCAAGTAACAAACAGTCTTGTGTTTGGTTAAGCCCATAGCATGCATTACCCAAATGTCAGCAGCTTGTGGGCAACAGAGTTGTTTCCTAGGGCTTGCCATTATAGAGTACCAAAACAGAGCGGTTAAACAACAGAAACAAATTGTCTTACCGTCCTGGAGGCCAGAAGTCCCAGATCAAGGTGTCAGCAGGGTCATGCTCCCTCTGAAGCCTATAGGGAAAGCATCCTTCCTTGCCTCTTCCAGCTTCTGGTAGCCCCAGATATTCCTTGTTGAGACACAACGTAACTCCAATCTTGACAGGGCATGCTCCCTACATGTGTGTCTGTCTCTAAATTTCCCTTTTATTAGGACAGCAGTCATATTGGATTAAGAGCCACCCTACTTCAATATGACCTCATCATAACTATATCCTCAACAACTTTATTTCTAAATAAAGTCACAGTATGAGATCCTGGACGTTAGTATTTCAACATATGAATTTGTGGGGGAAGGGGACACAATTCAACCCAAACCAGGTAAGCATTTTCATCTAAGAATTTGGGCTAGTCTGGGGCTGTTCCAACTCTAACACACTTCTACCTCTAGTCTGGTTACTTTTGTGTGGCCCATTATTTGATTATAACCCCATATTTAACCTAAATTACAATTAACTTAGCTATGGCAATTCCAAGTGAGGGCCCAAACCAGTCCCTCTTCTGTGTAATGGCAGGCCTATCCCTAGCATGGACACAATGCGTTGATTCTTCTCATTTGTAACTTCTCTCTTGGTTTGGCCACTGTCTGGTCAAACCATATAGCAGAAAAACCATCTCCATGTAGATAAAGAAGTTTGCATTCTTGGAGGAGGGGAAGCAGAGGGAATGAACCATATGCAACACTTCACGGGCAAAATGTTTGTTTTAACATTCACTATGAGATATATACAATTGTTATTAAGGAAAATTCTGAATTTTGAAAGACAACACGGAGGAGTAGGTTTTGATTCCAATATGTTGAATATCAAGAGAAAAGGAGTATAGACATGAATCATAATTGTTCCTGGCTGCTAATCAAAAGGTCAAATGAAGTCACTGGAGGCACACCTGTGCAGAGGTATACCATTAAAACTTCCATTCTGGATAGAAATTCTAGGGAGGTACAAGATCATCAACTAAACCCTTAGGAACAAGGGCAACAGATTTTGAATGAGTCACTAGTGGATAAACAAGGAGACAGAAGATAATGTGTGCACATGAGGGTCATTAAAGGAATGAGCTGAGAGGCACATGGATGAGCAAAGAAATGAAGTGACACCCCACCACCAACAACACTAAAAGATGTCTATATCTCCAGCACCCTTTGCATGGTCCCTCTTTCCAGCCAAATGTTTTTCCTGACCCCACATTTAGGTTCTCAACATCCCACGCTGCTCTCTGGCCCAGAGACCTGCTTCATTATCAAGGTGATGTCATGGGCTCCTAGCACTCAGGTCACCTATTAGCTCCTCTTGCCTTTCTTGAACTTCCTGACCCATCACTTGGCCCTGACCTCTGGAAACAGTGTTCACCTTGCTCCCACTTGCTTGCTCAACCTACTGCTGCCTGAGTTAACCTATGCTCTTTGATTTGCCACACTATGTTCTTACAACACCACAGACTGGTTATCAAATATTTGTGTGCTCTACCTGTTATCAAGTTTTCTAGGCCTTTTGAATTAAGCAATTTTCTTTAATCCAATATTTTTTGTACCATGATGCATGGGATCGAATAACACTGGGCTAGTATTTCTTTTAAATTTTGTTTTCAAAACTGGGCTTGGGGCACCTGAGTGGCTCAGTCCATTAAGCGTCTGCCTTCAGCTCAGGTCGTGATCCCGGGGTCCTGGGATCAAGCCCCACATGAGGCTCCCTGCTCAGCAGGGAGTCTGTTTCTCCCTCTCCTTCTGCCCCTCTCCCCCCAGCTCATGTTTGCACTCTCTCTCTCTCTCTCAAATAAATAAAATCTTTAAAAAAAAAAAATCCGGGGCGCCTGGGTGGCTCAGTCGTTAAGCATCTGCCTTCGGCTCAGGTCATGGTCCCAGGGTCCTGGGATCGAGCCCCACATCGGGCTCCCTGCTCCGTGGGAAGCCTGCTTCTCCCTCTCCCCCCTGCTTGTGTTCCCTCTCTCACTGTCTCTCTCTCTCTCTCTCAAATAAATAAATAAAATCTTTAAAAAAAAAAATCCATGCATGTAGGAGTAAGCGTCACGTACTACCTCTTCAAGACTTCACATTAATAATCTTTGGAAGTAATGTCTCATGTTTGTATCCACACCTGCAATTAGTACACCAAATTATGTTTTATAGGCGGCATAGATTTGTTGCACTGATGGTCCTAATCCTCACCCTTCCCTGTGTCTGTGTCCTTTGTAACCCTGAAGTGCCCTCCCACTCTGACTCTGGGCTGGCCAAGTTCCTTGATGTGGCCAATAGGATGTTGACAGACATGTTGCAAAGGCCTGAAAAAGCACTTGCGTGTGTCCACTCTTGCTCTTACTCTTCTGCCACTGCTATTAGAATACTCCTGGGCTAAGATGGAGGGTGCGGCACAGGAAGGATCTGAGCTGGTAACACTGCTGGAGCCATTCTACATCAGATACCCCACAAATCTCCCAACTTGTGGGCAAGTCCAGCCAAGACCAGAAGAACCACCCAGCCAATCTTGCAGACTGAATGCACCTCATTCAGTGCCACAGGTTTTAGGTGGTTTGTTAATGACACAATAGCTTGCAAACTATCTTATCGTATACAATCCCACTCCATAGCAATAAATCCACTTGAACATAAATTCCATGAGAGCACAGATCTTGTCTATTTGGGTCACTGATGTTTCCTACATGCCGAGAACAGTGCCTGATACATAGGTTTTCAATCAACATTTACTGAACTGATGAATGAATAAATGAATAAAAATAATAATGATAATAGTAATAACAATATTAGATACAATTAACTTAAATTATTTTATGTTCTAAGTACTCTACTGGGTGCTTAATAAGCTGTTTTATTTCATTCTTTTGTGAACCCTGCAAAGTAACTATTATTTATCCCATTCTAAAGAGGAGAGAATTGAGGTTTAAAGCAATTGAGCAATTTGTTTAAGATCACACATCTCAATAGTGGCACATGTATGGCTCTAACACAGGACTATTTAAATTAAAAAATCCATGTTATTCACAGAAAATACAGAGTATTGAATTATTGAAGCTATTTAGTAGGTATATCTGAGAGATTTTGAGTGGCTTAACCAAGTTTTAAAACAAGTAGATTACAGTTGAGCCTGGAACCTTCCCTATGCCTAGTTGCTTTCCAATAATCACAAAATTTGGAGCCAAGTGAGCACAATTGTAAGGTCCCCATACAAGAATATGGAGATATCCTCTGACAATCTGGTTGTAAAATCAGAAGATTAATGAAATAAGAAATATACAAAGTAGTTTTAATAAAGTTTCTACACACCTAAGCAGGACATGGATATAAAACCTAAATGATACTGTTAAAAAAAAAAAAGTAACAAAAGAGATATGAAGAATTGGATCCATGTGGAAGTGAGAATGTATGTCTACTTTCCCTCTTACATTAACAGGAGGGAAATTTTAAAGAATGTAAATCATTAACAGCATTAGAACCCAAAAGAATAAAAAGGTCAAGAAGTACATTAGCTAGGGTTCTCCAGGGAAACAGAACCAATAGAGTGTGTGTGTGTGTGTGTGTGTGTATGAGAGAGAGAGAGACAGAGAAAGAGAATTGGCTCATGTAATCCCGGAGTCTGCTATGTGGGCCAGCAGACAAAACCCCAAGAAAAGAATGAAAAATACACCATATCTGTAAATGTTTTAACATACCTCCCTCAGTAAATGGTAGATCTACTAAAATAAAAAGGTAAATAAATACATTTGAATAGCATAATTAATGTTTCATCTAATGGATACAGAAAAAATACTGTTTTCAAAACTGGGAGCTTACATATTTTTCCAAGCATACAAGGAACATTTATGAAAACTGGCCATGTGCTACACCTTTCTTTAAAGGACCAGATAATAAATATTTCTCTAGGACCCAGTGTCTTGGTCAGGGTGAGTTAACTTTGTAACAAGGAATCCCAAATTTCAGAATAAAATTTATTCTGAATAAAAATTAATTTTTTGCTCACAAGATCGTCATATGAATAGCATGGGATATGGAAGGGAGGGGTGATAACTAATCCACAATCATGTGGGGAAAGAGGAAAAATTGCTGCATGGAGATTTTCATGGGCCAGGCCGAGAAGTAGCAAACATCATCTGTTCAGACTCATCATCAGAACTCAGTCAAAGGCCTTGTTTAACTGCAAGAGAATCTAGAATAAGAGAGTCTGTAGTCACAAGAAGAACCAAAGAGCACAGATACTGATGCACACTAGCAAATTCTGCTACTCCCAGCAGTTCCATTTCCAGCGATCTGCCATGCCTGCCCAACCTCTGCGTTAAGTGTGCTAGTATATCTATAATGGCGATTTATAGCATTCTTGTTCTTGATGACAAAAACCACTGGAAACATTTCAAATGACTATCAAAAATAGAACTGGACAAACTCATAATGAAGGAGAGAGTAGGAATAATTTTAGAAGCAGTTTGCTTGAAAAGACAAAAGGAGGGAACAAAGGATTGGTCTAAGACAGGAGCAGGAACACCTTATGTATCAGAGTATATGAGTGGAAAAGCAAATGGTTTGGCAAATTTCACATTTAGAAGATATCATTCTCATGGGAATGCACCTAATTTCTCTGTAAAATATGAGGCAGCCACGTAAGCTAAGATGCAGTGAGAAAGCGATGTTGAGAAGATGTGAAATAGTCATCTCTGAGAGTTGGAAGCTCAATTTAGTAGGGATGTATAGTAGAATTGTCTGGAAAAACTGAGTGCCCATTTGAGACTTGTGGTCATAGTTGAAGTGAGTCCAGATGACAATGCTGTTCCACATTCGCCAGCCATGTTCAGCTGCTGGAGTGCAAGGAGGGAATGAATGGGTAATTGGGCTTAACTAGGGTGGAGTTTGCAGAGGAGTATGATGAAGGAGAGTGAATAAGAGCATCAAGGGTGTTTTCCTGAGAATAATTATAATTCTATGCCGTGGGATCTAAGTTGGAGAGAGAGGAAACTGAAGGGGGTAAGAGATAATGAAAAATGACAGATGAACAGAAGCCCAGAGGAAAGGTAAGGTAGAAGGGTAAAAGCTGATGCCCAGAATATGAATGATTTGAAACTGAGATTTCAGAAGGGTTGCTGTTGTTGTTGATGCCAAGGTCTAGGTAATGACCTAGATGGGTGTCTGAGGAAGGATGAAGGAAAAGACCACCTCATAAGAGAGGTCAAGGAATTGAGGAGGCCGTGGGTGAGAGGGATCACCTGTGTCGACATCTGGCACCAAAATTAATAACAAGAGGAATAATAGAGAAGGAGACAGTGATCCAGGAGCTGAAATCAGAAATGAGTAAAACAGTATGGCTTCAGGGGCAGAATATCACTACATATATATCAGACCAAGGATTCATACCCAGGCTGTATAAATAATTCTTATACATCAATTTATCAATGAAAAATAAGCCAATATAAAAATGAGCAAAGGCTATGGATACATAGTTCACAGAAGAAGAAATAACTTTACTCAATAAACATACGAAAAAGATGTGTTTTCTTACAATAGTAAAATGCAAATTAAAATGAGATCACTTTTTTAACTCCTTGGTTAGCAAAAAAAAATAATAAGTTAAGAAGTTGAGCTATCCAAATTGAACTGGGGGTGAAGAAATGGGTACTCAAACACTTTTAAAGTGTAAAATGGGTGCAAACTCTTTAGAAAACAATTTTGTGACTTTCATCAAAATTTTAAGTGGGCATACATTTAGCCAACAAAGGCCATTTCTGGAAATGTTTCTTACTATAATACTCACATATATAAACACATATATAGATACATAGTTATTTGTAATTGTAAAAACTTGGAAATAATCCAAATTTCCAACAATATTTCTTCCTGGCATCACCTTCCAAATAAGCTATTTGCCTTCCCTTCCTTGGCTAAGGGTCTAAGTCTGGAAGCACCCACACTCAGAGTCCCTGCAAAGTGACTTATCTCCTCCCTGTTTTACTCAGGAAGATTGGCAGTAATACTATCCAATTGCCACTCTTCCTTTTTCACCTGGGGCACAGAGAAACAGAATTCCTCTGTTCTCTGACAGGTATTTTATATACTAACTAACATGCAAAACTTCTCATGACATAGGAACAGCTCATGACTTAATTCCCTCCCTCAATTCTGACTTACATAAATTATTTCATCAGGAGAGAATGGTCTCAGCCTTGTGAGGCCATACTTTCCTAGTGACTGTTATCAAGTCCATGTGTTTACAGATGTAGGAAGTATTTTCACATAACAAACAGGCAGACCTTGGCCTTCTTAAGAAACCACTGACAAATGCACACTTGGTTGTCCAGAGTGCAAATAATAAATGCCTATGTTAGCAATTCAATGAAGGAAAAGAACTGCCTTTCAACTAAGGGTGCTTAACAACTGGATAAATAGGTGGAAAAAATATGAACCTCAATCCCTACCTTCACCATACATAAAAATTAATTCAAGATGTGTCCTAAGTCAGGTGCCTGCATGGCTCAGTCAGTTAAGCAACTGCCTTCAGCTCAGGTCATGATCCTGTAGTCCCAGGATTGAGTTCCACATTGGGCTCCCTCCTCAGTAGGGAGCCTGCTTCTCCCTCTGACCCTCCCTCCGACCCCTGTGCTCTCGCTCTCTCAAATAAATAAATTCTTAAAAAAAAAAAGATGTGTCATGAGTCTAAACATAAAAGTTACAATTGTAATATCTCCTATATAGAAAATGTTGGAAAATATCTTAAATTGAATGCAAACAAAGCTATCTTAGGACATACAAATCATTAATAATAAAAATGTGATAATTGGATTTCAAAGTTAATAACTTATCCAAAGACACCATTAAGAAAATGAAAAGGCAAACCATAAACTGGAAGAAAATAACCACAATACACATATCTGGCAAACAACTTGTACCTGGAATGTATAAAAAACTTCTACAAATCGATAATAAAATGGCAAATTATCTAATCTTTAAAATGAGCAAAAGGCTTGAATAGACACTGCACAAAAGATGATATATGATTGGCCAATAAGCACATGAGAAAGTGCCCAACATAACTAGGGAATTCTAATTAAGGTCACAATGAGATGCACATATTTGAAAAGCTAAATTTATTTATTTTATTTTATTTATTTTTTTAGAGAGAGTGAGAGAGCGCACAAGGGAGGGTCAGATGGAGAAAGAAAGAGAGAGAGAAAATAGAAAGGCTAAATTTAAAAAGAGGGGCAATACCACTGTTTGGTGAGGATAGGGAGCAGTTGGAACCACCATACCTTGTCAATGGGAGCCTAGAACATACAAGAACTTTGAAAAACTGTAGTTTCTTATAATGAAACAGATCTACCCTATAAGCTCAAAATTCCACTCCTAGACATTTATCCAACATAAAGGAAAACACACGTCCCCCAAAAAAAACTTACACAAGAATATCCATAGAAGTTTTATTTGTAATCACCGCAAAATGGAAGCAGTCCAATGTCCATCAACAGGAAAATGGACTAACAAAACTACTGAAAAATGCAACAACATGAATGAATCTTAAAAACACTATGTTGAGTGAAAGAAGCCAGAAACAAAAGAGTACATTCTATATAATTCCATTAATACGAAATTTAAGAACAAGCAAAACTAATTTATGGTGATAGAAATCAGAACAGTGGTTGCCCATGGGGATTGGCAATTGTCTAGAAAGGAGCACCAGGGAACTTTCTGGGGTCATGGAGATGTTCTGTATTGTGATTGGGGTGTTGGTTACATAGACGTATATATTTGCTACAACTTGTCAAATTGTACACTTAACACTTTTTGGTTTCCCTGTATGTAAATTTTATCTCAACAACAACAACAACAAATTGAATGTCCACTTGGCTTTTCTCTCTGGTTTCCTCTTTGGCTTCATATGTTCTGACTATTTTGTAGCCATATATCCATGAAAACCTGATCTAAAGGAAAAAAAATTGTGCTCACTCTCAAAAATGCCCTCCTACCACTGGTCAGTGTCTCAGATAGTATGTTATTTGTGTTTCAGCCTGAATTAATAGGCAGAAGTAGGTTTGAGGCTCTCTTCATATAATTTTTCCATTGTCCATCTAAAAGATGTCAAAAGAGATTGATCAAAAACTTGGTATGAGAAAAATAACTCAAAACAATCCCTCGGGGGTGGGGGGTGAAGGACAGAATAGACTTTTCTTCTTTTCCATTAAATGGATGTAAACAATGGTGGGGGGAGGACATAAACCCTAAAGGAAGAGGACATAAACGTATGCTGGGAGAAGGAGGTTTTGGGGGATAGCGAAAGAGTAAACTAGAGTAGACATTGGCAAAAGTTCCCCACCCTAAGTTTTCCAACACTTACCTGCATTTATACAGATAAGCATGACTTTCTATAAGTGACATAGGTAGATTTAAGGATTCTCACCCTAATTTTGGCAAGGGCCCAGAGAAAATATTTTCACAATAATGGACAATTTTAAAACTTCTTCACCATTCTATTAGCCATGAGAAGGAGGTGGGAAAATAAACCATACCAATCATTAAATCCAGGTAGGTATACATTTAAGGGTTTGCTAAAAATATGTCACCTGAGAGGCAAAGCCCAGTATATGGGCATGGTCTGTACTCTTACCACTTTGCAAATCCTCTCAAGATAACAGGTAGATCAAGAGACCTTTCCGAACTTAAGGGCACAGGTGGTAGTATTATCCCAAAGTGTGGGAACTCAAGACACTGATAATTCTTAGAAATTCAAACTAGCATTTCCATTGGGCACTGGTTGCCCAATTTAACTTATTCCATGGAGACTTATTTCTATAACATTTAAGATCACTTAATGATGCTTCATTTCCCTGAATCTTGGAAATGTGGCACTGTATAGAGCTATTCTGCAAGAAATATCAGATGACACACATTAATGCAGGTATATCTTGACCATCCCAAATGGAATGATCCCAAATCATTCAAAACACTTTATAAAAAATTCAATATTTTTATTTGTAATTGTTGTCGCCTGTCATGATGATCACTATTGTACATCCTGGAAATCACTGAAAGGCAAGAAATCTCTGCACAGAAGCTTTGTAGCTCAAAGAAAGCAAAGGCCTAAACTAAACCCTTGACTCTTTTATTTTATAAGTTACAGAGATCTACCTTAAACAAAAGCATTCATTTTGTTTAAAGCAGGTATTCCAAATACCTGACACACAGGCCACTACTTCTTACTTTTGTGCCCATCACAGACCTCACTAATCAAGCATGGCATTTTTTTTCCACTCCAGCCTAAGCATGGCACCAGAATCCTTCTCAGCATGGCCAACCACCAAATGGTACAAGTTAGCACATGAATATACACCCACTTGCCATCCCAGGTCTGGACTTTCCCAAATGCTCTCTCTACTTTATGGTGTGTCTATATCATCTCTTCCCTAAATAAAGCAGACCCAGCAGTAGAAAGCGCCTAGAATTCTGGGGCCTTTAACAGGTAAAGGCAAAGGAAGCTCAGAGAGTTTATGTTCTAAAGCCAGGACCCAGACAGTTCAGCTCCCATACCAAAGCTCTTCACTCTTTCTCCCCAATTACATGCCTCCTCCTTATGACACTTCTAAGACTCCTGTTCTGTGTCATCTGTTAACTCTTTACACAGTCTTCCCTGCTTCTTGTCATCCCCAACACTTTTCTTCCTTTCATTCATCTAAAATGCCACATTAGCTTTTCAAGTCCTCTTGAATGCATCTCTTTCACTCCTTCTTTCTCTGCCCTGTTTCAAGCTCACCTGTGTTCTGTGCATAATCCTAATTATGCAAACATTGGTGCCTCCCCTACAATAAAAATCTGCATTAATCCCATCTTTTCTAGCGGGAACTTCAATCAAAATAAGTCTGCTCATGCTTGTCATCATCATATCCTGCTTAGGTCTTTAAACAAGGCAACACTTTACACTTAGTTAAAATAATCAGAGAAAGGCAGTGAGTAGATGGGAACTTCACGAGGTCATGGCATCCATCCCCCTGTCTCAGGCAATATTACACCCAGACCATGCCAGAAGGAGGCTGCTTTGAAAGTAAGGAATACAGAAGACAAATCCTCTGCATAATGAGCTATGTGATGCAGTTCAGCTTAGGTAGTGGGAAATTATCTGCTATTTAGGGAGAACTATAGCACAATTGCAAAAGATGCATTAAAACTAGAAGTTGTAAGATACAAAATGTGTGCACCTCCATAGCTTCAACAGTGACCCACTTAGTAAGGGATGACTTACATAATTCTTTATAAAGGCTGCCTATCATTACCTCTGGACTGCTCCGCAATTAACTTCAACCAGACCTCCTTTCTCCTACCACCTCCACCCAGCCCCACCATTGGGTTCTAAGAGCTATGAGCGCAAAGAACATGTCTGTTTTGTTCATTACTGTACCTTCACCTGGCATATGCCTGGTAAAGAGTTGACATATAATTAATATTTGTTAGATGAATGAGTATTACTAGTATCACAATCCCTTAATTAATTATGTCCAAAATAATGTATCCATTCATTCCATAAATTGTACTTACACTGTGCTAGGCACTGTATTGCTTAATGGGAACACTGTGATAATTAGAACAGAAACTATGTCCTCAAGGACTTTTCAGTCCAGAGTTAGTGAGAAGCATTGATTTTAGTGTGTGATGATTCAAGGGCTTGAGAGAAGAACGAGATGACATAAAACACCTAAGAGGAACACCGAACCCAGCTTGAGCCTCAGAAGAAAGGAGCTTCTAAAAGACACAAAACAAAATAAGAATTCACCAGGAAAAGAGAAGAAGGTGAGGCAGAAGGAACAGCACAGTACAAAAGCCAGGAGGCAAAAGTATCCTCATTCACTTTGCAGCAAGCTTCTATTGAGCATGCTTTGACTAATGATGTTATAGATACAACAGCAAAGAAGGCAGACAGTCCTTGCTTTTATGAAGTTTATCCTGTAGTAGAGGAAAGAGGCAAGTAAAAATTACATCGTGGGGGTGCCTGGGTGGCTCAGTCGTTAAGCGTCTGCCTTCGGCTCAGGTCATGGTCCCAGGGTCCTAGGATCGAGCCCCACATCGGGCTCCCTGCTCTGCGGGAAGCCTGCTTCTCCCTCTCCCACTCCCCCTGCTTGTGTTCCCTCTCTCACTGTGTGTCTCTCTGTCAAATAAATAAATAAAATCTTAAAAAAAAAATTACATTGTGCGTTCCACTGGGGAGTATATGGATGTTCTGGGACGCCCAGAGCTTCTAATCCAGACTTGGGAGGACATGGCAGGTTTCCTGTATACAGCTGAGACACAGAACAAGAGCAAGATTATCCAAGAGAATGGAGTAAAGATTTGGCAAGATGCAGGTTCAGAGGAAGACAGATCACAGAGGATTCTGTAAACTATACTGCATTCACTATGGCTGGAGTAAAGCACTGAAGGAAGTGGGAAATAGGGAAAGGGAAAGACTGTGGACAGGCTTGAGCTAAGTCCATCGTAAAGGCCCTGGAGAGCATGCTAAGGATTCAGACTGTATCTCTCTATATTACTATTCAGAAACTGGAGTATAATCTAAGGGATAGAAGAGTGCATTGTTGTTATGAAAAAACATTAAGTCAAATCCCTGCTTCACCACTCCCTAGCTGCTTATGAGACATGGTTCTGGGAGAGTTTGTTAATTTCTCCGTTTTGTTTTCTCACCTGCAAACAGAAGATAATGATAGCAATTCTTTCATAAAATCGTTTTGAGTATTAATTGAAATGATTAAGTAGAACACTTAGCTTGGTAGACAGACAGTGCTCTTCTTCCTCCTACTTGCTGTTTGCACCAGGACCTCCTGCTTCCTAAGCTTTTCTCAGTGGGTCATTTATCATCTCAACTTTTTATTTTTCAGTACTCTGGAGAACCTAGTGTCTCCCCAGTGCCCGTCACGACTTAGCAGGCACACGGGCAGGTGCCAGGACTATCATTAACCCTGAGATGAGCTCTTACCTATAGAACTGTTGGCAGGGACTGGAGGCAATATAACAAACACAGAGTTGTCGAATATGATTTAGGGAGACACCTTCACAGAAGTTCTGATTTCCCCTGCTGTAGCTGAGAACGAGACAAGACCTGAGATGGCATCTCCTTTGGGTAGAGGGGTCTCTTTCCTCACAGCATCTAGAGTACCTTTATTGGTCACAAAGTACCAATGTCCTCACCACGAAAATGTAGCCATAGAGAAGATACAGGGCTTCCTCTTTATTAAAACAGCCCACAGATGTGGTCAGCCAATCCCATTGAAACAGTGGAAGCAAATAGCCCATACCTCTTGGGTCTGGTAGCAGATGGAAGTAGGAATGTGAGGGATATGGAGGCAGACAAAGGTTGACTCTCACTTAGGTCACTTCCAACCTGCTCAGCCTTGGGCAAGTTGCTGAAACTCTCCAACCCGAGTTCCTTGGCATAAAATATGATGACTAACAGAAACACCTTGCCAGCTCATGGTGAGAATTAACTGAAATAACGTAAGTATAAGACTTACACAAATTGTAAAACTCCACCCAAATAACAATAGTTGCTGTTATTTATAATATTAAGAGGTTGGTGGGGCGCCTGGGTGGCTCAGTCATTAAGCGTCTGCCTTCGGCTCAGGTCGTGATCCCAGGACCCTGGGATCGAGCCCCACATCAGGCTCCCTGCTCCACGGGGAAGCCTGTTTCTCCCTCTCCTACTCCCCCTACTTGTGTTCCCTCTCTCGCTATGTCTCTGTCAAATAAATAAATAAAATCTTTAAAAAAAAATATTAAAAAGTTGCATCAGAAATTGAGGAGGAAAGGTAAAAGAAGATCCTACGTGCTATCAAGTGCCATACACAATATAAAATGTAATCAAATGTGCTTGATTATAAAAAAAAATGCATCAGAAAAAGCAAGTGAAATTCCATTCACTGTCACCCCATCTTTCCTTCTCTAGGTGGGAAGAAGGCCTTGAAAATGCAAAGGTACCCCAGAGCCAGATGTATACGAGAAAATCGTTCCCAAAAGGAATTTTGTTGTAACTGATTGAAAGAGTACAACTTTTTTAAATTGTGTAGACTCCAGGGAATAAAATAATATTCAGGTTTCATTCAGTGGGCACTATAGAAACAGTGTCTGGTTTTTGTGAAAGTTTTTATGTGATCTTAGGGCACACACATCACTAATTAGGGCCCAACCACTCACTATTAGTTCCTAGTTAGTTGAACAACTCCTAGTTAGTTTCTAAGAACGAGTTACCTGCTGAATTCACTCAGCCCAGAATTCTTGCTCCCGGAATGTCTAGGGAAAGGACTGATGCTCTGTCCACTTACAAGTTCTGAAATTATGGCTTCCCTGATCAAGTAAAGAAAACCACATTTCCTCCTCAATTATAGAGCCCACATTTGATGGACTGAGAACCACCCATAGAACTTTTTCAGTGCAGAAGGAGGATAGAAGTTGTGTTTTCTGTTGGAATATTGGTACAGTTGACATCAGACTTGGAACATGCAGTCTCAAGAGGCTCTTCATCATTAACCAAAACACAGTTATGGATGCTCTATTAATACATCTGAGGGACAACACATAGCCAGGATAGAAGTGTGTCGAAAATGTGATCTCAACCTTACCAGGAAATGTGGGCAGGAATAACTTTTCAAAATCAGTGATCTCCCCATTTCTGCATTCTTTGGTCCGGTCCTGTTGTTAATAGATTTGCCAAAACACTGATGATTCTTTTCATATTTTCAAGGTAAGTATAGAAATAAAAATTTAGAAGAGAACTTGCTTTAAAAGGAAAAGAAGAAATCCTTATTTGCAAACTCACTCCTGTCTGTTCAATGTCTTTTCAATTTCTATGTCTTTTGACCTTTCAACCAATAGGATTCCATCTCTTCTTTCAACCAATAGGATTTCATCTCTTCTTTGACCTTTCAACCAATAGGATTCCATCTCTCCCCCACCAGCCACATCAACACTCCCGAGACAGAGAACTCAGGTCTACCCTTGCCCCCCACCACTCATTTCTCAGCTCCACCTGTAACTTTCCTAGTTAACTGCTACTTACCTGTATCAGGCAGGTCCCACCTTAAAACCAAATTCTACTCAAATAGTTCAACTCAGTGGTATGTTGGAGCCCACTTATACTGACTCATAAGAGTTGACTGTTAATTCTCAGGAATTTTACAAGCTGGTTGTTAAACATAGTCATTACTAAAAATTAAATTAACTTACAACTTTTTGAATTATATTAAAACAAAAGCAATAAATATTCAAAATGCATGCCTTCCTTATTATATTATTACATTTTACCATTATATACAGTCTTAAAATTATTTACATCTATTGCATCAGTATGGTGGAACAATTTAGCTAGCATCACTTTCCAATTCTATATTCAATGGCATCCTGTTGGTCCATGATGGGCATATATATCCTACAGAAATTGGAAAAAGCTCTAAGTTTTTTTATTTTTTTCCAGAGACCCAGTTGTTAAACATTTACCAGCATAGCACTACTTCAACTAAAGGTTGAACTAAAGGATCTATTTGGGTTAAGGACACCAACTAGGGATGTTGAGGTTTCTGGAGACTGGCAGCAGAAGAAAACATTACCACTCTTAGACCTGGAAAGGAAGGGAATAATGAGAGCAATTACCAGGGAGGATGGCATGTCTGGGCAGGAGCTAGAGTCCTAGAGGGACCAGCTATGGATAGAGAACAGCATGGAAGAAGAGGATGCATGGAGTAAACACCTCTCTCTCCTCCCCACTTCTGATCATATGCCACCAATTTGAACCATCAAGAATCCAGCCATCTCAGAAGCCTGGGCACAGCAATCTACAGATATCCTAGGTTAGGTTCACCAGGGAGGTTCTAGAGCTGAGATGATCCTTCAAGCTTCTCTCAAGTTGGAGCAAGGTGCGGGGGTGGGGGGGGGTCTTTATATCCTGGTAATGATCAGTGATTGGACACAGGCTGTTCCTGGAAGGAGGAGGCATGACCTTAGGGGAGGCAGTTTTCTTTGGGAGATGTAATCCCCAAAGAGGGCTGACACCTGAGGTCTGTCTCCCGGCAACTGAGTGAATGACCTTGCATTCCTGAAATGGGAATCTGGGTGGCATATTAAAGTATCCAGCATGGCAGGGGTCAGCTTCTTAGGCAAAGAAGAGAGGAGGATGGCTCTGGGAGCAGTGGAAAGAGGAATGAGTAATAACCGCACAGTACTCTTCAAAACCTAGTGTGTGAATTAGCCCCTCTCAGAAGCAGTGTCTGTCTCTCCTGCTCCATGTAGCTCCATAATCCTTATGCAAAGATTTATCAGGTCTCCCAGCAGACAATATTAAACCAGTCTGTTTACCAGTCTACCTCTTGTGAGCTCCGTGGTCACAGGGATTGTACCTTTTCTATCCTAATTCCCATTCTGATGATAGTTCCAACCCAGAACTCCATAGATGCTCAATAAAATTACTTGTTAAATGGTAAGCAATTAATAAAGCTTAACAGGCCCATCCTTCATAATAACAGAGAAAACCTCAGATGAAAAAAAAAGTTTTCCAGGGGAGGAGAAACCAAACTTCTTTGTGAAAAAAAAAATATATATCCTTATGACAATACTCTACGGCATATTGCTTTCCACATCATTATTGCTGATAAGTCCCTAGAAGGTTTCCAATTAGTTAGCAAGTCTGATTTATATCTACAGCCATCAACTGATTGAGTCATCAAGGTATATGGCAGGGGGCGGGAGGAGAGAATAAAGTCAGTGGAAGTAATTACATCTTTAGGATGGAATGGGGCAGGAGGGAAGGAGAGTCAAGCGTGGACAGTGTTGCGATGTGGCACCCACATGACAAAGATGAGTTTGAGTCCAGGCATCAGATTGCCAAAGGCTTCCTCTGAGTTTCCCCCTCAAGGAGACAGATAAGAAACAAGACCTTCAAGTAGCTGGTGGGGTAGCCTGTGAGTGTCTCTCTTGTCTGGGTGGCTTGTCAGTTCTGACATCATCAGAACACGTGTGCCATTATGGTCAGCTTTGTGTCACCATGCTCCTGTCTTCCATCACCTTCTGGAGAATGAATGGTGCTTTTCTTCCTTCTTTCTTTCTTTTTCTTTTTCTTCTCTTTTCTTTCTCTTCTCTCCTTCCTTCCTTCCTTCCTTCCTTCCTTCCTTCCTTCCTTCCTTCCTTCCTTTCCTTGGCCTAATGTGAGATATAACACTGTTGTCCCCTGTAGTCACATATTTGAAAAAATACATTCAGCTGGCTTTTGGCACTGCTTAAGGTTCTAGGGAATTAAGCTGAATATTCCAGGCAACAGTGGAATCTATTTTTTTAAGATTATTTATTTATTTGTCAGAGAGAGAGAGAGCACCCAAGCAGGTCAAGGGAAAGTTCTAACAAAGACAAAAAAACACCCTGAAGTCCTTGGCTTGATGGGTCTTGGTTTAAATGGTATTTATGTGAAACCCAGAGAGGAGGACACAGGGACAATAATCACCACATAGTAAGTTTGATGAGACCCTGATTTTCCATCCTCATGTCTCCATAAAGAGAGAACTCTGCCCTTTTCCCATTAGTACAACCCCAATCCCTGCAGGAGAGAAGCTTCCCTCCCCAGTGTGTTCCCTGATCAGAGGTTGGAACTTTCTTAGGGCATGGCTGGATTACTCTGCTTAAAAATACCACTGCCTGCCCCTTTCTTCTTGAGCACTTCGGAAAGATACTTCTAGAACATAATGAGGATTTTAAGAGGCAATATATAATGCAAAAAAAAAATCCAAAGGAACTTCTAAACAACATAGGTCAATATCACCCCGGGATGGTAGTAAATCAACCAATAATTTTTAATATATAATGGCTAATAATATAGTACAGTTACATGCATCAGACACTACGCTAAATATATTACAGACACAACCTCATTGAGTCCCCATAACAGGCCTTTTTATGAAGAAGGTGCCCCAAGATTACATAGGAATCAGAAACAATTGTAACTTTGAAGCCCATATTCATAATCAGTAAATTGTATGGTCTCCTGGAAGCTAAGAGAAGATCTAGAGGCAGGAAAAGTGGAAGACAATAATGACCCCATAAACAGGACATGGAAGTAAAAAAGTGAGTTTCCAGCCCATATAGTAAAAGACCTGTGTGCCCCTAAAATGTTAAAGTCAATTGTTTTCTTTTAACACGGCTGTATCATGCTGGCCAATAAACTAACACATCAGAGAACATTTAAAACAAAAATCCCTTCCAACTTTAGAACATGGATTTGCCACTGGAAATTCCAAATGATGTTGGTCTTTGGTTAATTCCAAGGAAGGTTTGAGCTCACAGGACCTCTCTAACACCCAATAAAGGGAAGTAGCCTGGAGACATTACAACAGGAAGTCAAATAGGATGAAAGCTTTGCCTTAGATAACCTAAAAGTGAATGAACCACATGTAATTTAAAGTGAAGCTAAAAATAGAAAATCTTACACTTTTGCAACTGTAAAGAAACATATGATAACTCAATATTTTGACATTATGTCCAAACTCAAAATACCAGAAGCCATCTCATATTCACAATGTCAAGGTGAAAACAGTGCATTGATTTGGATGGTGCACATGGTTTTAGGTTTTCAATGCTTAATAATAAATAATCAAAATGATTCACCATTGTTAATATTCTGAGACTGATGGATAAAATCCTGTAATAGATCTGTGGGAATGCTTCTGTCATACAGGAATATTTATGGCCAAGTATAAATCCCAAACATAATTTACTATATAATCTCAGTCTATTCATCACTGCAGGAGAAAATATGTATCACTAATGATATTCTTTTGAGTTGGGGAGCAACGAACTCTTTCCTCAGAAACAAATCGATAAAATGCTAGCACTTAATGACTTCAATCCAGGAGCTAACTTTGGTACTTTTTATTTTAAAAAAATCAAACCAGCATTTTGGATTTAATGAACCTAAATCCAGACTCCTCCTATAAAAACCAAACAGTTTACCTACTGCCAAAGCAAACTCTTTATTTAAAAGAACATAGTAAATTTGCTAAGACCTTCTCTCTAAACCAAATCTAACACACCCTCTGAGTTTTAGCAAGAACTCCAGCATGTAAGCTATAAAACAGAATCATTTAAGAGTTTCTTCTTTTGTATGGGATGGTAATAATATCCTCTTCCTTGCAGAATCTCACCACACACAATTTCAAAGGCAGGAAGAAAAAGGGAATACCTGAACAGCTAATTACAGAGCTGGATAGATACATGATAAAGCATTAGAATAAATGAGATAGATAAATTATCAGAGAGCAGAGCTGAAGACTGATGAACCATATTTAGTACACTAATCCCAAGTGTTTATTTTGCATTCTTCTGGCCTTTAAAGATGACAAGTTGTGATCAATCCCTTCCCTTGAGGGCTGGCTGCCTTCCTGCCCTAGCATTTAATTTTTGTTTGATGTTCTTCACTTTGTGTCAATGTACGAACTACTGTTAAGATATAGAGCAGTGATTAAAATAATTCATTCATCTGCTTATAATTAAAGACCAAGTTAAATGTAATGACAACTTTATCTAGCAAGCTAGTTATCATCTAAAAGGGAGGTTGGCCCCCAACAATTTCTCCAGCAGATGAATATTCTAGTTAGTAGTAGTTCAAATTTTTTTTTTCCTTCAAAGAATGGAGATTTTAATCAGTGACGTCACTGGGTAAGTGAAATGGGAGGAAATATAGAAATGTCTTTCTTTTCTGGACTAGAAAAAAAATCAAATATCTTGGTGACTAGTTCAAGACTGGAGAAGAAAATCGCTTTTAAATTAATAGTTTTAAGTTATTCACAAAGAGGAGAAGCTAGTGAAAAAAACACAAGTACCCTAAATTAATTAAGAAAAAAAAAAAAAAGAATGAGACCAGCTTTATGATGAGGTAATTGCTGAATACACAGCTATTTTAGAATGAAGAACAAATCTCCTGGAGTGCTTTTTAACTTATTGCCTTCCTAGAGTAAACAGAACACTCTAGTTATATTTTTAAATAAATTTTTAGACACAAAATTTGAGAGGGATGGTGAAACTAAAATATTCACTCATATTTCCCACTACCCTGAAAATAAATAAAATTACTGCTTCATATTTTATTTAATTTTCTCAACTGGATATACATACATGAATCTATTATAAAATTAGAGCCACATTATCATATACTGTTTTGAAAGCTGCTTTTTTCATATAGTAATACATTATGCATACTTATAATATATTTAAAGGATTTTAAAAACCAAGCCAGCAATTTTATATTCAATAGAATATGAAAACCAAAATCTGATCTTAAATGCCCTTTGATCATTCTCTGATATGATCAAAGGGCATTCGATCATATCAAATGTTTGACTAGCTACAGAAAGAGCAAAATTAAAATGTCATAAAAATATATCTGGAAGAATAGTTTAACATTTTCTTCATAATCATTACTGACCATCATAAATTTCATAGATTGCGCATGAGTAAATGCCTCATAAATAGCCTCATTCAAAGGACTTTGCCAAATCATTTGAGCAAACTGTTTTAGATTTTAAATTCACTTTTCTATTTAAGATGATGCTTAAAAGCACATCTTCTCATGACAAGGAAATCCAAACTTGGGAAACCCACTAGGAAATATTCTAGTTTAATTCATCAAAGGAATTAATATAAGGGTATTTTATTCAGAAAAGTAAAAGCTAAAAGTACATAGTATAAAATTATTATGGTGAAATCATGTCTTATGTACTACATCTGCGTCAAACACGACAGGTAATTAAGAAATGTTTATTGATGATTAAAATCTGCCTTATGGGGCATCTGGTGGCTCAGTAGATTGAGCATCTGATTCTTGGTTTTGGCTCAGGTCCTGATCTTAGGATCATGAGAGTGAGCTCCATGTCAGGCTCTGTGCTCAGCATGGAGTCTGCTTAAGACGCTCTCCTTCTCCTTCTTCCCCTCCCCACTGTGCATGCTCACTTGCTTGCTCTCTCAAAATAAACGAATAAATCCTTTTTAAAAACTGTCTTATTTTTGCTTCCAAGTATTTTCTGTTAATGCATAGGGACTAATGTAAGGTATCTCCAAGAACTTAGAAATAACTGATCTTTGGAGATAAATATAAGAACAGCATACCAAGAGATAGTTCATAGATATATGATTATCTGATTGGCTTTCTGGCCAACAAGCTTGACTATAACCAGGTGGACACATTTAAACATTCAAAAAGTGAATGAATGTGTTCATCAAAGTAGGGACTGACGAAACAGGAAAGTTTACTGACAGCACCCAAAAGCACAGTCCAAGAGAGAAGAAGGCCTAGCCATTGGAGTTTGGTATGTTTCTAATCCTAATAGTCAAGTTACCCCTGGGGTAGAAATGGATGCAGCATGAAGCCAACAGACTTACTTATATCTGGCTCTATTGGCAAGGCTAGTTGTGTTAAAAACTGGAGGCATAAGACCACCTTGGACCACTGCTATCAATCACTTGTTCTCATTTGTTCTTCTAGTCCCCCTTATTCGAATGACCTACCCCCCAGACAACCTTCCAATTCCCAAGTCAGTCACAGAGAAAGAGAGGAAACTGACGCTGTGAATGTGAGCATTTCTGGTCACTGCAGTGATTTCCTACAGGAAATTAACAAGGGAAGGAGCCTCATATCTTGATGATAGAGAAAAAATGAGCTGCTCATAAATCTCCATTGTCCTGGTCCATGTGACAGCTCTATTTCTCACTGTGGATAAATAAATTATCACTCTTAGCTTCACGAGTTTTTAGTAATGAAGAGTCAATGTCTTGAAGCCTGACGTTCTCTGAATAGACAGGATATCAGGTCATTCAGAGGCCTAGGCATCCTCCCCTGGGAGGCGTGTGACCTCACTTCATTATCTCTCATCTAATATCAACACATATAAATGCACATGGAGACCAACTGGCAGTGATGAAATGAGCTACTTGAGAAGACACAACCAGGACCAGAATCAGGACATTTTAAGAGGCCTTCAGCATTAAAATTGGAGCAATTTTTTTTTATCATATATGAAGTATTCTCTCTTCCAGTTACATGGTGGAGGGATAAAATTGAATTCATGAATAATTTTTGGTTTTGAGTTTCGTAAACTCCCAATATGTACTGTCACTGAGAGGACCAGCAGGTTTTCCAATACTCGCAGGTGAAAGTTCATACCTGACTCCCAGGGAGCAATTCAGGGCTCCAGACAGAAGCTGAAATTTCCCCGAGAAGCTAGATGTCTGTTGGCTGCAGAGACCCTGAGGGAGAGTTGCCACAGTTACATGGAGGAAATGGGATGCACAGGCAAACTGGACCACCCTAAGTGTCAAGGCAACCCTGAGGACCTTGTTAGGAACAGGTCAAGGACACTCCATGGGTGTGCAGAGGCCTGAACCCAAGACAAAGACAGCATTTACTCTGCAAGTTTCCATCACTAAGAAGCGACAAAGCTGCTCCAGGCCACACAGGATGCTCTATGCACCCTTTGAGGAGAAAGACAATAGAATGAGTTGAGCTGGTGAAAATACCACCTTGTGGCCCTCATACCTTCTTTGTCCACACCCCAAATACTAAGTTCCAGTGTGAATCCAGTGAGATTCAAAGGCTCCCCTGAGGATCATGAAACTCACTCCTTCTGTCTACCAGAACTTCCCACTCTCAGGCTTCATTCTTCAATTTAAGACTATGCATCTTCTTACACTGTAAATGTGTAAGAAGGCTGGATTCGAACTTAAACTGCTATGTTCAGTATGGAACTCTAGAGGAATGAAGGTCAGCGGCGTATTAGAGTAGAATTTGATGAGCGATAAAGAAAAGACTTCCTGGGACGCTTGGGTGGCTCAGTCGGTTAAGTGTCTGCCTTCAGTTCAGGTTATGGTCCCAGGGTCCTGGGATCGAACCCCGCATCGAGCTTCCAGCTCAGCGGGGAGTCTGCTTCTCTCTCTACCCTTCTCCCCTGCTTGTGATCTCTCTCATAAATAAATAAAATCTTAAAAAAAAAAAAAAAAAAGAAAGAAAGAAAAGACTTCCTGTCAGTTGAGGACCTGAAGGAAAGGGAATTGCTCTCTCAAGGAGGAGTAAAGAGTGGCCCGTAAAATCACCAGATACTGGTCTCTCCTTCACGATATGAAAGGCATCATACTTAACACTTTGATTCCATGTTGCAAAATAGCTTGTGACAGAAGCTACAATAGTTCATTATTTTTCTGCCGGTTAAGGCTACAGTGTAATGATATTCAATAATAATACTAACCTTCACCGGTTGCACAATGAAGTATTTTGTTCCTGTTCTTCACGTAGTAGAATGAAATGCTAAAATATTTTGGAATGGTTTCAGTTTGTCATAATTATTGTTCACCCTAAGAACTTGGAGAGGTGCAGGTGACAAGATCAAACTTGTTTTCACTTAGACTCAGCCAGGTTTAAACCAAAGTCCCCAAAGATGAAAGGCTAATGCCTCAATGCCTTGTTCGATTTCAAAGACCAATAGATGTTTAATCATTTTTTAATGTAAAAGCAACGTATAAAAGGAAATAATTTTAAATTGTGAGCAATATGAGAAATGTACATAAAGAGAAGGCACTTTTTTTTTTTGGTCCAAAGCCATTATTTCAACAAGAAGTACAAAAGTACTAATCCAACAGAAAAGTGAATCGTCCCCATCAGAGTTTTCAACATAATAGATTTTGTCTCCTTTCTTACCTCAAAAAAGTTAACTCCATTTCCCCAAATGCTCACCAATAAAAGCAACTAAATCAGAAGTTTTAAAAGGGATAATAAATCTTAACCCAACATAAGCCCTGTTCTAAGTGGGTTTTTAATGACAGTGTGCTCTGTATTTCTGATAATGTTTTTGGCTAATGTCCCAAACTGGGAGAAACAATGGGCACAAGCATGAATTATACTTCTGTTTCTATTCCCATCCCAAAGCTGTGATTTAAGCAGCAGGTTCTGCCTTAATCACAGACACTTAATAAATGGAAGTTGCTTTTATTTCTCAAGTAAGTTTGAATCTCTTGGGTTTGGCAGAAAGTCAAGCTTACCAAATATTTTTATATAGAACCATCTCAAATCCTACAAAGGATATAACTAGACAATCAAATAGAGGTGTCTGAGAATATCTGGGCAATTTGTTAACTAGTTGATATTTAGTCCTTCAGTTATAATACAGATGTTAGGTTATATACGTTTTATTACTAGTATACAAACTATTGCAGTACAGCATGTAATGTTAAGAGTTTGAAAGATAGTGTCACTGGCTGGCTCAGTCAGTGGAGCTTGAGACTCTTGATCTCAGGGTTGTGAGTTCAAGCCTCACGATGAGTAGAGAGATTACATAGAAATAAAATCTTTTTTAAAAAAGAGTTTGAGGGGCGCCTGGGTGGCTCAGTTGGTTAAGCGACTGCCTTCGGCTCAGGTCATGATCCTGGAGTCCCCGGATCGAGTCCCGCGTCGGGCTCCCTGCTCGGCGAGGAGCCTGCTTCTCCCTCTGACCCTCCCCCCTCTCATGTGCTCTCTCTCTCTCATTCTCGCTCTCTCAGATAAATAAATAAATCTTTAAAAAAATAAAAAAATAAAATAAAAAATAAAAAAAGTAAAAAAGAGTTTGAAAGATAATAAGGATTGCATACCCTTATATTCTTTCATCACTAAAAAAGCTATCAAAAAAAAATCTCAAAAAACTGTCCTCATTATTGTTTCCTATCTCTTCCAAAATTAAGCTAACTAGTATTAGGTTTGGATAAGTTTTCAGATAAGCATCTAGATCTGAATCTCTGAACTTAACAATTTCAACCATTTCTATGAGCCTGTCAATATATCCACATTCTCAAATAACCTATGGCTTCCTGATGTCTAAACACAAGATATATAGATGCAGAAAATAAGGGGGGGGGGGGTCACCAAGAGATGACACAGATCATAGTAGAAACTGATCCATGAGGTATAACTGGAAAGTTGAAGATAGTTTATATTTTTTTATTAAAAATTCTTTTTTTATTTATTTGAGAGAGAGAGAGCACGAGGAGGGTAGGGTCAGAGGGAGAAGCAGACTCCCCGTTGAGCAGGGAGCCCCATGTGGGACTCGATCCTGGGACTCCAGGATCACGACCTGAGCCGAAGGCAGTTGCTTAACCAACTCAGCCACCCAGTCGCCCCTGAAGACTGGATGATTAGAATTAGAGGGTAAGTTTTATTTATGCATTTATTTATGATTAGCATTTCCTGAATAATGTAAATTTTACATTCCAAGTTAGAAAGGCAGCTATATAAGGAGACTTTTAAATCTCAAGAAGAGATCTGAAAATCTCTTTGAGCCCCAGTCATAGAATCAGGGCACTGCTCTGGTAAGCGCTGTGAATTGTGCAAGACTGTTGAATCTCAGATCTGTACCTCTGAAACAAATAATGCAATATATGTTAAGAAAAAAAAAAAGAAGAAGAAGAAGAAGGTAGCGGGAGGGGAAGAATGAAGGGGGGGAATCGGAGGGGTAGACGAACCATGAGAGACGAGGGACTCTGAAAAACAAACTGAGGGTTCTAGAGGGGAGGGGGGTGGGAGGATGGGTTAGCCTGGTGGTGGGTATTGAGGAGGGCACGTTCTGCATGGAGCACTGGGTGTTATGCACAAACAATGAATCATGGAACACTTCATCTAAAACTAATGATGTAATGTATAGGGATTAACATAAGAATAAAAATTTAAAAAAATAAAAAAAGAATCAGAGCACTGTACTAGATTATTCCCTCAGGCTAAAGCCAGCGAACCTGGCCTGCGCCATTATAAAGTCCAGACTAAAATCAGCCTATTCAGATGCACATGTGATACAGTGATGGTTATCCTCAAGAGATCCACGATGGCCAGGGGAATATCACTGAGGCCTCCCTCAGAGCCAGCGTTGTGGACATGACATGGGCAGTCACACAGAGTCCCACATGCAGAAGGGCCTTGCACTTGGACTAATGCTCTGTCATCACCACCAAGAAATCCATCTTTGTCTCTGAACTTGTAAGTGAAATCTGATAAGACGATGCAGCGTGCATGTGAGAAGAGGAAACAGGCCAGGCAGCAGTGCATGCACACAAGGACCAAGCCCATGGGGACAGGAGTCGGAGTGTGCTGTGTTCTTGGCCTGGCCTCCTGGTGCCCGCAAGCACATGCCCAGGGCCGACTGTGGTCCTGCAGAGCTGCGAGGAGGCAGCTGGACTGGCACCTGGACCCAGACTGTGCCAGCGGCAGCAGCAGAAGCAGTGGTGGCAGAGGTCACGAGCACAGAGAGAGGAGGAGCAACACTGGGACCCTTGGTGGGAGCCCGGCTCACGGCTCACCCTCAGAGCCCAGCCCTGAGGTACTGGTGCAAATATTACGTCTCTAGCCTGAGGGCTAGGAGAGGATGGCCACTTCTCCAGCAGCAAGTTTGGTCAATAAACAATTACAAAAAAGTACACACAGACGTTACCCCATAAAGTACATCAGGGAGTTGTATCCTCAAAGACACAGTTAATTTTGAAAATTGCTGCAACATTGCCAAACAAATACCCACAGCCTTAGAAATAGAAATTAAATGTAAAGATTGCAGCCTTTAATGAAAAGAACACTATTTTCACATGAAGCCTCAGACAACAAATTTTTCACAAGGAAGACAATTTTCTAATTTTTTTCATAAAATTGTAGATGCCTCCTCCCTGGCTACTTGAAGCTCAGCTGCCATCATGAACAACACAGTAACTATCTGGACCAGGAAATTCATGGCCAACCAACTACTTCAGCAGAAACCAATGGTTATTGACATTCTTCAACCCAGAAAGGCAACAGTACCTAAGACAGAAATTTGGAAAAAACTAGCCAAAATGTACAAGACCACACTAGAAGTCATCTACGTATTTGGATTCAGTACCCATTTGGGTGGTGGCAAGACAACTGGCTTTGGCATGATTTATGATTCCTTGGATTATGCAAAAAAAAAAAAAAGAACCCAAATATAGACTTGCAGGGCATGGCCTGTATGAAAAGAAAAAGACCTCAAGAAAGCAGCAAAAAAAATGCAAGAACAGAAAAAAGAAAGTCGGGGAGACTGCAAAAGTGAATGTTGCTATTGGCAAAAATTGAGCTGGAGATTAGACAACAGAAGAAAAATTCTGCAGTGACTTTATCTGTGGTGATGGTGCAGATTTTTCTTGAGAGGATTAACAAACTAAGAACTTTACAAAAAAGAAAAGAAATTGTAGATGCAGTTATAGGATGCATAAAAAGGCATTTTGAATTATAAACAAATCACTAAGCTGCTTTCTGGTGCAGGCTCAAGTTCAGGAAATAGCAGAGGAACCATTAAAATGCCATTATATAAATTTTCATTTAAACTGATTTGTACAAAGAGTTAGATCTATTAAGAAAAATTGTTTTTTAAGACTCATCAGTTAAAGGTGCACAGAAATTTATACTTCAAAATGCTTTATCAGAAGTTATCCCGATGTTGTCACAGCATTAAATACTCTTAACAGGTCCAACAAAATATCCTTCTCAAAATGAAAAATTATCAAAAATTATTTGCAATCTTGCATTTGCTAACAGTAACCAATGTTCCTTTCAATTATATCAATTGAAAATTAAAATTTAGAAGTATACATTTTGATGATTCAAATGAATTGCAGAAAAGTTAGAAAAATGTTATCTTCAGTAAGAATGTCACATTAATAAAGTGTTATTATTTATTGTAGTACATCAAAGTATGAAACCTATATTAGTTTTCTAGGGCTGCCATAAAAAGTTACCTGGGGCATGGTCTGTTGGCATTTTATATTTAACCTTCCTTACTCAATTCAAGAAGCCTCACCACTCCTCCTGATTCACACTGTGAGTTTGTGCCTGCCTCCACTTCTATCTTGAGGCATTTTTAGTCCCTAAGCCAATGTCAGCAAGTAGAAATAAGCTACCAAAATTCACTTAATCCATATGAGATATCGTTAGGGATAATAACAGCTAACAGAGATGCTCCCAGAGTACAGGACTAGACAGCCTGGAGGACAAGGGATGAGCAGAATCTTTTCAGAAAGAATCATGGCCCACCTTATTGGCTGACCAAGACTCCAATGCCAGAGCAGCAATTCATTGGATTCCTGAAAAGCAGGTAAGAATATATGCAATGTACCAGTGGCCACTTCATTGTTTCTCATCCTTCCATTTTCTGGAAGTTTTTACCATAATTATAATGTTCTCTCTACATTACTGTCTCTACACTAGTTGCATTGGGATGGATATCTCATCATTAACTATAGGTCTCCAAACCATAAGAAGATACACATGGGCCCGATGTAGAACACTGCATGTCAATTAGAGATCCTGAATTCAGAGTATGATACAGTTGTTGGAATAGATTTTGTATTGTTTTCCTGCAGGAATGGGTTGAGTTCATTTTGTGCAGTTGGGTATAAATAGATGTTGGGTAACCAGAGGGGTAAACTACAGTGAGAACCTCTTGGTTGCCTACCCAAATCATTAACTCTCTCTTTTCTTTGGAGTTTCATGTGATGTGGGGTAAGTTCATTCTGCATGTAGAGCCAGGTGTGGAGGGTCTGTCCTAACCTAAACCATTCAGAATTTTCCATTTCCCCAGTCACAGGACTTAGTTGACGAAGTGAAGTGAATTTCAGGATGTTCTCAGGGAATTCTAGGACACAGACACCCCTCCCTTCCTCTAAATGGTGTGATTTCAAGATATGAGGCTTAAAACCACTGAAACTATTTTGCTAGCACAAGAGAATTCAGCCTGAAAATATGGCCAACACACAGGAGACAGCTTTGCTGAGAAATTTTCAAAGAAAAGCAGCTGAATTTCTTATCCACTCGGTATAATTTAAAAGGTAGAACAAGACAGTGCAACTCCCACACATTAACTAAAACCAGCTAAGTGTCTACCAGACCCTTGCAAAACAAGATCATCTTCATCCTGAAGTCTCCATTCCTAGGCTTTCTTTAACTGAAAATGTTGACCCCTGATGACATAGAAATACTTCTCAGAGAGACAGACCTTTAAACTTCCAATTTTAACAAAGGACCCTAGCAAAGGATGGAAGGAGGGAATGTTTGAGAGTGGTGTGTGGAGAAGGAAACCCTCATGAAGGAAAAATAAGGAAAGTAGAAAATATAGACTGCTAGGATCACAATTTGTCCAGAATCTGCCATGTTCTGTTGACATATTTCTTTTAAAACAGTGTAATACAATGTTGATTATGCCAACAGCACTGTGGTTCTGCAAAGAACTAAGCATGCCCATGACACATGCTGGGATGCAATGATTCAGTGTTCATTATTCATCATCTAATCAACCTTGGGAAGAAATTAGTTCTCGACTAATACTTTCCTCAAGATCTGCTGTC